>NC_133330.1:78325193-78650535 GCF_042186555.1 Aquarana catesbeiana | reverse complement strand
ACCCAGATAAACAGTTTTTCCTCCAAAAAAGTTTTCAACATTTTATCCTATGGAGGAAGAGTTTAATAAAAAATGGGGGATTCCAGCAATTGACGATGCTATATCCTCTGTGAACAAAAACTTGAATTGTCCTGTAGACAATGCTCAAATGCTGAAGGATCCAACAGATAAGAAGTTGGAATTCCTATTTAAAAACAATATTTTTCTGGCAGGTTCAGTGGTTCAGCCTGCGCTGAAAGCGATCGGGGTATGTCCTTAAAAGACCAGTTTAAAGAGGTGCTCAAGATTATTCCTGATTAGCAGGCCCAATATTTGGCTGGGATATCAGAGGCCTTATGTTTTACAGTAGACGCTATGAAAGATTCTATTCTTCAAGCCTCACGGCTTATGCTCGGGCTGATACATGTACGTAGAGTTCTATGGTTGAAAAATTGGTCAGCCGAAGCCCCATGCAAAAAGCTCTTGGCTAGTTTTCCATTTCATGGTGAACGGTTGTTTGGAGATGATCTGGATAAATACATCCAAAGAATTTCTAATGGAAAAAGTTCCCTTTTAGCAGATAAGAAGAAGTTTAAACGTTTTTCTTTTAAACAAGCTTCTGCTCCAGTGCCAGGAGCATCTGCCTCCAGGCAGTCTCGACGGCTTCCACCGTCAAATTCAAGAGGTAAACCTCGGGGTCAACCCCAGGGTTAAAAGAGGCCTTGGGGGAGGAAACCCACTAAACAAAATACTAAAACCTCCTTATGAAGGGGCGCCCCCGCTTGCACGAGTGGGGGTAAGACTTCTGCAGTTCTCAAGGGTCTGGCAGGAACAGTGTTGAGACAAATGGGTGGCTTCCTCAATATCTCTAGGGTTCAGATTAGAGTTCGGAGAGTTCATGTCTCCTCGTTTTCTCAGATCAAACGTTCCCAGAGACCCAGAAAAAAAGTCTCTCTTTCTGGCTTTCGATCATCTTTTGTCTCAAAAAGTGATATCGGTGGTCCCCTTGGAAGAGCGAGGGTTAGGGTTTTATTTAAACCTTTTTACGGTACCAAAACCAAATGGGGTTGTCAGACCAGTTTTTTAATATCCGCTCTTTTCTCATGGAGTCAATCCTATCAGTGGTCTCCATTCTACAAGGTGGAGAACTGCTAGTGTCAATCGACAAGGATGCTTATCTACATGTACCTATTTTCCCCGCTCACCAGAAATATCTACGCTTTGAGATAGAAAATCTTCATTTTCAGTTTGTAGCTCTGCCTTTCGGTCTAGCTACTGCACCTCGAGTGTGTACAAAGGTTCTGGCTCCCCCTTTAGCCAGATTAAGGGCTCAGGGTGTAACGATTCTAGCTTATTTAGACGATCTACTCTTGATAGATCAGTCAGTAGCCCGCTTAAACCAGAGTTTGATCACCACAGTCAGCTACCTGGAATACCTAGGTTGGATTCCCAACCTAGAGGAATCCTCCTTAAAACCATCAAGAAGATTGTAGTACTTGGGCCTGATCATAGATACAGCTCAGAAGAGGGGGTTTTTGCCCCAGGCAAAGATCAGTTCCATAAGGGAACTGATTCAGGTGGTCAAAGCAAAGAAGAATCCTTCTATTCAACTTTGCATGAAATTGTTGGGAAAGATGGTAGCTTCATTCGAGGCCGTTCCTTATGCGCAGTTTCATTCGAGGTTCCTGCAAATTAGTATCCTGACAACTTGGAATAAGAAAGTCCAAGCTCTAGATTTCCCAATGCATTTATCCCCCAAAGTGCGTCAAAGCCTCAGTTGGTGGTTGATATCCAAGAATCTTCAGAAAGGAAAGTCCTTCCTACCAGTTACCTGGAAGGTGGTGACAACAGATGCCAGCCTTCTGGGCTGGGGAGCAGTCCTGGAAGAAGCATCTGTCCAAGGAAAATGGTCCAAAACAGAAATTACCTTGCCTATCAATATTCTAAAGATTCGGGCAGCACGCCTGGCCCTGAAGGCCTGGAGGCTCAGATTACGGAATTGTCCTGTCAGGATCCAATCCGAGAATGCCACAACAGTGGCCTATATCAATCACCAAGGGGGCACGAGGAGTCGCGCAGCTCAGAGAGAGGTAAAATATCTTATCCTGGGCAGAAGACAACATTTCTTGCCTATCGGCAGTCTTCATTCCGGGAATAGAGAATTGGCAGGCAGACTGCTTGAGTCACCAACAGTTGTTCCTGGGAGAATGGTCTCTTCACCCCGACATCTTTCTGTCAATATGTCAAAGATGGGGAATTCCAGACGTGGATCTGTTTGCGTCCGGGTTCAACAAAAAGATTGACAACTTTGTGTCACGGACAAAGGATCCGCTGGTATGTCTTGGTTTTTCCATGGGATCAGTTTTCACTGATCTATGCGTTTCCTCCTGTTCTGCTGCTTCCGTGCCTTCTTCGCAGGATCAAGTAGAAAGGGAAGGAGGTGATTCTTGTGGCCCCGGTGTGGCCCAGGAGATCTTGGTATGTAGAGATCATAAAGATGGCGGTAGGGGACCCATGGATCCTACCACCGCGGCCAGACCTTCTCTCGAAAGGTCCGGTATTTCTTCCTACAATGCAAACGCTAAATTTAATGGTTTGGCTATTGTGACCCACATTCTGAAAGACCGTGGGCTGTCAGGTTCAGTAGTTTCTACTTTGGTTAATGCTAGGAAGCCGGCCTCCAGAGTCATATATTATAGAGTCTGGAAGGCATATGTCTCCTGGTGTGAATCCAGGGGTTGGCACCCCAGGAAATATGTCATAAGTAGGATCCTTGAATTTCTACAGATGGGATTAGAAATGAAGCTGGCCTTGAGTACTATCAAAGGCCAGGTGTCAGCCTTATCTGTGTTTTTTCAGCGACCACTTGCTTCACACTCTCTGGTTCGTAGTTTTATTCAGGGGTAATGCGGATTAATCCTCCGGTTAGGTCACCCCTGAACCCTTGTGTAGAATAATTATATTAATTTGGCTTTATAATCAAGATCTGTAAGTATGCAGTCTGGGTTCCCTTTTATGCTTTGACTTTGAAAAAGCCCACTCAGCTCAGCATAAGACAAATCTTGAAATAGCTAGGTTGTGTGCATGTCATTTTTGTAACAGTTGTTCTACATGTGCTGAGTTAATGACTAAAGGTCAGTAGGTCAGTGATGTCACAGATAAGAATATACTGTGTCTGTCATAGACTTTATTGCAAAGATCTTTTTAAAAGTAAAAACATATATTATCCATAATATAGTTAGTTATTTGATATAGTTATTTAATTAGTTAGCTAGATTGAGTTTGTGTGAAGTAATATATGTTTATATGTTTCCAATTATAGTTTAATATGCATTTGTAAGGTTTGGTACAGAATTGCATTTCTGTAGCTTAAAGAATATCCATTACAAGAATTCGGCCATTTGGAAAGGTCATTCACCTTTAGTTTTTTATAAGAATCTGTTGTGTGTTACTGACAATCAAAGAAGTTTAAGAGACGTGTCAGCTGTTGGCAAAGAGAATATTTAGAAGAATCACAAATATGATCATTTCATTTTTAGTTCTAGCCGTATATGGCTATGGCTTTAGTCTGCTGACTAGTTGATTTGAAATAGTATAAAAACAGAGTGACACTTCACTTCAGGACGCACGACACACGCACCACACACTTCACTACACTTCACTACACGACACAACACAACACATGTCCTTTACTCACACACAGAAGGACTTCGCTACTTTTTCACACACATACAAAGAAGAACACACGCATTCTTACTCTACAGAAGACATTTCGTTTACATTAGGCCTAAATACAGCCTACCTCACAAACAGCTGCTAGAGCGGACATCTCTCTGACATAGAAAAGCACCAACGGAGCTGAGACATCTCTTGAACCTTCTTTGATACAAGTTTTTGTTCCTATTATTATTTTTGTTTTACTACATCAAGCTGTAAGAAGAATTTAACTTTGTATATATTTTCAAGTAATTGCCAAGTGTGACCAAATAAACTCACACTTTGTTTAAAGACAGTCTGGCTACTGAACTTTTGAACAAAACGCCTAAGACACTGTTGACATAACATGTGTCTGAGAAGAGAAGGTTTTTTACACCCTCTCCACATTTTTACATTGGCGATTGCCAGCCAGTCCAGTTTTTTTCCCTGCTCCTTGACAAAGGGGGGAGACTCACACATTTTCATGATTGATCAAGTCTCGGGAAAAAACGATCAAAGAACCTAGAAAGCGGCGTTTGTGTTCCATCAGACAAGGATGCAAGGTCCAAGGAACTGAGCCAGCTAAAGACGAGAAATTCTTCTAAATAAGATATGGCATCTGATAATCAAATATGGAGGAACAAGCAGCTCCAAGAAGAAACTAAGTAAAGAACCTAGACGGAGGCGTTTGCGTCAGATGTGGACAACAGTTCAATAAAAGTCGCGGGTGAGTTTTTCTATGTCTGTTTTCTCACCTCTAGCCAAAGTTTGTAACTTTGAAAAAAAACAAAAAAAAGGAAGACCCAGCCTACGAAGTTGATTGTCAAGGCCATTTGGACGGTATGCTTCAAGCTATTGTTGGAAATCCAAGACTTTGTTTGTGAAAACGTAACGTTACGTACGTGAAGATTTCTGCCAAGGTTAGTTCCTAAGAAGGTGAGAAAGTCTCACATAAGAAAATATTGGGTAGTTGCCCAATAAGAAAAAAATGTTGAATCAGGAACTGAGACTTCACGTTATTTGAAAAAGCTACCATTGAGGTACAACAGGCAGATGTATGTACTATTTGGTAAGCTAAGATGAAAGTTGGATTTTGATGTTTGAAGATGGAAAGTCCAAGAAGCAGGCAAAGAAAAATCAACAGGCAAGAACGCTAAAGCACACTAAAGCACACTACAGCACACAATACAAGGAACAAGGCAAAAAGCTACAAGAAAATGATTCTTCCAAGAAAAGGCAACAAAGGAAAGAAGAAGCAACGAAAGAAAGAAAAGGCAACGAACAACAAATTTAAAGGACATTATTCATCTCTTGTTTTTTTTTAAGTGCACACAAGGACTATCATACTAAACAAGGGGTGAGTGTGTTTGTTTATATAATAGGGTAACATGGGATGGTTAACATCTCAAGGTTCAGAAGTATTTTCCTGTACCATCGGGAAATTGATACATTCCATATATATGGAATACAGGAATACATGCAGTAGTAAGGTAATTAATTCATTCCAGAGTGTAAAGAAGTTATTTAATAAGGAAACTAAGTTTAATGCTGCATGTAAATGTTTATGAATATTTTAGCCCTGAACAACAGAAAATGTGTGTTATTACACGTGGTCATTTTAAACACATATATAGGGGGCAGAAAAAAAAAGTTTTCAGAGAAAAAAGTATAGATTAAGATTGTGGAAAGAACTGTATGAAATTGAGATTATGGAAAATAACATGGTGTTTAGTGTTTTACAAAAATCCTACAGATTTGGTTGTAAGAAATAATAAATTAAGGATTGAACAATTTTTACAAAAATTCCAAACTTAGATTTGGTTATTAAATTAAAAGTAGTAGATTATTCTAATTTATTTAAGACTACCTAGAGAAAATATTAAAATATGAAAGTTTTGTTCAATCTAAAAAAAATTTTAAAAAAATAACAATTGTTAAAAGTCTTTGTAAATGAGTATTTCTGGTAAAAGTAAGGACTTTGATTGATGGAGGAGTTTTCTCGGGGATATGGCCAATCGCAGTTTTTGGGCGTGACCCAATCTGTGAGTTTCACGAGATTGTCCTCTAAACAATTTTTTTGTCATTACTATAATCAGGAAAGTCATATAACGTAGTGTACATGATTTTTGGCAGATGTACAACCAAAATATGTTTAAAAAGTGTTAAAAAGGTTAAACATTTTAAAAACGAAAAACTAGATTGTTACCGAATTGTACAGTGTATTGTATACAAAGCATGATGGCTAAACTGATTGTAACAGATCATTCTCTGAAGAGTTTGTGACATGCGAGGAGTGTATTGCCAACAGAGAAATGCAGATCAAGTTACACAGACTAGTCATCATGTCATGACAGTTTTCACTTCTGTGGATCAAAGTCTTCCAAATATCTGGAAGAGGGTTCATGGATGAGAAAAAATACATTTTTAAAAGGTATTATTACTTATTAAAGTAATTGTTTTTAAAAATTAAGATTTTTTGGGCCTTAATAACTTTTATCAAGAGTTCATTGAGATTTTTCTAGACAAAGTATTTGTCTGAGTAAATTTTAATGAATTATATAGGCTTACTGTAGGGTAAATATTTTTAATTACAAGAGAGAACTTATATACAATAATTTGAAGATCTAAAGAAAGCCCTTATTAATTTAGTATTTTTGATTAATATAGAGATCTCTTTCAGCCATTTTACATTCAAGTGTATGTGGGTGATGAGACAAATTTCATTGGTATTTATAAAAAGTGTTAGGAAGTGCATTGTCCAATGCTACAGATCAGAGACATTGTGGGTTTTGCACCATTTGTTTTGAAAACATCTTATGTTACACTAAGGGTGTTATTACAAGGAAAACAGAAGGTGTCAACACACACAGCTTTGTCTAGTGGCAATTGGATGTTAAAAAGATCAGTTGTAGTGGTATATAAAAATACATGGGGATTAAATTATGCAGTGTGATGGAGCCACAGTTCTGTAAGTTAATCATGAAAAAGTCACTTTTTCAACTTTTAGTGGACATTTATTGGGAAAGAATTTCCTGTGTTTATATAGATAGTGCTAAATATATTGGCACAATGGAATGACAATATTAAACTTTCTGTAGGTGTCTGCATTGAAAGCTGATCTTAAGACTGCCATGTGTTTGTTTAGCAGTCAGAGTGACAGGCATGTGTGGTTCATTCAATCATACTGTATGAGAGGAATGTTTTTGGTTCTGAAAAGAAATTTCAACATGATCAAATTTCTTTCAGAAATAGAATATTTGGGAAAGCCCAACCTAAATTGTCAGTGTAAAGGAAACAATACAATAATCTGGTAAGATTATTCTTTTACACAATTTAATATTAGTCACAGGATAAAGAGGGGGACTGACATTTTGTCTTAGAATCAGTACAGACTGATGAAGATAATATGTATGGTAAAAAATAATTGATTTCAACAATAATGGATAGAGTTATTTTTAAATGAAATTTTTACTTTTTGCATATCCAGGTACCTGACTGACTGACTGATTGATTGATTTTTTTGTTTAAGCTAATGAAAGAAATTCTGAACTACTCATTTTAGAACACTTTGTCATCAAACTTCTGAATATTGTTTTATCTGTTTATAGAACAATCCAAAAGGAAAGAGTAACCTGATACTACAAAGTATTGAGGGATTTGGCTAATCCATATAGATTGATTATATTAGTTTTTTTTCCTGCTTAAGGAGGATATAAGGATGTTGTTTTTTTAGTTAATGTTTCTTTTTGATAAATTAATTGAGGTTATTCTAGAAAAAATAATATTTTTAACAAAAGCTAAGTTGTTGTGAACTGATGTCATATTCCATTGGGGTTGGATTTCAAACCATGGAATCAGATAATGATTTAAAATTTTGCAGGACATGTATGCAATTTTAGGTATTTAGTAAAGATTTTGTTTCTTATCATCTTAAGTACTCAGGTATTGTAGTACGTATGATTAGTATTATAAAGTCTAAATAGGGTAAGATGATTCAAGAAAAAGGTAAAGATTGGGTGACTTATTTACCTGCTACAGTTTTTGTTTAAAAACTTTATTATTTTTTAAACACAAGGTTTGTTAACTTTTTGAGTTAATGACAGGATGTCTTTTGAGATTAGCATACTCCATTATTTTTATATAATCTGTTGTATAGAAAGAAGTGTGGTTGCAAACTTTGCAAACAACAGGTGCAGATATTTCAGAAGTTTGTTCACAAATTATGGCTAGGCCTTTGCTAAATTTAAATAGAAATGATGTCTTGAATGAGATTTCTACTTCTAATGAGTATGTTTAGTAATTTATTCCAGTAGCTAAAGTTATGGTTAAGAATTAAAGATCTGAAGGTACCAGGGATGCAAACAGAGATGTCAATTGGAATGCCAATTGGAAAGATTATTTTGTTATTTTTAAGGTACATTGGAATTATACTTTTTGTTTCTAAAGAATTGGTAATAAATAATAAAAATAATTGGTAAAAATAAGAACTAAATGGGTAGGATGTAATCAGCAGTAATGTTTTAGTTTGAGGAAATACCTCAGTGACAACTGCTGCCGGAAATATATTATTGCATCCTATAGTTATTATATTTATTATCATGATATTATGTATTTTATTTCAAATCTGTATTATGGTTAGAATGAAACAATTTTATAAATTGATTAAGAAAGAAATGAAAAAAGGTGAAAAATTATGACAGGTATTTTTAGTCGGAAAATTACTTCTGACTTATCTGATCCTATGATGAGCTGTGGTACATCTGGAGCAACTGATTCAAAATGTGTATGAAAGGGCGCCATAAATGGAGTGTGCGTGATTTAGTTAATATAATAAATTATATTCAGGGGGGATTGTAGAATAATTATATTAATTTGGCTTTATAATCAAGATCTGTAAGTATGCAGTCTGGGTTCCCTTTTATGCTTTGACTTTGAAAAAGCCCACTCAGCTCAGCATAAGACAAATCTTGAAATAGCTAGGTTGTGTGCATGTCATTTTTGTAACAGTTGTTCTACATGTGCTGAGTTAATGACTAAAGGTCAGTAGGTCAGTGATGTCACAGATAAGAATATACTGTGTCTGTCATAGACTTTATTGCAAAGATCTTTTTAAAAGTAAAAACATATATTATCCATAATATAGTTAGTTATTTGATATAGTTATTTAATTAGTTAGCTAGATTGAGTTTGTGTGAAGTAATATATGTTTATATGTTTCCAATTATAGTTTAATATGCATTTGTAAGGTTTGGTACAGAATTGCATTTCTGTAGCTTAAAGAATATCCATTACAAGAATTCGGCCATTTGGAAAGGTCATTCACCTTTAGTTTTTTATAAGAATCTGTTGTGTGTTACTGACAATCAAAGAAGTTTAAGAGACGTGTCAGCTGTTGGCAAAGAGAATATTTAGAAGAATCACAAATATGATCATTTCATTTTTAGTTCTAGCCGTATATGGCTATGGCTTTAGTCTGCTGACTAGTTGATTTGAAATAGTATAAAAACAGAGTGACACTTCACTTCAGGACGCACGACACACGCACCACACACTTCACTACACTTCACTACACGACACAACACAACACATGTCCTTTACTCACACACAGAAGGACTTCGCTACTTTTTCACACACATACAAAGAAGAACACACGCATTCTTACTCTACAGAAGACATTTCGTTTACATTAGGCCTAAATACAGCCTACCTCACAAACAGCTGCTAGAGCGGACATCTCTCTGACATAGAAAAGCACCAACGGAGCTGAGACATCTCTTGAACCTTCTTGATACAAGTTTTTGTTCCTATTATTATTTTTGTTTTACTACATCAAGCTGTAAGAAGAATTTAACTTTGTATATATTTTCAAGTAATTGCCAAGTGTGACCAAATAAACTCACACTTTGTTTAAAGACAGTCTGGCTACTGAACTTTTGAACAAAACGCCTAAGACACTGTTGACATAACATGTGTCTGAGAAGAGAAGGTTTTTTACACCCTCTCCACATTTTTACACCTTGGGACTTGATTTTAGTCCTGTCGGCACTACAGAAACAGCCTTTTGAGCCGATACGAGATATTCCCTTGGTCCTTTTGACAAGGAAATTAGTTTTTTTTTGGTTGCCATATCTTCTGCAAGAAGAGTATCAGAGTTGGCTGCTCTTTCTTGTAAAGAGCCATATTTGATTATTCATGAGGATAAGGTTGTATTGCGTCCTCATCCTAATTTCCTACCGAAGGAAGTGTCAGGTTTTCATTTAAACCAGGATATTGTTCTGCCTTAATTTTTTTCTAGAACCTCGTTCTGCGGAAGAAAGGTCACTACATTCTCTTGATGTGTTGAGAGCAGTCAAGGTCTATTTGAAGGTGACTGCTCAGGTTCGTAAAACAGATGTTTTGCTTGTGTTGCCAGAAGGTCCTAAGAGAGAACAGGCAGCATCAAAATCTTCTATACGTATACGGATTTGTCAAGTGATTTTTCAAGTTCATGGTTTAAAGAGGAAAATTCCACTTTTTCATATTAAAGCGCACTCTACCAGGGCTGTTAGTGCTTCCTGGGCAGTGCATCACCAGGCCTCCATATGCAGGCCTCAAATCTGCAAGGCCGCAACATGGTCTTCAGTCCATACATTTACCAGGTTCTATCAAATAGATGTAAAAGGTGATGAGGATATCGCCTTTGCGTGCAGTGTACTGCAGGCTACAGTATAAGTCCTTTAGTCTCTTAGTGCCCAACTTTTGTTGTGTCTCCCTCCCTTCAGTTGGCATTGCTATGGGACATCCCAAATAATAACTACTATCATCATGCCCCAGATGGTGACGTCACAAGGGGGCATGGCCTCAGGGTGACGTAATCCAATTGCCACACCCCCATCGTTATTTAAGAAATGCAGGACATTGGCGCCGACAGATCAGCGGGAAGAATCATCAGAGGAGGGTCGGCGGCGGGAGCGGTGGCAGAGGAAGAAGAACACCGGACAAAGAAGACAGAAGAAGAGTGGAAGAAGAAGCAGGGGGAGAAGCAGAAGACCGGAGGATGAAGATGCAGGAGAAGATGGAGGAAGACCGGAGGAAGAAGCAGAGAAGAAGAAGAAGATTTTTAATAAAAGACTTATCAAAAACTGTCTACTGTATTTTTTAACACTACGCTACTTTTTTTTTTAGTGAATGGGTAGGGGTACAATGTACCCCATACTCATTCACATGGGGGGAGGGGCGGGATCTGGGGGCCCCACAGACCCCGACAACCACCGGGCAAGGGTTGTCAGGAAGAGGCCCTTGTCCCCATCAATATGGGGGCAAGGTGCTTTGGGGTGGGGGGGCACAGAGCCCCCCCGCCCCAAAAGCACTCATCCCCCCATGTTGAGGGCATGCAGCCTGGTATGGTTAAGGAGTGGGGGGCGCTATCTCGTCCCCTCCCTTTCCTGACCTTCCGGGCTGCATGCTCGGATAAGGGTCTGGTATGGATTTTGGGGGGACCCCCACGCCATTTTTAAAAAAATTTTGGCATGGGGGTCCCCTCCGAATCCATACTAGACCCAAGGGCCTGCTATGGACTGGGGGGACCCCACGCTGTTTTTTTCTCTTGATTATTTTTTTAGCCGGCAATTCGTTTTTGTTGACATTCAGCGGTGAAGCTGACTCATCGGTTGTTAAGGACACGGCAGCCGGCTTCCCGGCCCCCTCCTTAGCATCCAGCTATATACAGTGAAAAAAAAACCCACAAAGCGCAAATCGTGGTAAAATCGCTGTAAAAAGCGTGTCCAAAAATGCGGCAAGCACCGCAAAAAGCACTGCAGAAACACTCAAAAGCAACATGCATAGATGTGAATTGAGCCTAATGCCGCGTACACACGACTTTCTGGCATACTTGGTCCGACGTTCTTCCCGCTGGACTACCGCCGGACTTTCTGAATGGAAGGACTTGCCTACACACGACCGGACTTTCTGGCAGGCTAGGTCTGCCCGTCTTTCCAACGGACTTTCGCCGGAGTTACGGCGGACTTTCAGAATGCATGGACTTGCCCACACACGGACAAGTCCGTTCATTTTGAACGTGACTCGAGTACGATGGGACTAGAAAAGGAAGTCAATCTCGACGCTTTTATCGGCGAGATTGACACCTTTCAAGCTCGTTGTGGGGCATCCCAGGCCCTTAGGTCTGGCATGGATTTTAAGGGGAACCCCCTTCGCCGAAAAATCGGCGTGGGGCCCCCCCCAAAATCCATACCAGACCTCGATCCAAGCACGCAGCCCGGCCGGTCAGGAAAGGGGGTGGGGACGAGCGAGCGTACCAGGCCGCATGCCCTCAACATGGGGGGATGGGTGCTTTGGGGGAGGGGGGCACCTTGCGGGGCCCCCCCACCCCAAAGCACCTTGTCCCCATGTTGATGAGGACAAGGGCCTCTTCCCGACAACCCTGGCTGTTGGTTGTCGGGGTCTGCGGGCGGAGGGCTTATCGGAATCCGGGAGCCCCCTATAATAAGAGGGCCCCCAGATCCTGGCCCCCCACCCTATGTGAATGAGTATGGGGTACATAGTACCCCTACCCATTCACCTAGGAAAAAAGTGTCAATAATAAAACACACTACACAGGTTTTTGAAGTAATTTATTAGACAGCTCCGGGGGGGTCTTCTTCCGGCTTCGGGAGTCCCTCCGGTTCCTCTTCTTCTGGTGTTCCAGTTCTTCGGCCGACTCCTTCGCTATCTTCATGCTGCTCTCTTGCCAGCGGAGGTCCGGACTTCTAGCTTCTTGTCTTCTTGGCTTCTTTCCTCTTCTCTTCTCCAGATGTTGACACGACAGTCTCTCCGGCTGGACTGGTCTCTGAGCGCTCCGATGTGACCTATATAGGCGGAGACCCTGCCCCCTTATGCCGTCACAGTCCCTGGGCATGCTGGGAGTGTGACGTTTTAGGGGGCGTGGTCAACATCACCCGGTGACCACACCCCCTAAAACGTCACAGTCCCAGCATGCCCAGGGACTGTGACGGCATAAGGGGGCGGGGTCTCCGCCTATATAAGTCACATCGGAGCGCTCAGAGACCAGTCCAGCCGGAGAGACTGTCATGTCAACAAGTGGAAAAAGTGTATCTAGGGCTCTTTCACACTGATGAACTTTTGATGTATGTTTGTGCAGCTTATGGTCCTTTCACACTGATGCGCTTATGATGCGTTCCCATTGACTTACAATGGAAGGTGCCCTTTTGGTGTGCTTTTGAAAAACTGCACCAAAAAGTCACCTTTCATTGTAAATCAATAGAGCATGCAAGACTTTTCAAAGCACAGCACACCAGTAGTGTGAAGAGTTACATAGGATTTAATTGGGAATAGTTTTCATGCACTTTTGTTGCCCAATGGGTCTAAATCCCCCCCCAAAAAAACAATGTAACAAATTGCAGCTAACCCAAAGTCCTTAGATGTAGTGGCTCCTTATTTTCCTTTTTTAGCCTTTTTTTCTTTATTTTCTCCTGGTGCTATAACCTGTAACATGCTTTCGGTCCTAGGATGACAACGCTCACTTACCCTACTGCAGGACAAGATAAGAATGTACAACCATGCCTTCTTGTTTTATATAACATAGAGGGGTGTGGTTCCAAATCCTGGGGGGAAGACATGGCAAAGCCATACCTATCCAAAAGATGTTTGCTTTATCAGTTTGTGATCTCCCTATTATTACATAGGTGCACTGCAGCTTAGCAATGATCATTTATGTTTGCTGGTTGTGAAGACATTGAATCAAACAGCTAGGTAAAATGGTGATGCCTCACATTTTATTTTTTCACTTCTTGTCTTCAGTTACAGTGTAGGTACAGAAAAGTGAATGAACACTGCATGCAAATATATATATAGGACTATGGATGAGGTATATATGTCACTTGGGTTTTTCTCCTACACATGGTGAGGGACTGCAGAAATTGTATCTGTTATGGAAAAAAAGAACTTTTCTCAGCTCCTAATAAATTCTGGACAGGGCCCTAAAGCCTGGAGCCCACATCTTACTTGGTAACCAGACCAAAAAAATTTGTCTCAGCTGTCCACAGAGCTTTTTATGTGTGAGCTAACTGAGGCTGAGGGTTCTCTCACATGCCTGCTGTGAGAGGCTGCTGCTCGGTGAAAGGCTGACTGCTCACAGAACAATAAAAGGTGGTGATGGTAGGGGGGTGCAGTAGGATGCCTGCTTCCCCTGGAGCCCTTTGAACTGGAAGCTGGCCTACTTTACATAAGGCTGTATCTGGACTAAGACACAAAGAAAAGAGGGCGCGCCAGCCTAGTGCAATATCTTTTGGTACATTTATTCAGAAAATATATTGAAAACTACTCACAAAAGTAGGAGGCATATGAGGCATATTGGACAGTGCGAGGAAACCTAGCAGGTGAGAGCATGGATGTAGATACAGCCCTGGCCAGTTAGAAGGGGATGTGACCCAAGGAATGTTGGGTGCCTGTATTTAGGTCTGAGGAGCACCTGGGCTCAGGTTCCAGTCCAGCCCACCTCTGAGGAGAGAGGTTCTACCCAGCAAAGGTTGCCATGCGGCCTCAGGTGCCAGACCTGAGGGCCTTAAGCCCGAAAGCTACAACCCAGGGTTCTTGTGCAAGCTGACTGAGGGATGTGTCTTATGTCATGGGTATAGAGTGTCGCTCGGAAGTTGGAAGGGGGCTACCAGCTGTCCCTGGACATTTTGTGAGTATAGACCCTGACGGGACCCTTAGACTGAGTATGTGTTGCCTAAACCCCCCCTTTGGTCCCAGAAGTCAGTATACTGGGTGTGTGAGCTAAAGGGGACACTGGCTAGTGTCTTGAAAACTTACAAAGTCCACTGAAAAAGTTCACTAAGTCTCTTCTGCTACAGAGGGACATGCTCCTCCATACATACGCTGTAATGGTTCAGCAGATAATCTGCTCCACAGTTCTACAGAGAGATTGTCCTTGCTTGTGCATAGTTAATTTGGAGTAATTCCCTTCTCCTATCCAAGTTCTCCAAATAAAACATAAAAACAAATCCCCTAGACTGGTCATTGGAGACAACGAGCTAAAGAGTGAGTGCACCTGGCTTTGTGAGAATAACGTATAATTGGCTGCAGGATAATCAGTGGGAGACCCAGGTACAGATATTCCAGCAGTTCCTGTGGGAGCAGTGCTACATAGCAAAAAGTGTCCTCAGCAAGCATTACGTTCCCCTTTTCAAGAATTTTGCATCACCCCCAAATCTCCTCCCACGTTTCTACTAGCAGATAGACTGTTCAATGAGCCAGAGTGAATGGAATGTTGCTGTATGCCTGGCCACCTCTGCATTGTTTTGGGAAAGAACCTGTTTAATCTACATCGGCTACATGTGGGGGATCAATCTGTAATTTCCCTTAAGTGTATGCGGTCATTGCCAGCAGCAATTGACAAGAGGATCAAGTACTGTAGACTGTTTAAGTATATTCACAATAGAAAAGGATCGCTATAGTGTTTTTGCTGTGAAAAAGCAGCGGTCTGCCAAGAAAATAGCTGTAAATGTGGGTGCAATTTCTGGTGGGCAGAAAAGAGTGGTGCAAACGGGCCCTGAGGCAGAGGGGCGGAGTTGGCGTGGCACATGTTAAGGAGGGAAGTTATGCCTGCAGAGCTGCTTGGGATTACCCAGACTGGTTGGCGAAGCTACAGGAGGAACTGCTCACTGACACAGGTGTGCACTTTGCACGCAAAGGGTTCTTGGCCCTGTGTACCGCAAAGGGTTCTGATCACATTGCCATAGTCAGCAGGCAGAGCAGGCAGGTAACTGCAAAGATAAAGGTCTGGAGTCACTGTGAGCATTGTGGGGAGGTATTGCTGGATTTACTACCTAGCGATCTCCAACCGAGTGCCCTACGAGTTAGCTGGGACACCGGTTTCTGTACTGAAATGCTAAAATTCTTCAAATTGGCTCCAACAGGGCAAGGGACTGCCAGCAAGTTTACCGGCACTCACAATGGGGAAGCTGTCTTGGCTCCAGGGCTGGGACCAAAGACAGTGAGCTACACTTGTGGCCGGGAGGAAAGGAGGAGAAGTTGTCCACTCCTGACCATCGCAGAGACAGGCGCTTGAAATTGTACCTGATAAGCCAGCGGCCACTGTCACTCCCACTCCACCAGGGCACCTGAGAGACCGACTGCTGCGGTGAAACCAGGTGAGTCCCAGGGGGAAGGCAATGAGGAGGGGACAGACCTGGTGTACCCAAGTTTGAGGGGGGGTTCAAGTATTTAGAAGAGTAATTTGGGGACTATGGCCCCTCAGATGGATCTGAGCAGGAGTGTGACACCCTGGGTGAAGAACCTCCTTTGCTAAGTAAAGAAATAACTAAGAGGGAAATTAAACCTGACTCTGCAGGGGAGAAGGAATCAGTTATTTGGTTATTGGAATGTGTCCAAAGATTTCACTTAGAGGAGTCCTCTGGGGAGTGCAGAGCTGATCTATCACCACCCCACACCTTAGCACAGGCTGATCTATAAAGAACTTATTCGGAGATCCTTGTAATCCTGTGTTCCCCAGAGAAAGGTTGATATTAAGAAGCTACCCTGATTTTCCAGTATTCAAAGGGAAGACCAGAGGAAGGTTGCTTTAAAATTTGGATAGGAATTCCTGTATGTACCAAGGCAAGCTATGGAGGAGATAGAGTACAGCCGTCAACAGTGGTGTGACAGCCACATCTGGGAATTCCTGAATGTTCCAAAGTCCTGTAGGCTGTCCCAGTTCTCAACATTTTGCACAGGATTTTGGATATAAAAAACAAGTGGAGCCTGGGTGCACTATATTCAAGGATAAAGTTGTGAGTAAGAATCAGGTCTGGTCTGCAAATATCTAGGGTTTGGATAGCAGGATGATTCAGATGCCAGACCCCCATTTTTATAGATGAGCTGGACACTGTTCTTCATCTATTACCACATTTCCTTATGGGGAAGATTATATACTGTTGGCAGAAAACTGCCTTTGGAACTGAACTGTTGCCCGAAGTATGATGCAAGTCTCGTTTGAAGATCCCCTACCACCTTTGTTGAATACTGCAAGGGGGATCCTCTGTCCTTTTCCCAGTTTGCTGGATATACCAAAAAGAAGGGAAAAAAAAGACCAGCCTGTTTATTTTTTCAGTGCAGTTTTTTTCTCTTTAAGGTCTATTTTAAAGTAGGTTCAGTGTTTACACGTAGGCCCAATAGGGGCACTTCAGTGCTTTGGCCACTAGGTGGTAATACAAAGAGCAATGTTCATGTACTTTAAACACTTTGTTTTGGGCTTATAGGTTGTGTTATGCTACATATTCTGCTGGAGGACTATCTTTGAGGAGATAATTCTCCAATCTTGTTTTGTACTGTCTAAAATGCTATGCTAACTCTGTTCTTTTACAGGTGAGTGATAACAAATTCCTGTACTTTAGTCACATTTCTAATGCACTAACCATTTGTGTTTCTGTAATCAGAGGAACAATGGTTGGTTTGTTCAGAGCTTCACAGACTCAGAGTTTGATTACTCCCCCCTGCCTCCAGAGGAAATTTCCAGAACTTAGGAAGGGAAAATTCAAATGTACAGCCTGAATATTGATTAGGGCTTAGCCAATCCCTGGGGGGAAGGGGGTCCAGATGGCATTTGGGCTGTTAGCTAGACGTCCTGTTTTGGAGTATCCTACATCACCCCCAAATCCTTTCACAAGTTTCTACTAGTAAATAAATTCAAAAAAGGCATCGCATAGACTATTCAATGAGCCGGAGTGAATGGAATGTTGCTGTGTGCCTGTCTGGCCCTGCACTGTTTTGGGGAAAAATCTGTCTAATCTACAGCAGTTCCTATAGGGATAGCACTATATATATATATATATATATATATATATATATCTATATATATATATATATATATATATATATATATATAGATATATATAAAATATATATCTATATATATATATACAGTGGGGAAAATAATTATTTGATCCCCTGCAGATTTTGTAAGGTTGCCCACTTACAAAGAAATGAAGGGTCTATAATTTTTATCAAAGATGTATTTTAAATGATAGAGACAGAATATCAACCAAAATCTAGAAAAAAAACATGATTCAAATGTTATAAATTGAGTTCCATTTCAATAAGCAATATAAGTATTTGATCCCCAAGCAAAACATGAATTAGTTCTTGGTGGAGGAAGACTTGCTGGTAAGCACAATAGTAGGATGTTTCTTGTAGTTAGTGACCAGGTTTACACACATCTCAGGAGGGATTTTGGTCCACTCTTTTTTACAGATCTTCTCTAAATCCTGTATGTTTCTTGGCTGTCACTTGGCAACTCGAAGTTTCAGCTCCCTCCATAAAATTCCATATGAGTAAGGTCTGGAGACTGGCTAGGCCACTCCATGACCTTAATGTGCTTCTTCTGGAGACACTCCTTTGCTGCCTTGGCGGTATGTTTTGGGCCATTGTCATGCTGGAAGATCATCTCCAGTGTTCTGGCTGAGGGAAGAAGGTTGTCATCCAGGATTTTAAAATACATTGCCTCATCCATTGGCCCCTCAATGCGGTAAAGTCTGTCTGTACCTTTAGCAGAGACAGCCCCAAAGCATCATGTTTCCACCTCCGTGCTTGACAGTAGGGATTGTATTCTTAGGGCAATAGACTTCCTCCAAACATGGCGAGTCCCGTTCCACAAGAAGGCACATGTACAGTCATGCCAATTAACATCTAAATAAATCAAAGAAGGATTGGGAGAAAGTGCTGCGGTTAGATGAAACCAAAATTGAGCTCTTTGATATTAGCTCGACTCGCCGTGTTTAGAGGAAGAAAAATGCTGAATATGACCTATACACTTTACAGGGTTTTCTGTCAGGAAGGAATGAGCATCCTGCTGACAGAAACAAAAATGTGTATAGGTAGTTGTTAGGATAGGATGTTGTAGTGTTTTGTCTTCACAGGATCTCTTTGGATGGGACAGCTGTCCACCATCTCCGGCTGGAGCCAAGGACCTGTGGGCAAAGCATTTCCCTTGAGGGGGAAGTGCTCTGGCTCAAAATGTGATGTTGTGTTATGTTGCTGTTAGCTACAGGGACCTGTAGTTAGGTGTATAGTGTAATGTATATACTGTAAATACAAAAAAAAATATATATATCACTTTATTTTCGTACGTATTTATTTGTGCATTGCCACATCCCAGTTGGTTCCCTTTTCCCCTTCCAAACTGTATTTCTCATGCGATGCTCCTGCCCCTGAGTATAGCACCCTCTAGTGTGCAAGAAGGATAGTGTATGTTTTTTTTTTTTTCGTGAGAATGGGTAAATTTCCAGGCTTAGCTGGCAGCCAAACCTGGGTGTGTTTTGACTGGGGTTGGGAGTGACTCAGAGAAGAGCTGGGAGACTCACAGACAGCATCGTCAAGACCTCCCACTTCTTTCTAGAATGTTCTAGTGTTTTCAGAAAGGGAGGGAGGAGAGGAGAGGTGGTGCTGTCTGGGGTGTTCTAAGGAGCCCTGACCAACCCCCAATCTGGATTGGCAGGGGACAGGCCTCCTTAAATACCTAGGGTCAGTCCAGCTGGGGAGGAGTTGTTCGAGTGGGAGGTGGAGATGGAGTGTTAGGCTGTTGGAGCCTTTGAGGGAGTTCCCCAGTCTAGGGGGGGGTGACCTTGGGCCTGGGGTTCGGGTGTGGACAGGACCCTTCTCACGACACACTGAGGTGTCCCGGACATGTGGCACGAGAACAAGAGATGACAGCGGGAGAGCACTGCCAGGCAAAGTCTCCAGGAGAGGAAAAATAGGTCGCAGCCAAGAAAGCTGGTGAGTGACACGCAGTCGGGAAAGGACTGTGGAGGAACGCCTGAGTGGACTGGGGTGTCACAGGCAGTGGAGAAAGGCAGCTACAGCCATGAGGGCTGGCAGGGCCTGAAGATGTGGTACTGGGCTAAGTAGCCACGGGACAGCTAGCACTAAGGACTACCATATTTTTACTACACTAAAGGGGCCCGCGGTCCCTGCCTGCAAAGGGTATTCACCTTAGGTTCCGTCAGTCAGTTTCCGGCCTACAAATCAGTGCTACAGTATCTCACAAAAATGAGTACACCCCTCACATTTCTGTATATATTTTAATATATCTTTTCATGTGACAACACTGAAGAATTTACACTTTGCTACAATGTAAAGTAGTGAGTGTACAGCTTGTATAATGGTGTAAATTTGGTGTCCCCTCAAAATAACTCAACACACAGTCATTAATGTCTAAACCACTGGCAACAAAAGTGAGTACACCCCTAGGGGAAAATGTCCAAATTGGGCCCAAAGTGTCAATATTTTGTGTGGCCACCATTATTTTCCAGCACTGCCTTTAACCCTTTTGGGCATGGGGTTCACTAGAGCTTCACAGGTTGCCACTGGAGTCCTCTTCCACTCCTCAATGATGACATCATGAAGCTGGTGGATATTAGAGACTTGCGCTCCTCCACCTTCCATTTGAGGATGCCCCACAGATGCTCAATAGGGTTTAGGCCTGGAGACATGCTTGGCCATCTGTCACCTTTACCCTCAACTTCTTTAGCAAGGCAGTGGTTGTCTTGGAGGTGTGTTTGGGGTCGTTATCATGTTGGAATACTTCCCTGCGGCCCAGTCTCCGAAGGGAGGGGAATCATGCTCTGCTTCAGTATGTCACAGTACATGTTGACATTCATGGTTCTCTCAATGAACTGTATCTCCCCAGTGCCTTCAGCACTCGTGCAGCCCCAGATCATGACACTCCCACCATGCTTGACTGCAGGCAAGACACACTTGTCTTTGTACTCCTCACCTGGTTGCCACCACACACACTTGAGACCATCTGAAATAAATACATTTATCTTGGTCTCATCAGACCACAGTACATGGTTCCAGTATTCCATATCCTTAGTCTGATTGTCTTCAGCAAACTGTTTGCAGGCTTTCTTCTTGAAGAGGCTTCCTTCTGGGACAACAGCCATGCACACCAATTTGATGCAGTATGCGGCGTATGATCTGAGCACTGACAGGCTGACCCCCCACCTTTTCAACCTCTGTAGCAATGCTGGCAGCACTTATACGTCTATTTCTCAAAGACAACCTCTGCATATGACGCTGAGCACATGCACTCAACTTCTTTGGTCGACT
This sequence comes from Aquarana catesbeiana, assembly GCF_042186555.1. Taxonomy (NCBI): domain Eukaryota; kingdom Metazoa; phylum Chordata; class Amphibia; order Anura; family Ranidae; genus Aquarana; species Aquarana catesbeiana. Next base: position 78,629,757 of record NC_133330.1, on the reverse strand, counting down.
GTGGCTAGGCCTGTTCTGAGTGGAAACTGTCATGTTAAACCGATGTATGGTCTTGGCCACCATGCTGCAGCTCAGTTTCAGGGTCTTGGTAATATTCTTATAGCCTAGGCCATCTTTATGTAGAGCAACAATTCTTTTTTTGAGATCCTCAGAGAGTTCTTTGCCATGAGATGCCATATTGAGCTTCCAGTGACCAGTATGAGAGAGTGAGAGCGATAACACCAAATTTAACACACCTGCTCCCCATTCACACCCGAGACCTTATAACACTAACGAGTCACATGACACCAGGGAGAAAAAAATGCTAATTGGGTCCAATTTGAACATTTTCACTTAGGGGTGTACTCACTTTTGTTGCCAGCGGTTTGGCTGTGTGTTGAGTTATTTTGAGGGGACAGCAAATTTACACTGTTATACAAGCTGTACACTTACTAGTTTACATTGTAGCAAAGTGTCATTTCTCCAGTGTTGTCACGTGAAAAGATATAATAAAATATTTACAAAAATGAGGGCGTGTACTCACTTTTGTGAGATACTTTAGCTGGTCTGGTAAGTGCAAGCAAGTGATGTGCTAAAGGTGTCGAGGAGAGATATTCTGCAAGCAAGTGAGGTGCTAGAGTTGAAAATTGGAGTTGTTTATACCGGAGGTGTATATAGTCAGTCCCATGTATATTTTTCTGCAATCAATTTGGGCATCTTATGAGTATCCCATCCCCATCCAAGTTTATTCTCCTCAATAAAAATACAAAACAAAGTTCAAGGACTGTTTTTTCTGCCTGGGGGTGAATGAGAACACTCAGCAGCCCTCAAAAGGGTACTCCTATACATATAATCATTGTTCTTTATTCTTACACTCTTATCAGTTCAGTTACATATTGATTCCTTTCTCTAAGCTCAGAAACTATAAAAATGCCATTCATCTATGTTTTATGAATTGTGCTTGTTTAACCAGTCCTTATTTCAAGGTGCAGCTGACTCAGAATCAGTCTTCCATTCCTCGATACTGATATCATAATCCAGGGAGGGTCGAGGTATTCTGGGAGTGTTTAGTGTCTACAACTGAAAAGTTATAGATCATACGTAATGTTTATTTATATTAGTATCACTAAGCTCTGGCTGAGCAAAGAAACTACACACACTCAATATTGCATAACATTGGTAAAACAGTTTATGTGTATTGTATATCCACAAACAGCCTTGAGAAATGATATATATGTATGGTAATACCCAGCAGAAGAAGGAAACTGTTTTGAGACAATGCAGAATAACTTATAGGAAACATTGAATGATAGTCTTGTTGATGTTAAATGTAAGGAAACTGGGGGATCTTTTCCAGAGTAAACAATTCATTTCCTTTCTACGTAGGCATTGACAATCTAGTTTTCATCCCAGATAAAATTAGATTAGGGGTGGAATAAGGTTTGGTCTGTAGGGACAACCAAACTATCAAAATAGGAAAAGCAGTGACATCTATGTCAACAGGTCAATGACAAAAATGTAAAAGGCTGAAATCTCTGATAACTTAAAAAGGTTAATGGGTATCCAAAGCCACATTGTTTTTAGTTTTCTATATAGTAGGTAACAAAATGGTCCCATAACAGGTTTAATTGCTGTCCTTGTTCCCAATGGGGAGATTCGCCTTCCTAATTTGTCATGGTAACCATTGTTTCTGGTGCAGAATATAATAGAATAGTCACCATTTAGGAGTATAGGGAAATATTCTATTGGGGGCACCTGCCCTAGTAACAACTTTCTAAAAAAAAGGGTTTCCTCTCACTTTGGGGATACTTCTTCTCCCTTTTTGTGGTTTAATACAGGAAGTAAAAGTAAAAAATGGGACATAGAAAAAAGCCAAAACTAAAAAAGAAAAAACTATTTTGGCTTTAGATATAATGGCAATTGACAATGTAGGGGCTTTGCTCCTTCATCTTCTGGGCCTTTTAGCAAACCAACCCCTACTCTCCATCTTGTGTCTCTGAGACAGCAGAACCTGCAGTAATACTTGCTGATACATAAAAAGCAGAGTTGCAACCTCAACTCTCTTTCACTCTAACAAATCTTGCAGGAGAACAACATGCACATACTTTATCCTACAAATGGGACCAAATTTCACCAATCGCTGGGAAAATGAAGCTGTACTGAAGTAGCAAAATGTTAGAGACTCTTAGCAGAAATAAATCTATAAGACTCAGCTAGCAAAATGGGACAGAAGTAATGGGCACCAGCCATCACTTGGCATAAAGGCTTTTATTCGCTTATAGGCTTCACAGGGCACAACACAAGAATTAGACACCAGGATAACACCAGGAAATCCTTTCTTCTTCAAGGATACTATTATTATTATTATTATTATACAGGATTTATATAGCGCCAACAGTTTGCTCAGCACTTTACAGACAGTACAGTTACAATACAATTCAATACAGGAGGATTTAGAGGGCCCTTACAATCTAAAAGGGAGGATCAAGTAATACAAAAGGTAATAACTGTGGGGGATGATCTAATGGAGAAAATAAAAGTACAGTTGTTAAGTAGGGGCAGAATAGGCTTCTCTGAAAAGGGGGGATTTCAGGGATCGTCTAAAAGCAAACAGGGTAGGAGATAGTCTGACAGATTGGGGTAGGAAGTTCCATAGGATAGGAGAGACTTGGGAAAAGTCCTGGAGACAAGCATGGGAGGAGGTGATGAAGGAGCTAGAGAGCAGGAGGTCTTAGGAGGAACAAAGAGAACGAGTAGGTTGGTATTTTGAGACTAGGTTAGTGATGTAGCTGGGGGCCGAGTTGTGGATGGCTTTGTAAGTTGTTGTTAGTATTTTAAATTTAATTTGTTGGGTGAGTGGAAGCCAGTGGAGGGATTGGCAGAGAGGGCAAGTAGACACTGAACGGTTGGTAAGGTGGATGAGCCTGACAGCAGTATTCATGATGGACTGAAGCGGGGATAGCCTATGTAAAGGTAATCCCGTGAGAAGGGAGTTGCAGTAGTTGAGGTGGGAGATGACCAGCGAGTGAACTAAGAGCTTTGTGGTGTCATTAGTTAGTAAGGGGCATATTTTGTAGATGTGGAGGTTGAGGCGGCAAGATTTGGACAGTGACTGGATGTGGGGCCGAAAGGATAGTTCAGAGTCCAGGAGTAAACCTAATAGTTGTGCCATTGATCTTGAAAGAGAAATCAGGGGAAGAGGCACGTGGGGTAGGAGAAATTATGAGCTCGGTTTTGAATAGATTAAATTTGAGGAAGTGGTATCACATGCAGGCTGACATGTCTGTTGGTAAATTAGTGATACGTGGGGAGGCTGAGGGGTAGAGAGATAGATTTGGGTGTTGTCAGTGTAGAGATGGTATTGGAAGCCATGGGAGGCTATTACCTGAACCAGGGAGGAGGTGTAGATGGAGGACAGAAGAGGTCCAAGAACAGAACCTTGGGGGCCCCCAACAGAGAAAGGGAGAGGAGAGGAGGAAGTAAAATTGTAAGTAACGCTAAAGGTGTGGTTGGATAAGTAGGATGAGAACCAGCGAAGAGTACATTCATAGGAACCAAAGGCATGGAGTTTTTTTTTTGAGGAGGGGGTGATCCACTGTGTCAAAGGCAGCAAAGAGGTCCACCTTACCTTGTTGACACAACAAAAAGGTCATTGGGTATCCCTTGATGGGACCAGTAGGTAACAGAAGAAAAATAACATGGTTTTTGCTTTTTTATTCAGCTCACAGCTCACTTGCTGAAAATGCTCGTTGTCTGAAAAATAAAAACAAATGTGGCAACCAGAGCTAAAGACTGATAAGCTGTTATATATTACATTTTTGTGCTAGGTGTTTAGATACACAATTCGCCGCCGCCGGTCACCTGCGATCACGTGCACAAGAGCCAGCATGGGGATTTGTGTGTGTAAACACACAAATCCCTGTTCTGTCAGGGAAGAGGAGACATATCGTTTGTTCCTACTAAGTAGGAACAGCGATATGTCTCCTCCACTAGTCAGTCCTATCCCCATACAGTTAGAAACACTAACAAGGAAACACATTTAACCCCTTGATTGCCCCCTAATGTTAACCCCTTCCCTACCAGTGATATTTACACAGTAATCAGTGAATTTTTATAGCTCTGATCGCTGTAAAAATGTCAATGGTCCTAAAAATGTGTCAAAGTGTCTGATCTGTCCGCCACAATGTCACAGTCCCACTAAAAATCGCAGATCACTGCCATTACAAGTAAAAAAAAATATATATATATGAAAAATGTCATAAAAATGCCATAAATCTTTCCCATAGTTTGTAGACGCTATAACTTTTGCGCAAACCAATCAATATATACGCTTATTGCGATTTTTTTTACCAAAAAATATGTAGAAGAATATATATTGGCCTAAACTGATGAAGAAATTTGTTTTTTAAAAACATTTTTGGGGATATTTATTATAGCAAAAAGTAAAAATGATTTCATTCTTTTAAACTGTTGCTCTTTTTTTGTTTATAGAGCAAAAAATAAAAACCGCAGAGGTGCTCAAATACCACTAAAAGACATAAACTTGTCTGATGGTGAATTCATGAGCCTGGACAACTGTCTCTCTAAGGTACTGCATTTTTAACATACTGGAAACAAAAACAGGTGTGCGATTCATTTAAGATAATTCATCTTGACAAAAGTCTCCTCTCAGACAGTTTACTTTCTCTAGCAAGCAATATCGAAAGCAATTGTCTGTATGTAGCTGAACAGTCATTTTTTGACTATGCAATGCGCTTTATCACACTAGCTTCTGATGAGATGTACAAATTATTTGGAGTTATTGCAGTTCCATGTTATAGCAGAGTAATGGAATTCCGGAAACCTGGGAGATTTGTAGAGACCATGTGGCACTTACAATGCAGCAGTCAGGTCTCCTTGGTCCTCTTATGCCCTGTACACACAACCGGTTTTGCCGTCGGAATAAACTCTGAAGGTTTCCCCGATGGAACTCCGACGGAATTCCGCTCAAGCGGTCTTGCATACACAGGGTCACACCAAAGTCTGACCGTCCAGAACAAGGTGACGTACAACACATACGACGGGACTAGAAAACGGAAGTTCAATAGCCAGTAACCAATAGCTTCCGTCTCGTACTTGCTTCAGAGCATGCGTCGTTTTTGGTTCGTCGGAACAGCATACAGACGATCGGTTTTCCTGATAAGAATTGGTTCCGTCGGAAATATTTAGAACATGTTCCATTTCTGGGTCCGTCAGAATTTTCGAAAAGAAAAAGTCCGATGAGGCCTACACAGGATCGGAATAGACGATGAAAAGCTTCCGTCGGACTTTTTCTGTCGGACATTTTGCTCATGTGTACGCGGCTTTAGACAGACAGAAGGAGCATGTGGAATCTGCTCAAGCCTCGCTATGCTGTCTTCATGTACTGAACAACAGAATCTAATAGAGTGTTCCCACAGGATGTCTCCCTGAAGTCTCTCAAAGCTATTCTCTTCCATCACCTCTGACCCACCTTCCCAGGCTATACTCCAGGCTAGCACATATGCCCCTCCCCTCTATAGCTATCACATAGAGAAAAAAATGCTGTGGCCATTTTGGGGTGGTCTGAAGTCCACTGAATTACATTGCTGGAAAGCTGTTAGGAACAGTATGTCCTTTATTGGCAGGAAACAGTCTGTGTGAAAAAGTAAATACTTGCTTCAACATAAGAAGTGAAAATGTTAGTTTTGCGAAGTGAAACAGTTCTACAATACATGTAAACAATAGGCAGCATAGCAATGTCTATGAGGTGGCTAAACTATAAAAAACAATGCAGGAAATTACATTGTGTGCAGATCAATGAATCATTCAAAATGTTTCTTAACCACTTAAGCCCGTCTATTTAGCTGGCCAAAGACCAGAGCACTTTTTGCGATTCAGTACTGCATCGCTTTAACTGACAATTGCGCGGTCCTGCGAGGTGGCTTCCAAACAAAATTGACCTCCGTTTTTTTTCCCACAAATAGAGCTTTCTTTTGGTGGTATTTAATCACCTCTGTGGTTTTTATTTTTTGCGCTATAAACAAAAAAAGCGACAATTTTGAAAAAAACGCATTATTTTTTACTTTTTGCTATAATAAATATCCCCAAAAAAATATATATATATATTTTTTTCCCTCAGTTTAGGCTGATACGTATTCTTCTACATATTTTTGGTAAAAAAATCGCAATAAGCGTTTGATTGGTTTGCGCAAAAGTTATAGCGTTTACAAAATAGGCGATAGTTTTAGGGCATTTTTATTAATAATTTTTTTTTGATAGTAAAGGCGGCGATCAGTGATTTTTATCGTGACTGCGACATTATGGCGGACAGAACGGAAACTTTTGGCGTGATTTTGGGACCATTCACATTTATACAGCGATCAGTGCAATTAAAAATGCATTGATTACTGTGAAAATGTGACTGGCAGTGAAGGGGTTAACCACTAGGTGGCGCTGTAGGGGTTAAGTGTGTCCTAGGAAGTGATTCTAACTGTGGGGGGGAGGGGCTGTGTGTGACACAACACTGATCACCGCTCCCGATTACAGGGACAGTGTCACTAGGCAGAACAGGGAAATGCTTGTTTACATCAGCATTTCCCCATTCTTCCTCTCCGTTAGATGATCGTGGGTATCCCTGCGGACATCGAGTCTGCAGGACCCGCGATCACGCTCACGAAGCTCGCCTCTTAAAGGGCAACCTACAGGTACGTGATTCTGCCTGTACGCGCCATTCTGCCGACGTATATCGTCGTGAGGCGGTCGGGAAGCGTTTAAATGTTAATTAGGGAAATGCTAGCACTTCCGCCAACTTTTTATTTATTTCTTTTTTGTTTGCCTGTTGCAGATTTTCCCTCACTTCCTGTCTGGTAAATTGCTGCCCCCAAAATAGGATGCAGGGGAAAATCTCTCTAACAAAGCCCCGTCTACAGTGCCTTGAAAAAGTATTCATACCCCTTGAAATGTTCCACATTTTGTCATGTTACAACCAAAAACGTAATTGTATTTTATTGGGATTTTATGTGATAGACCAACACAAATGGCACATAATTGTGAAGTGGAAGGAAAATAATAAATGGGTTTCAATTTTTTTTACAAATAAATATGTGAAAAGTGTGGCGTGCATTTGTATTCAGCCCCCTGAGTCAATACTTTGTAGAACCACCTTTCGCTGCAATTACAAGTATTTTTTCTACCAGCTTTGCACATCTAGATTGTGAAATTTTTGCCCATTCCTCTTTGAAAAATAGTTCAAGCTCTGTGATATTGGATGGAGAGCATCTATGAACAGCAATTTTCAAGTCTTGCCACAGATTTTCAATTGGATTTAGTCTATCACATAAAATCCCAATAAAATACATTTACATTTTTGGTTGTAACACGACAAAATGTGGAAAATTAAAAGGGGTATGAATACTTTCTCAAGGGACTGCAGAAGTAAAATCTGAGATGGGGCTCTAACCATTTCTGACTTTAACTGAAACAAAAAAAAAGTTTTGTGTATAGATACACTTTTAAGGGATGTTAACCACATGAAAAATTCAAAGGTCCTTGTTAATATATTTAATCAGTAAAAGTCCCAAACAGCCTTGTGTCCTTGATACATTTGTGTATATATCATCAATAATAATCTTAAATTTGATTGTGCCAGCCAGATCTTTCCCTTGAAAAAAGGAGCAGAGGTATGAAAGGCGTCAGAGGCGTGACTGGATTACATCATTACGTATGAGCAGACCAGAAGCGAGGAATCCATTACGTGTAACCAATGCTAATGTATCTCTTAGACACCTTTCACACTGGAGGCATTTTTCAGGCGCTTTAGCGCTAAGAATAGTGAATGTAAAGCGCCTGAAAAATGCCTCATCTGCAGTCCCAGTGTAAAAGCCTGAGTGCTTTCACACTGGGGTGCTGTGCTGGCAGGACACTAAAAAAAGTCCTGAAAGCAGCATCTTTTGGGACGCTTTAGAAACGATGTATACACTGCTCCTAAAGCACCCCTGCCCATTGAAATCAAAGGACCGCACCGCCAAAGCGCCCACAAAGTGTCTGGGCAGCGGCGATTTGCGGGCGCTTTTAACCCTTTATTCGGCTGCTAGTGGGGGGTTTAAAGCAGCCCGCTAGTGGCCGAAAAGCGCCTCTAAAGCGTTGGTAAATTGCTGCTTAAACCGCTAACGCACCCGCGCTGTCAGTGTGAAAGAGCTGTTAAGGTAACTTCACCTTTGGGAACATGTTACACGTTCCACCCATTTCTAGGGTGAAACATGTAACATGTTTTAGTGCTGCAGCTGCTGCCCAATCCCCTCCCTGTGATAGCATTAGGGGAGAAGTTCCCCGGTACTAGCTAACACTTTTTTAAATCAGTGCGGTCACATGGGGCTCCACCCACACGCATCATTCATTCAAACAGCTCTGATGATCGCTGGTGCAATGTTTTACAGGCACCAAAATACAAAAATAACAGCACATTTTTTTACCTACAAAAAAATGTGCATTTATTATTATTTTTTAAAAAGTGAACTTATCCTTTAAGAGGACAATTTAACCACTTCCTGACAAATAATGGCTGGGCAGGACCTTTGTCATCCAGGGTGGAAGTCACATGACATGTGGCATGATCTGTCACCAGCTGTGTCCACCAGACACAGCTGATGACTGATCAGTATACCAGCCCGCTGCCAGTACCATGTGACCGCTGTGACCAATCACAGCAGATCACATGACAATTGTAGACAATGAATGGCTTTGATTCATGCCATTCATTGTGTACAATTGTGTTGCTAGCTGTGATTGGTTACAGTGATCACATGGTACGGACAGGGCCAACCACAGCCCACCTCTATCATGTGATTAACTGTGGCCAATCACAGCTAATCACAAAAATACACACTGAATGACACAATTTAATTTAGTTAAAATGGTTGGTTATCGCAGTGAAATTTACTCACTCATTAATCAATCATAATCTGTAAAACAAAAAAAAAATATTGATCACTTCCCCAGAGTAGTACAATGTTACTATGGTAAAACTGTACTGCTCTTGTCTCAGTGCGTTAAACATTTTTATTTTTTTACATACTGTCACCAGTTAGTGTCTCTGATCACCACTACACCATTTATATGATGATGCTTCTGATTACATAGTTACATAGTTAGTCTGTTTCATAGTTACATAGTTAGTCTGCTTGAAAAAAGACACAAGTCCATCTAGTTCAGTGGTTCTCAACTCCTGTCCTCAGGGCCCACTAACAGGCCAGGTTTGCAAGATAACCGAAATACATCACAGGTGATATCATTTGCTGCTCAGTGATTGCAGTATTCTAGTCTGCATCTCCCCAAGGTAATACATGAAACCTGGCCTGTTAGAGGGTGCTGAGGACAGGAGTTGAGAACCACTGATCTAGTTCAACCAACGATGATATTTTTTTAACTTCTTAATTTTTCAAAAAATTGTGACAAAAAAGTATAACTTCAAAAATCTCGCTATGCCTTTTACTAAATACCTTGGACTGTCTACATTCCAAAAAGGGGTAATTTGGGGGATATCTGTACTGTCCTGATGTTTTCAGGCCTCAAGAAATGAGATAGGGTGTCAGTATGTCAAGATTGATCAATTTGCAGATAAATGCCATAGTTTGTAGACTCTATTACTTTCCTTCCGACTAAATAATCAACATTGATTTGGGTTATTTTCAACAAAGAAATGTAGCAGAATTCAGTTTGGGCCTAAATTTATGAAGAAAGATTATTTATTTGCAAAATTTTATAGCAGAAATGATTGGAAACATTATTTAGCAAAAAAACAAAACAAAAAACAGTGTTGATTAAATAGCACCAAAAGAAAGCTCTATTTGTGTAAAAACTAATGATAACAATTTCATGAGTACAGTGTTGCATGACCGCGCAATTGTCATTCAAAATATGACAGCGCCGAAAGATGAAAATTGGTGTGGGCAGGAAGGGGGTGAAATTGCACGGTATTGAAGTGGTTAATTATTAAGGAGGCGAATGTCCTGTGTGTACTGATTTACAGTACATTTACTTTGTGAGTAAGACTTACCTTTTTTTTTAATGCATGATTATGGCAGATTTTTTTATATATTGTGCAGTGAGAGCACTGAGCTAAAACTTGTGAGGAGCCAGTGATGGTACATGGTGTAAAGAAAAATGCAGTATAGGATGGTGGAGGAGTAAATGGTGATATAAGAAGCTGAGAAGAGAATTGTATCTGGTGCAACAAGGAGCAAGGCATGTTTTGACCTTATGTAAAGTGGGTCAACCTCTTTTGGTTAGCAGTTTGCTTGAATAGGGACGGATCCAGAGTCTCGTTTCGGGAGGGGCTCTAGCAGAAAATAAGGTGTTGCTTACAGAACTGTATTTAACGTATAATAACGTATCAGTCTTATCAGTGCGCATGAAATGCAGCTTACCAGTGCCTGGCTTGGGTCAATAAGATGGGTCAACGGAAGTCTATCACAATGTAAAATGGTTGTGTGAGAAGCCTTACATATTAGCTGCCACTCTCCTACTCCTGGGAAGCATACTCCTTCAGGTGCTCTGGGGGCGTAATCGATACTAATGCCCCGTACACACGGTCGGACTTTGTTCGGACATTCCGACAACAAAATCCTAGGATTTTTTCCGACGGATGTTGGCTCAAACTTGTCTTGCATACACACGGTCACACAAAGTTGTCGGAAAATCCGATCGTTCTGAACGTGGTGACATAAAACACGTACGTCGGGACTATAAACGGGGCAGTGGCCAATAGCTTTCATCTCTTTATTTATTCTGAGCATGCGTGGCACTTTGTCCGTCGGATTTGTGTACACACGATCGGAATTTCCGACAACGGATTTTGTTGTCAGAAAATTTTATAGCCTGCTCTCAAACTTTGTGTGTCGGAAAATACGATGGAAAATGTCCGATGGAGCCCACACACGGTCGGAATTTCTGACAACACGCTCCGATCGGACATTTTCCATCGGAAAATCTGACCGTGTGTACGGGGCATAAGAGTTTAACTTAGAACCTGTGGGTAGGCTATAGCAATTTTAAGAATTTGTTTATTTTTAAATGGCTGTATATAAGCTTTAACATGAGCCTTCACTAACCTCTGTAGCTGCAGGCCAAGTACAATAAAATAATTGATTCTCATCTTCCTTAAGGCCATGGGAATCAATGAATGATGAACTGTAATTTCTGTGCTTCGACTGTGATATTTTAATAGTAGATTGCTCCACAGTACCCAAAGCTAAGGAGGTCAGTGAGGGCTTGATTAGAGCCTTTTTACAAAAAAAAAGAGAATATGCAGAATAAAGAATATGCTAATAATGCTTATATGTTTTAATTAATCCGCGATCCACCTCACCTCAGGCAGGTGCAGCGTGCAGGTCGACAGGCAACTCTTCAGACGTGCTCTGCTCTAATCCTGGCAGGCTGGCTGGCACAGTTCTCTTCCCTCATGCTGCTCTGGAGAAGATGGAGGAAGGGGGTGGCCACAAGGTTTAGGAGTGTGTCTATGGAAATGTTTGACCATTCTTCCATTTGTCAGGTCAGGCACTGATGTGAACGAGAAGGCCTGGCTCACAGTCTCCACTCTAATTCATCCCAAAGGTGTTCTATCGGGTTGAGGTCAGGACTCTGTGCAGGCCAGTAAAGTTCCTCCACCCCAAACTCGCTCATCCATGTCTTTATGGTCCTTGCTTTGTGCACTGGTCCAAATCATTTGGTGGAGGGGGGGTTATGGTGTGGGGTTGTTTTTTAGGGTTTGGGCTTGGCCCAGGGGTGGACTAGCAACACTCAGGACCCCCAGAACAAATAAAGCAAAGGCCCCTTGTCAGGCCCTGCCCATGACCCACCCCTAAAACCCGCTCATAGCCCACACCTAATCCCCTAAATTTTGCACAAAGTACAACTTCTTACCCTGGAGGGGTCTCTCTCTAAGAGTATCCATTAGACATTCTGTTAGAAAGCGTACCCTTCAGGACCCATTAGAGTCTACAACAGAGTCTAATGGCACCTGGAAGGGGGTCTCTCACTAACAGTGTCCATTAGAGAGTCTCTGTTAGAGAGATACCCCCCTCCAGGACCCATTAGAGACTACAAAGGAGTCTAATGGGACCCTAGAGGGAGGGTCTCTCTAACAGATGCCCTTTCAGTGTCCATTATAGAGTCTGTTAGAAAGAGACCCCTCCCAGGTCCCATTAGAGACTACAAAGGAGTATAATGGGACTTTTAGGGGGCCTCTATCTAATAGAGTGTACAGTGAACACCTTCATTCCCTCTGGTCCTCACGGATCCCCTCCTTGTGCCATGACTCTCACCCCTGCCCCAATCTCTCACAAAGTAGAAATAAAACTGGCACTGTGTAGCACTTCTCTTACTTTAACTATGGGTACTGTAGCTGTGGCTAGCTCCCGCGTCCTCTGTGGCTGGCTGGCTGGCACCCTGGCCCTGCCGCGGGTGGCTGGCTCCTATGGGTGGCTGTCTGGCTCCTGTGCATGGCTGGCTGGCACCCTGGTGAACAGCAGTATATACAGTTGGGACGGAAAGTATTTAGACCCCCCTTAAATTTTTCACTCTTTGTTATATTGCAGCCATTTGCTAAAATCATTTAAGTTCATTTTTTCCTCATTAATGTACACATAGCACCCCATATTGACAGAAAAACATAGAATTGTTAACATTTTTGCAGATTTATTAAAAAAGAAAAACTGAAATATCACATGGTCCTAAGTATTCAGACCCTTTGCTGTGACACTCATATATTTAACTCAGGTGCTGTGCATTTCTTCTGATCATCCTTTAGATGGTTCTACACCTTCATTTGAGTCCAAATGTGTTTGATTATACTGATCGGACTTGATTAAGAAAGCCACACACCTGTCTATATAAGACCTTACAGCTCACAATGCATGTCAGAGCAAATGAGAATCATGAGGTCAAAGGAAGTGCCTGAAGAGCTCAGAGACAGAATTGTGGCAAGGCACAGATCTGGCCAAGGTTACAAAAAAAATTCTGCTGCACTTAAGGTTCCTAAGAGCACAGTGGCCTCCATAATCCTTAAATAGAAAACATTTGGGACGACCAGAACCCTTCCTAGAGCTGGCCGTCCAGCCAAACTGAGCTATCGGGGGAGAAGAGCCTTGGTGAGAGAGGTAAAGAAGAACCCAAAGATCACTGTGGCTGAGCTCCAGAGATGCAGTCGGGAGATGGGAGAAAGTTGTAGAAAGTCAACCATCACTGCAGCCCTCCACCAGTCGGGGCTTTATGGCAGAGTGGCCCGACGGAAGCCTTTCCTCAGTGCAAGACACATGAAAGCCCGCATGGAGTTTGCTAAAAAACCCCTGAAGGACTCCATGATGGTGAGAAATAAGATTCTCTGGTCTGATGAGACCAAGATAGAACTTTTTAGCCTTAATTCTAAGCGGTATGTGTGGAGAAAACCAGGCACTGCTCATCACCTGTCCAATACAGTCCCAACAGTGAAGCATGGTGGTGGCAGCATCATGCTGTGGAGGTGTTTTTTCAGCTGCAGGGACAGGACGACTGGTGGCAATTGAGGGAAAGATGAATGCGGCCAAGTACAGGGATATCCTGGATGAACACCTTCTCCAGAGTGCTCAGGACCTCAGACTGGGCCGAAGGTTTACCTTTCAACAAGACAATGACCCTAAGCACACAGCTAAAATAACAAAGGAGTGGCTTCACAACAACTCTGTGACTGTTCTTGAATGGCCCAGCCCGAGCCCTGACTTAAACCCAATTGAGCATCTTTGGAGAGACCTAAAAATGGCTGTCCACCAACATTTACCATCCAACCTGACAGAACTGGAGAGGATCTGCAAGGAGGAATGGCAGAGGATCCCCAAATCCAGGTGTGAAAAACTTGTTGCATCTTTCCCAAAAAGACTCATGGCTGTATTAGATCAAAAGGGTGCTTCTACTAAATACTGAGCAAAGGGTCTGAATACTTAGGACCATGTGATATTTCAGTTTTTCCTTTTTAATAAATCTGCAAACATGTCAACAATTCAGTGTTTTTCTGTGAATATGGGGTCCTGTGTGTACATTAATGAGGAAAAAAATGAACTTAAATGATTTTAGCAAATGGCTGCAATATAACAAAGAGTGAAAAATGTAAGGGGTCTGAATACTTTCCGTCCCCACTGTTTACTATACGGCTTGCCCTATTTACTCTGCAGAAAAATATGGCCTTAGGTGTTGGTGGTGCCAGAACACTGTAACCCCTCACAGTTACTCTTGTTGGGTGCAGGAATGGCCCTTGCTGTGAAATATTATTTAAAAAATGTAATTACATTCCCCTGTTAAACAGGGGCAGAAAAATTGGGCCTTTGTTTTGGTGGTACCAGAACACTGTAAGCCCTCACAGTTAATCTTGTTGGGTACAGGAACGGGCCCTGCTGTGAAATATTATATCAAAAATTGTAATTACATGCCCCTGTTAAACAGGGGCAGAAAAACTGGGCCTTGGGTGGTGGTGGTGGTGCCACAACACTGTAACCTCTCACAGATATTCTTGTTGGGTGCAGGAACGGGCCCTGCTGTGAAATATTATATCAAAAATTTTATTACATGCCCCGGTGGTGGTGGTGCCCTAAACCAAAAATATTGTTGGAAGCTAGCATCATCAAGATTGAGGAGGAATAGGATAGACAGCATAGACAGTCTTCAAGGGATCAGAGATACAAAGCAAATTCAATCAGTTAGATTAGCATCAGGTGCTTCATAGCTGCTGATCTAAGACTGATTCATTTTTATGAATGTGAGCCTATCAACGGAGTCTGTGGACAGGCGCACGCTTTGATTCATTACAAACCCTCCAGCAGCACTGAATGTGCGTTCAGAAAGCATGCTGGATGCAGGACAGGCCTGTAGCTCGATTGCATATTGAGCAAGTTCTGGCCAGTGGTCCATCCTTAAGACCCAGTGACCTAGTGGATGCTCTGTTGGAAAGGTCTCCAAATCTGCTCTTACCCCTAGATATTCCTGCAACATATAATGCAGACGCTAGCAATGGTTGCTTGAACCAATCAGACCTTGGCGCTGAGGACTGAAAAATTGTTTAAAGGCATTGGTCAGCCGGCCACCATCTCCACCGCTCTTCCTCTAACTTAACGAAGCCTCAGCATCATGTTGTCCAGCATCAGGAAATGGTAACCTCTCTGGGTCTGGAAACAAACCTTTCTTCAAGGCCTCCTGAAGATGCTTTATCCTATCTGCAAAGGCAGGATGAGTTCTGCAACTTTACTCTTGTAACGTGGATCAAGAAGGGTTGCCAGCCAATAATGATCCCTCTCCTTGATACCACGAATCCTAGGGTCCTTTCGCAGGCTTTGCAGATTTGATTCTGAGTCCTCTGGGTCACTGAGGATCACATTATCCGTACTTACCTCCTCCCAGCAACGTACAACTACTTGGGTTTCTGGGGACTGAAAACCATCCCTTGAAGACTGCTGGTGAGTGTTATCCTCTACATCCATGCTGACACAATCCTCCTTCTCCTCCTCTTCTTCCTGTGTGTTTGGATGGCCCGCAGGAATGCTATCTGGATAAAGGGGGCCTTAAGAGGAAAGGAAGTCCCTCTCTTCCTGCCGCTGTTCTGCCTCAAGTGTCCTTTCCATAATTCCACGAACCGTGTGCTCCAGCAGGAAGACTAGAGGGACAGTGTCACTGATACATGCATTGTCGCGGTTCACCATCCTTGTGGCCTCCTCAAATGGTGACAGGACAATGCATGCATTCTTGATCAGTAGCCACTGGCTTGGTAAAAAGAAGCCAAGCTCCACTGACCCTGTCCTGGCGCCATACTTTCACAGGTACTCATTTATGGCCCTCTGATGTGTGTGCAGCCGCTGCAGCATTGCCAATGTTGAGTTTCACCTGGTGGGCATGTTACAAATGAGGCGGTTGGTGGGCAGGTTGCATTCCCTTTGAATGTCAGCCAGCCGAGCACTGGCATTGTATGACCGACGGAAATTACCACAGATCTTTCTGGCCTGCCTCAGGAGATATTGTAAGCCTGGGTACCTGCTCAAGAACCACTGCACCATCAAATTCAGGACGTGTGCCACACATGGAAAATGGGTCAAGTGTTCCTGTCGGAGGGCGGAGAGAAGGTTGGTGAGATTGTCGCATACAACCATTCTTGGCTGAAGCTGGCATGGCGTCAACCACCTTTGAGCCTACCCCTGCAGAGCTGACAGAATCTCTGCCCCAGTGTGGCACCTGTCCCCTAGGCAGACCAACTCAAGCACCACATGGCATCTTTTAGCCTGACTGCTTGCGTAGCCCTTTGAACACTTACGGAGCACTGCTGGTTCAGAGGACAAATCTGCAGAAGAGGCCCTGCATCCTTCCCGGCTGCCAGCAGAGTTACGCTGTGCATCGTGAAGGAAAGGTAACATCCCTGCCCATGCCTGCTGGACTATGAGTCAGCGGTAATATGAACCTTACTGCTGACCGCCCTGTCCAACGAGGCCAAAACATTGTCTTCCGCATGCTGGTAGAGATCCGGAATGGCCTTCCATGAAAAAGAAATGGCGTTTTGGAACCTGCCACTGAGGTACAGCACATTCCACAAATTCACGAAAGGGGGCAGAGTCTACTAGCTGAAAAGGCAGCAGTTGCCGTGCTAGCAATTTGGCCAAGCTAGCATTTAGATACTGAGCATGTGGATGGCTGGGACTGAATTTATTTTTACGGCTCAGCAACTGGGGTAGGGAAATTTGCCTGCTAAAATCTATTGGTGGTGTACTGCTAGCAGATTGGCTGCTAGTACTTGGGACAGCAACGGCCTGCACCTGCGGAGCTCTGTGGTGTGATGCAATAGGGTGGCTGCCCTTAAGCTGCCCTCTAGAGGTCATCCTGCCTTGTTGGAGTTGTGCTTCCTTCTCCTCACTTTCCTCCTCTCTTCTCTCAGGCACCCAAGTACAGTCAGTGACGTTATCATCCCCTTCTTCCCTGTCACTGGAGCAAACTTGGCAGTATGCTGCAGCTGGGGGAACATGACTGCCAGTTTCTTGTCCTTCTGTGGCATCCCCCATCTAGGCTCACATTGCTCCCTTCCTCAACCCGTGAACCAACATCGGTGCCTTCAAATCGCTGCTCATCCTCCAGCTGCATATAACCGACACTGTGGTCGAATAGTTCTGGGGACTTCTCCGTGCATGATGGTGGGGCCACAGAAGGAATGATTGTGGACAAGGAGCCGGTGGAATAGGCCGCTTTGGCAGCTGCGTTGGAAGGCAAACTACTCTCAGTCCGGATGACAGAGGATGAGGAGAATGAGGATGGCTTTGTTATCTATCAACTCTTCTGCATGTTGTGACTCAATAACACGACCAGCAGCAGCAAAAAAGGACAAGGATGCCCCACGGCAACCTGCAGAGGATGCATCATGTTCATGACCGCCACTGTTAACTGTAGACACAGAGGCTGCTTGTCCACTTTTAGTGGCCTGTGAGCATCTGCCTCTCCTTGGTGGCCTTCCGACAGTTTTTGGTGGCCTTCCGGATGTATTGGCCTCCTTGGTGGCCTTCTGGATGTATTTTTTGTTTTGCAACACCACACTACACTGTATTAGACACTGTGTACACCGCCTGAAGTGTATTAAAAAGTATACATCATCAAATGCACTGTGTATACATTTTTCATTCTTTGTTATATTGCAGCCATTTGCTAAAATCATTTAAGTTCATTTTTTTCCTAATTAATGTACACACAGCACCCCACATTGACAGAAAAACACAGAATTGTTAACATTTTTGCAGATTTATCAAAAAAGAAAAACTGAAATATCACATGGTCCTAAGTATTCAGACCCTTTGCTGTGACAACTCAGATGCTGTCCATTTCTTCTGATCATCCTTGAGATGGTTCTACACCTTCATTTGAGTCCAGCTGTGTTTGATTATACTGATTGGACTTGATTAAGAAAGCCACACACCTGTCTATATAAGAACTTACAGCTCACAGTGCATGTCAGAGCAAATGAGAATCATGAGGTCAAAGGAAGTGCCTGAAGAGCTCAGAGACAGAATTGTGACAAGGCACAGATCTGGCCAAGGTTACAAAAAAATTTCTGCTGCACTTAAGGTTCCTAAGAGCACACTGGCCTCCATAATCCTTAAATGGAAGACGTTTGGGACGACCACAACCCTTCCTAGAGCTGGCCATCCTGCCCAACTGAGCTAATGGGGGGAGAAGAGCCTTGGTGAGAGAGGTCAAGAAGAACCCAAAGATCACTGTGGCTGAGCTCCAGAGATGCAGTCAGGAGATGGGAGAAAGTTGTAGAAAGTCAACAATCATTGCAGCCCTCCACCAGTCGGGGCTTTATGGCAGAGTGGCCCGACGGAAGCCTCTCCTCAGTGCAAGACACATGAAAGCCCGCAGGGAGTTTGCTAAAAAACACTTGAAGGACTCCAAGATGGTGAGAAATAAAATTCTCTGGTCTGATGAGACCAAGCTAGAACTTTTTGGCCTTAATTCTGAGCGGTAACCTGACCAATACATTCCCAACAGTAAAGCATGGTGGTGGCAACATCATGCTGTGGGGGTGTTTTTCAGCTGCAGGGACAGGACGACTGGTGGCAATCGAGGGAAAGATGAATGCGGCCAAGTACAGGGATATCCTGGATGAACACCTTCTCCAGAGTGCTCAGGACCTCAGATTGGGCCGAAGGTTTACCTTCCAACAAGACAATGACCCTAAGCACACAGCTAAAATAACGGAGTGGCTTCACAACAACTCCGTGACTGTTCTTGAATGGCCCAGCCAGGGCCCTGACTTAAACCCAATTGAGCATCTCTGGAGAGACCTAAAAATGGCTGTCCACCAACGTTTACCATCCAACCTGACAGAACTGGAGAGGATCTGCAAGGAGGAATGGCAGAGGATCCCCAAATCCAGGTGTGTAAAACTTGTTGCATCTTTCCCATAAAGACTAATGGCTGTATTAGATCAAAAGGGTGCTTCTACTAAATACTGAGCAAAGGGTCTGAATACTTAGGACCATGTGATATTTCAGTTTTTCTTTTTTAATAAATCAGCAAAAATGTCAACAATTCTGTGTTTTTCTGTCAATATGGGGTGCTGTGTGTACATTAATGAGGAAAAAAATGAACTTAAATGATTTTAGCAAATAGCTGCAATATAACAAAGAGTGAAACATTTAAGGGGGTCTGAATACTTTCTGTCCCCACGGTATATGTATATAACAGAAGCAAAAGAAGTATAGCCAAGCAACTGGCCTTTTCAGAAAGATAGGTGAAATGCGTAGCCTATATACGTATTTCTCACAACAGGTTTTTATTATGATTTTAGCAAATGGCTGCTAAAGTGCAGAGTATATATATATATATATATATATATATATATATATATATATACACACACTAGACTGACTGTATGTATATGTATATATATATATATATATATAACTGAATAACCTGCCTGCTTAATCTAACTCAAGCTATCTCTCTGTCCACGCCAACAGCACTACACACGGCCGCTATGTAAGCAGCCTTATATAGTGTGGGGCGTGGACTTAGTCCCCCTGAGGCATGATTGGCCAAAGGCACCCTGCCTTTGGCCAATTATGGCTCTCTCAGCAGAGCGCACTGTGATTGGCCAAATCATTCAGGCCAGGTGCCAATCATCATACAGCAATGCACTGCAATCTCGCAGTGCATTATGGGGCGTTCCACGGCGCTCAAATTTCCCGCGAACGCCCCATATGTTCAGTTCGTTTTACAACAAACGAACACCCGATGTTCGAGTCAAACTTAGGTTCGACTAGAACCGCTGGCTCATCCCTAGTAATTAGCTTTGAAGGCTGCACTACCTTTTTTATGCTGAACTCCAGGGATGATTAGTATGTTGCATATTTACATTGGACCAGCATGGTATAATATAAATGTAAAGGTGATACCTGATCTACCTCAGTGGATGCTGTAAATCACTGCAGTAACCTGAACTACTGTATGCAATAACAATACAGTAAGTATGCAAAATATATCATCCCTAGAGTTCAACTTTAAATTTAGCAATAGTTTGTGCAAAAACTCCAGGAAATTTAATAAATCGTTAGGTGTAATAAGGTGTATGCCACTTCTTAGTTCACTGACTGTTCTTTACTATTTAGACATTTATTCATGCTGGTGAGTATAGCTTTAGCTATACTTCTGGAACTCTGACAGGAGACTTGCAGCTTTCCTACACAGCAGCTGCACTGTCTGACCCTCCTCCCCCTGTCCGTTCACAGAATGGTTTGTATTGTAAGAGGGGTAAAGAAACAATATGGCAGTTTGTGTGTAGGAGAGCCGCAAGTCTGGTAGTGATAGTTTTTCTTCCAGCATGAATGAAACCCTAAATAGTAAAGAACAGCCAATAATCCAGGAAGTGGCATCCACGAAATTTCACGTACCTATTTTATTAACCAACACATATTTAAAAGACATTTCCAGGAGTTCTTCTTTAGCTTTAAGCAACCTGTGACCAGATTTTTTATGACCATGCCATTAACATATTGCTTTTTTTGCTCTCTATTGGTCATTAAAACAGATGTTTGGGTTTCTATTTTTTAAATCATACTTACATAGGTGGGTGCAGCATCGGTCCAATGCTGCATCTGTTCCCCGTTGGCTCTAAGACTAGTTCTCAGTGCTCTGTGAGCAGAGAGTTGATGACTGTCAGCTAGTGGTTCTCTGCTCTGCCGCCCCTCCTCTGGGCTCACTGGAGCTCTGGGCTGTGGAGGGGGCGGGAGCGGCAGGCTTAGGCTCTCAGCGGCTCACTAAGAGGCTAAGCCAGGTGCTGGTCCAGGGATCTAGATGGATCCCGACCATATGGTTGTGATCTTTCCCCTGCCTGGACCGGCACTGTGACGTTAGCCAACAGCGGCCTTCAGCCTGTTGTCTGCTGAAAACAGGTCGCAGGATTGCAGATATACTGCACTTCTGTGATCCACAGGAGAAGTGCAGCCAATTGAGCTTTGGTTGTAGGTCTCCTTTAAGTTCCATGGGTGGCCACATAGGCTAAAGGATGACTTTGAAGAGTAGGAAGGGGTGGCCCACAGCAAAACCATGAGAGATCTAGTTACAGGTAGCTTTGGAGTGCTATGCAGATATTTTGAAGAGCCCTTCCGCCCAAGCAAGCACCTGTGTTATCACCCCACAGTTTATGAACTTTGAAGAACTCTGAGGGCTACTTTAAACTATCCAATCTGTTTTCCTCTTTAGCCTATAGTACTAGATTACCTTTGTAGCGCTGGTAGATTTTCAATCTACCGCTTATAGATAAATTTAGTGGGTTACTTGTTTAATAGATAGTCAGATTTAGCCTCTGTTCCAGTTTTGGCTGTGTTGCATGTAGTTTCACGCTGTGTCTGTGGGTGTCGTTGTCACCATGGTTCGGTGTTGGAAAGGCAACACGTTAAAGTGTATGAGTGCTCTTCTGTCCCGGAGATAACTTGGTGGAGGTGGTCCTCCAAGTTGCATTCTGGGAGAGGGTATTTATGGGGCAGACGCCATGTTTTAGGGTTCGTTTTTCGTTCCACCTGCTGGCCCTCCTGGCCGACAGGTATGTGCTAGGAGTACTACCGCGTGGTCCTCCGACCGGGAGGCCCACGCTGCTGCAGCGTGTGGGTGGGTTCAGGAGTCTGTCTGGGGCCTACTACCGTGGCACGGGAATAGTCCTGGGCTGTCTGTCCTACGGGAAGAAGCTGGACAACTGAGAAGATCCCAGGGGAGGACCCGTCATGGAAGGATCATGCAGAGTGCTGGTCTGGAGAGGGGCCTGGTGACTCAGTTGGAGGACGTATCCTAAAGTTATCCTACCACACAGTACTGCCGGGTCGGCTTAAAAGTTCTAGTGCTGTGTTTGCTATCCATCGTAAACCATTACATCCTGTGGCAGAGGATCGTACGGGTTTCTATTCCATTCAAGTCTGTGGCAGAGACTTTTGTTCGTGCTGCGTACTGGCTGCTAGGTTAGTGAGAGAAACCTATCCAGACGGGCAAAGATTCAACTCTAAAAGGAGAGTACGTTCATCTACAAGATTACAATTCCTAATACTACACTAAGAAAAGGTATTTGAACTTCCCTGCAACTCTTCTTCTACCTCTTTCCTGCTACTTCCTTCAGTTACTTTTATTAAAGCATTGGAAAAGATACTCATGTGTCCGGTGCCTACATTGTTTGGAATTAAGCTCAACGGGACCCTAGACCCGGTTCTGGTGAAATAGAGGTAACGAAGGTGACGGTAACAGCCCGCTTTAAACCAGCAGCTCCACTGAGAGTTATTGCTACACTTTTTTTCCTCATTAATGTACACACAGCACCCCATATTGACAGAAAAACACAGAATTGATGACATTTTTGCAGATTTATTAAAAAAGAAAAACTGAAATATCACATGGTCCTAAGTATTCAGACCCTTGCTCAGTATTTAGTAGAAGCACCCTTTTGATCTAATACAGCCATGAGTCTTTTTGGGAAAGATGCAACAAGTTTTTCACACCCGGATTTGGGGATCCTCTGCCATTCCTCCTTGCAGATCCTCTCCAGTTCTGTCAGGTTGGATGGTAAACGTTGGTGGACAGCCATTTTTCGGTCTCTCCAGAGATGCTCAATTGGGTTTAAGTCAGGGCTCTGGCTGGACCATTCAAGAACAGTCACGAAGTTGTTGTGAAGCCATTTCTTCATTATTTTAGCTGTGTGCTTAGGGTCATTGTCTTGTTGGAAGGTAAACCTTCGGCCCAGTCTGAGGTCCTGAGGACTCTGGAGAAGGTGTTCATCCAGGATATCCCTGTACTTGGCCGCATTCATCTTTCCCTCGATTGCAACCAGTCGTCCTGTCCCTGCAGCTGAAAAACATCCCCACAACATGATGCTGCCACCACCATGCTGTTGGGACTGTATTAGACAGGTGATGAGCAGTGCCTGGTTTTCTCCACACATACCGCTTAGAATAAAGGCCAAAAAGTTCTATCTTGGTCTTATCAGACCAGAGAATCTTATTTCTCACCATCTTGGAGTCCTTCAGGTGTTTTTTTAGCAAACTCCCTGCGGGCTTTCATGTGTCTTGCACTGAGGACAGGCTTCCATCGGGCCACTCTGCCATAAAGCCCCGACTGGTGGAGGGCTGAAGTGATGGTTGACTTTCTACAACTTTCTCCCATCTCCCAACTGCATCTGTGGAGCTCAGCCACACTGATCTTTGGGTTCTTCTTGACCTCTCTCACCAAGGCTCTTCTCCCCTGATAGCTCAGTTTGGCCGGACGGCCAGCTCTTGGAAGGGTTCTGGTAGTCCCAAACATCTTCCATTTAAGGATTACGGAGGCCACTGTGCTCTTAGGAACCTTAAGTGCAGCAGAAATTTTTTTGTAACCTTGGCCAGATCTGTGCCTTGCCACAATTCTGTCTCTGAGCTCTTCAGGCACTTCCTTTGACCTCGTGATTCTCATTTGCTCTGACATGCACTGTGAGCTGTAAGGTCTTATATAGACAGGTGTGTGGCTTTCCTAATCAAGTCCAATTAGTATAATTAAACACAGCTGGACTCAAATGAAGGTGTAGAACCATCTCAAGGATGATCATAAGAAATGGACAGCACCTGAGTTAAATATATGAGTGTCACAGCAAAGGGTCTGAATACTTAGGACCATGTGATATTTCAGTTTTTCTTTTTTAATAAATCAGCAAAAATGTCAACAATTCTGTGCTTTTCTGTGAATATGGGGTGCTGTGTGTACATTAATGAGGAAAAAAATGAACTTAAATGATTTTAGCAAATGGCTGCAATATAACAAAGAGTGAAAAATTTAAGGGGGTCTGAATACTTTCCGTCCCCACTGTATTACTTACCTTAGATCGACCCCCCCGCATCGGTCCTCGTTCACCGCTCCGGCCAGCGACATCGCTCCCGGAGTTATTTCTGGGTATCGCGGGCTCTGGCGCTGTGATTGGCCAGAGCCGCAATGACGTCACTCCCGCACATGCGTGCAGGAGCCGCCAGTAACAGCACAGTCTAACTGAAGCATGATGACATCAGCACATGCAGATTCAGGGGATATCTCCTAAACCAGGTTTAGGAGATACCCAGGGTAGCTACAGATAAGCCTTATTATAGGCTTACCTGTAGCAAAAAGTTGTAAAGAACCGTCACTTCTGCTTGGACTGCAAGCCGCAATCCCAACCCTGCACTGCTCTCTCACTTCTAGATAGGCCCTCACACAGCCTAGCAGCCAGATGACCAACCTCTGGCGTAGCAACCCGGGGCATACGACCCACGTCCACTCAGACAGCCATCCAGGTAGCACAGAACAGAGATCACCTGACTCCACCCAAATATATAATATATAGGCTCTCCCAGCAGGCCAAGGGATTCAAGAAAACCCCCTGCCCATTGGCTGAGATACCCCATATACCTATAACCTGACCTTGAGTTGTCCTTCTCATTTCTAGTACCACTAAGTGCCTGGCCACTTAGTGGTAGAAGAGAAAAGTACAACAAGGCCAAACTTAGGGAGAAATCAATGGATCTCTAACATTTTAACTATGGTAGCTACTCCTGACAAGGCATTTGGAGAGGAGCTCCCTAAACCCCAGGGAGCTACATATGATAAATAAATAATGCCCTATGGACACCTGCACTCACAGTGGCTGTGACACTCACTCGGGAGCCCATAGGATGGATGGATGGCTGTCCCACCTCCCCTGCTGCAACGAATGGGATGCTGCGGGCACCTCAGTTGTCCGGAGGTGCCCATGGACATCTATCCAGATGTAAAAGCCCAGTATAATTGCCAGATATCCAGGGGATGCCAGGGGAGGGGGACAAAGTGTGAGCCCGAGGACTTCGGATCACAGAAAGCTCATTGAGAAGGAAGAGAATGCAGGCTCCATTCCCAGATGACCTGAGGGGTGGTGCATTGCTGGTGTGAAACCAGGGGAGCAGGAGGGGAGGCGACAACACCACGGATCCCGGGTCTCTAGACAACAGAGCTCCTCACCAGCCGCATCCATCAACACAGGCATGAGCGGACTCCAGCTGGCTAGCGATGGGTCATGTGACACAGAAGCAAGGGGAGGAGAGATTAAAAGAAACAAAGGAGACTTAAAAAAAATGTTGGAGCTTGAACAGTGTAGGACTACATGTTTTTGGGAATTAACCCTTTTTTTTATATTTGCTAATAAACTATTATGATGAATACGGTTGTTACCCATGATAATTTACCACTCTTTGGATCAGTGCTCCCTGAGTTGTTTTTGTCCTCATCTGGTCTATTGAGTCTGGGTGCAGTGTCCAGAGTTTGGTATTTTTTAAGGCTTCCTGGGTTTCCATTTTTTGTGCCTGGCTCTTTGTGGAATTTTTTTTTTATCCTAGTGTCTATGCAATTCCTAGCTGTGTTCACAAATATTTATCTCAGATCAGCCCCAGCTACAGAATCATAACTTTCTGGGGAGTTATGATATTGTAGTCTGATCAGTGTGGGTGAGGAGACTGAGGAAATGCTTCCTCCTTTTGCAGCAAACAACATCATCTCGGCCTAGGCAAAGTCACTGGACTCAAGGACAGTTTTAAAAGCTGTTTAAAAAAATAAAACTGCTATGTATTACGACATGTTAGGAATTTGTACATGACTTGTAAAGTTGCTGAAAACTCTACTTTAATGATAAGAGCTGTGTTTGGAAGACAAATATAGAAGCTTCTTTTCCCAGTTGATATGGAAAATGGCACCTACTAAACCTCCTTCAATCTGAAGTGTCAGCTATTCATAAGTCATTTTTTTCTTGACTTGGAATGAAGCCTGAATGATTGTTCTTTAACGAGTACTTGTTGAACAGCATAGGACTTACATGATCAGCGTGATTCAGCACATCCTATGAGAACATTCTTCCTTTCTCTTTAAGGTTAGCTAATGAGTAACAAAACCAGTGTATCAAGGAGTTTCCAGCCACTCTCTCTTCACGTGCTACTGCTCATCAGTTCTCTCCTACCTGTTCTCAGCCTTTCCTCCAAGCGTTACATGGGGCCGGGGCTGGAAATGATGATAGGTTAATTTATTTTGAAAATGATCAGTTTTTCAAAGAACCAGCAAATACCTGTTTCTGGCATTCTTTTAGTTATCTCTGATTGATGTTTTTGCTTGCTTCATACAGTTGCTCAACATTTCTAGAATGCTTACTAGAACTGTTAACATTTTTAGAATGCTAACTATCTGTTTAGATATTAAAAACACAAGATGGGAAAATGTTGCATTTGCTGAAATTGTCAACACCGACAGAACAAAACACGAAGAAAATATATTTTTGAGTATCATAAAGAGAATTTTTTTTTTTTTTTAGCACAATGATAAATATAACATTATAATTGCCCAGGGAGAGTTTGCCAATCGTTGCTCACAAATATTAGCCATTTAGCCTTCTATAAACTCGTATGAAATTAAAACAAAGCTGTAATTTTGTCTGGTTAGCCTACCTTCTTTGCTGTTGATACCTTTATCCTGCTGTTTGCCTGCTAGATCTCAGTGCAATGCCTGGTATGGGATTTGCAGAAGTAAACTATATTGTCAAAAGTATTGGGACGCCTGCCTCGACACGCACATGAATTTTAATGGCATCCCAGTCTTAGTCCATAGGGTTCAATATTGAGTTGGCCCACCCTTTGCAGCTATAACAGCTTCAACTTTTTTGGGAAGGCTGTCCCAAGGTTTAGGAGTGTGTCTATGGGAAATATTTGGACCAGTGCACAAAGCAAGGTCCATAAAGACATGGGATGACTTGACTGGCCTGCACAGAGTCCTGACCTCAACCCGATAGAACACCTTTGGGATGAATTAGAGTGGAGACTGTGAGCCAGGCCTTCTCGTTCACATCAGTGCCTGACCTGACAAATGGAAGAATGGTCAAACATTTCCATAGACACACTCCTAAACCTTCTGGACAGACTACCAGAAGAGTTGAAGCTGATATAGCTGCAAAGGGTGGGCCAGCTCAATATTGAACCCAACAGACTAAGACTGGGATGCCATTAAAGTTCATGTGTGTGTAAAGGCAGGCGTGTCAATACTTTTGACAATATAGTGTATGTGACTCTCTTTTTCAAGGCAGTACTTGGGACTTAATTGGCCAGTCACTAAGCCCCAGCACTGCCACAAGGGATAGAGTGAAAATACATAGCCTTGTGTAGACATCTACCTGCACCAATTCTAAACCTACACATTTTTGTTGAGGATTCAGCAGCAAGAGAGTGCAAGGAAGGTAAGTTTCAGCAACAGAAGACCTGTGGTTTAGTGATTAACACTTCCGACCTGCACCACCAGGGTCCTTGGTTTGAATTCTGATCAGGGCTCTACCTGCATAGAGTTTGCATGTTCTTCCTGTGCTTGCAAGGGTTTTCTCCCACACTCAAAAGACATGCTGTTAAACTAATTGGCTCAGTTGAGTCCACTGAGATGGCTGCTTCAAGTCTCCAGGGAGAAAAATGCTATAGATGTTAAACAAAAAAAAAAAAGGAGAACGTCTTACTTTTTACATACAGCTTTATTTTAAACACATGTTCAATTGACACAAACTCCGAACCAATATTTTTTATAGAAGCCTAAGTATATTTATTTCATCACAGGATTCCAAAGATAACATAGACGCCCAACCAATATGTTTCCATGCCTATGAGGTTTCCAATCATCAGGGTTTAAATTATTGGTTTAGTTGAACTCTTAGTGGTTAACAGAGAGTTAAAAGTAACTCCAGATTAAATTTGCTACTTTAATCCAAAAGCATGTTTCACAGGCTGTTATGGAAACCAGAGTTGATCTAACCTCCTCTTAACCTCTTGCTAGAAGGGGCCCTTATTCACTGCTAGCAATGGCCATACTGGTCAAGGGCACCTTCCACTGTCCTACTGCAACAGGAACGGTATAGGGTACCATATCTGTAGTTTGGAGGAACTCCACCATCTTGCTTACTTACATGTTCCCATCCTAAAACCCACCTCACAAAATAAACAAATGTCCATGCGTGGAAAGAGAAGTATGGGTTTATAAAAAAAAAAAAAAAAAAAAGCTTTATTCTTACTGTGGTGGATGCAGCATCAATCAAATGCTGCATCTGTCCCCTGCCACCTCTGCACTAAAAACTGAATGATTAAACACTGCAGATCGCTCAGTTCTCCCCGTTGCTCTGAGCAGAGAGCCGTGACTGTCAGTCACTGGCTCTCTGCTCTGCCCCTTGCGCGATGAGAGGCGCCATGGGCTGGGGATGAGAGGAGTAGCT
Organism: Aquarana catesbeiana; assembly: GCF_042186555.1. Lineage (NCBI taxonomy): Eukaryota > Metazoa > Chordata > Amphibia > Anura > Ranidae > Aquarana > Aquarana catesbeiana. The sequence goes on along the minus strand of NC_133330.1, from coordinate 78,601,484 downwards.
GCTCAGTCTCCCAGCGGTGCAGTTGAGAGGCTGAGCAAGCTGCCGGTCCAGGCCTCCTGGTGGATCCCAACTGTAAAGTCAGGATCTTTCCCCAGCCTGCACTGGCTGAGTGACACTTTAGCCTGCTGTCGGCTAAAAACGAGTCACAGGGAGTACAGAACCAACTGCACTCCTGTGATCCATATGAGAAGTAGGGCCAAAAAAAGCTTTGGCCATACCTCTCCTTTAAGCATTTTTAAAATTGTATTGTAACCAGAACAAGATGCTTAATTCTCAACAACACACGTTTGCCACCGCCCATTTGCACCTGACATCAGCAGCACTGTACAGTTCAATTTCAACGAGAATGCCGACCATCACTTCCAGTTTCTCACTGTAGGTCCCCTTAGACAGGTTCTCCTATGGGGTCTCTATCGGGCCTACCCTAACGGGTGACTTTCTTGGACTCCCACACTACATTATAATGTTCTGTTGGCAACCCCTTCCCATCAACCTCTTGCCCCAAGATCTTCCAAGCCTATATTATACAGTAAGTGACTAAGCTAGCCCCACTCATAGTATCCTCCCAGGGGAGGGGTTTCACTAAAAGAGGTGCTAACCCCTGCTTACACACTAAGATTGAACCTAAATAAGCAGTTTAAGTTCCGAGGGAAAACTATATGTCCACCAAAATATGTTGGATTGTTGTTTTTGTTTTCTTTGGATTTCTGTGAGAAAATAAACATACTTGGGCTACTATAGCTATAGTGTGGTGCTTTTCTTCTTTTTGCTCCTCTGTTGTTCACCTGAGGATACTTCATGTTAGAGAGATGCCTAGCCAGAGTTATTGTGCTCCACTGTATGGATTCACCTCCACAGTGAGAAACAAATCAATTTTGGGTCCAACATCTTCTAAGCAATAAAAACCTAACAGAGGTTATCATTTATCCCTATGTAACTTAAAGGCCAACTCCAGGAAGTGTATGAAATTTAAATAGTTCATTGTGCATCAATTACCTTAATCCTCTTGATTTCAAACACCTCTTCCTAAGCCACCCTGCATTGTAATTGATCAAAGGCATTTTCCCTGCTCATTATATTTTTAAGCACTGGTTCCCTCATTGCCCTTGTGAGTTCTCCTACCACTGGAGCCTATCAAAGAGGACCCAGCCACTGGAAGTGTTGCCTCCAGATGAATCACCATGTGACTGTGGCTTCAGGTAAGTAAACTGGGCATCTGAACTTTGTACCACTACCCCTGAAGAAGCCGTGGAAGATAAGACAGGTTCTTTCTCATAACAGTGCAAAGGCAGCCATGCACACAGCAACAGTCCATTCACTCTGATACAGAAATCAGTCCAGGAGATGTTTTTTTGGAAAATATTGCTGAAGAAACTTGTAAAAGAAGAGGGTAGAGGGGTGTGGGATGCTCCAAAATACTAGGCACAACTTGCAGAGGTTTCTTTCAATGGCAGTAGCACAAGGACAGTTTGACTAGTACATTTTGTAAGTATACAGCTGAAGATTATGCAGGAACATACAGCACAAGCAGTTGTAGACTAGGGCAGTCTATGGGTGAACAGCCAAAGACCATGCAGAAACATATAGTACAAGGTTGTAGACTAGAGCAGTCTGCATTCTTTCAGTAGGGGACCACAAGTTTGCAGCACAAATAGGCAGGCTAGAACCGTTCAAGCTTCCACAGCTTGGGGCCATAAATAAACTGCAGTGCAGAAATTAGGATCTACTCACAGATCCAAGGGTTAGAGAACAAGTCCATGAGCTCTGGCTATAGCTGAGCAGTCCAGCAAGGAGTCCAAAGGTGATCCACGGACAGACATACCCCTGATGCAGATCCATCCCCATAGGAGGGGAGTGACAATCTCCTCAGGGCTGTAGACGATTTAAAATAGAAATATGGGAATTTTTTTTAAATTTCAGAATCATACTTATCTTTGTGTATGCAGGATTGGTCTGATGCTGCATCTGTACCTCACCGGCTCTAAGGCTGGGAACCAAGCGAAAGACCTCTATTACTCGGTTCTCAGAGCTTCCTAAGCAGTGAGCTGGTGACTGAGTGCCAGTCCAGGTATGTGGGCTGATCCCGACCATATGGTTGCAATCTTTCCTGAGCCAGGACTGGCTCTGTGACGTCAGCCGACAGCGGGTTTAAGCTCACTGTCTGCTGAAAACGGGTCACAGGATTGCAGAACAAACTGGACTCCTGTGATCTATAGGAGAAGTACAGCCAAACGAGCTTTGGCTGTACTTCTCCTTTAACAGCATCCCCAACCACCATCTGGGCACACCTCCCCAGGGATTGGCCAGGTCCTGTTAAATATTCAGGCTGGTTATTTGAATTCTCCCTCCCTAAGCTTTAGTAACTTCTTCTAGACGCAGAGGGGAGTAATCAAACTCCAAGTCTGTAAAAGCCTGAACCCACTAGGGTAAACAATCACCTCTCCTATGATTACAGAGCAAGCCCCAAAAACTCAATTTACCTAGCAGCCTAGTTAGGAGTGTGCTACAGACAGTTTTATTTCACACCAGCAGTTAGGTGGGGGGCTGGGTTGCTTATATCCTGGAGTTGGACTTTAACAATATTTTTTTTCTGTTGTATGTTCCTCTGTTGGGGAGATGCTGAGATGTTTGCTGTAGACTTTTACTTTTTTAAATAGTATATTTAGATGTGTTCCCCAGTGTTGGTGAGTCTGTTGGAAAGCTGTATGTTTCACACCTCCGTGAAGCCCCACTCTGGGTTCATGATAGCCTGGCCCCAAGTGGGTTAAATGATGCAGTCCACATTCAACTGGACAATTGTTGGTAGCAGCATGGGGCATTTTTTTTGCAGAGCAATTTTTTTCTGTTGAAGAAACTGGAGTTCTACTTTACGTAATCATGTTTTAATAAAATTGCAAGGCTCAATGTAAGTCAAAGGTAGTTTTGATGTAGAAATATTAGTGCATTACTGGTCGTATCATGGTTTGGTCACAGGCAATACCGTAAGTGTCCATTAAAAAACACGGTTGAAATCTACAACCTTTTTTTTCTCTTTATAGACCTATACTGCTATATATTTTCATTCTTAACTGGTTTATGCTTGAAAATGGCATAAAATACCTCTTTTTCATAGTGGAAATGTTCTGTTTGTTATCACGCTGCTTTATTCCATGCTGGTGTCAATGAGCAAAAAGCCACAACCCTCATCATAAGTGTCGGCACAAAGTCATCTAGTGGAAGAAAGAGAGTATGCGTGTGACACGGTTAATAAAGGTTGTTAGTTCAATGACTGTCTGACTGAATATCTGTGAATTCATCTGCACGTTCAATTTTGAGGTTGCATTTTATTCCTAGTATCAGACTGGTAGTTATTGTTCATACAGACTTTGGAGCTGAGCATCTGTGCAGAGCCTGTCATCATCCTGAGCCATGTTCTGGTTGCTGGAAAGTTGGGAAAGTAACTGGAAAGTTGGTTTCATTGATAACAATTAAAACAGAACAGTAGAACAGTGTCTCCCAGCTCTGAGGCCTAGAGGACAATAAAAGTGCCTGTTTTCCTGATGTCCTAGTTGAAAGCACAGATTGTTTAATCAGTTACAGCTTAAAGTAGATCTATAGCCACTAAGGTAAAATTATATTGCTCATGACAAGTTATATTGTTAAATGAATTTATGACCTGCGAAATCCAAGGCTTTGAACTCATTCACAGTGGCTAAGTGGTTATCACCTCTGCCTAGCAGCAAAAGGGTTGTCGGTTAAAAGCCCAACCATGACACTACCTGCCTGGAGTTTGCATGTTCTCTCTGTGCCTGCATGGGTTTCCTCCGGGTACTCCAGTTTCCTCCCACACTCCAAAGACATGCTGGTAGGTTAACCGCTTCCCACCCGCCCAACATCATATGACTTTGTAAAAATATAATGTTTGGGGGTTCTGTGTAATTTTCTAGCAAAAAATTATGATTTTTACATGTAGGAGAGAAATGTCAGAATTGGCCTGGTAGGCAAGTGGTTAATTGGCTCCTGTCTAAATAGGCCCTCATATGTATGAATGTGAGTTAGGGACATTACATTCTAAGCTCCTAGAGGGCATGCACTGATGTATTTATATAGTAAATATGCAAAGCGCTGCATAAATTGACAGTGCTATATAAGTACCTATAATTAATAGTAATACATTTGCAGTTTCCCTTATTGATAGCCCATGCAAGGCAGTGTTGGAATGCCTTTGACCGCTGTGTGCGCAAGCCCCTTTGTGATAGAATGGTGCAGCCACTAGCATGTCCCCATGCCATATAGCTCTAAGGAAGGGGTGAGCCCCTGAAACACGTTAGTTGTACCCCGGGTTCTGTGCATGTCCATGCATTGTTTTTATGGCCTTTTGTCAGTTGCATTTTGTGAGTACCCACTTTTATATAAAACATTTTTTTATTATTAAATTATCTTTGGTAATGCACTAGGTGTGCACGCCTTTCATTTCTGTTTCTCTTGTAGAACAATTGTATATTACAGTGTAAGTACTGGACTTTTTCCTGAATCCCTCTCTCCAAAAATTGCCTGTACTTGTTCCCATTCTGAAGCCTTGAGCAGCAACTGAAGCCTGGAAACATTAAACAATTAGCATAGAAATGCCATTTTCATTAAAAAATAGTCCAGCTGCATTACATGATATTTTCTAGATGGTTGCGGTTTAGCTTTAAAATGACTAAATATGGGCTTTTATTCATGGGTATTAAAACGGGGCTGTTGGTTCACCTCTAAGAGCCCACAAAGCAAGGGGCTTAAATGATTATTTTGAAACAAATGAGAAAACTCTGTTTTGCCCATGCAAGGCAAAGCAACACTTTTGTGTTAATAGTAATGTGTTAATAGTCCAATGCGGTCTTGCTGGAGCATACAAAAGGCTAACATCTCTCTCTCCACCCCATGTGACAGTGCTGGACCAGTCATCAAGCAACAGTGCTGTCAAATGGAATCAACTACATACCCCTATACACAGTATCTGGATGTACTGGGTATTTTTTTTCTCTCCTGGCAGCTGAGAGAAGGGAGTGAACAAAAGGCATGCTTCTACTTCTACTACTAGAGAAGAGGCAATGGATTGGCTTTATTACACACAAGTGCCTATAGAATTATTCTTTTACCTTATGTTTTACCACATTCGCCACAAAGCCTACACTGCCTTGACTTTGACGAACAATAAAGTCACTTTAAAGTGGAGTTCCCACTAAAAAAAATAAAAGTCAGCAGCTACAAATAGTGCAGCTGCTGACTTTAATAATCGGACACTTACCTGTCCCAGGGTCCAGCGATGCGGGGGATCGAAGCCCCGCTCGTCACCCCCTCCGCTCAGCGGCGCCGACATTTTAACTGTGGGCGCTCGGCTGTGGCTTCACAGCAGGGCACTCACTGCGCATGTGCGAGCCACGCCTCGCACCGTGACTGGCTGTGCAATCCCAGATGATTGCCTAGAGGGAGGGGGAGAGCTGATCTCCCTGCCTGCGCCGAGGGAAGTGACATTAGGAGCCCAGGCACTCGAAGGAGGCAGATTACGAGGGACCCCCTAGCAACAGGCATTAAAGAGGTGAGTAAAAAAAAAAAATTTCTCCAAATATTTTTTTTTTTTTTTCCATGCAAATTAATGATTTATTTATTTTTTTTTTGGGTGGAACTCCACTTTAACTTATTTTGCTTTTTTAGCATATTCTCTAGTGCCAGCAGTGGGGTTTATTTACTAAAACTGGAGAGTGCAAAATCTGGTGCAGCTGTGCATGGTAGCCCCACAGCTTCTAACTGCAGCTTGGTCAATTAAGCTTTGACAAAAACCTGGAAGCTAATTGGTTTCTATGCAGAGCTGCACCAGATTTTGCGCTCTCCAGTTTTAGTAAATCAACCCCAGTGTCCTCGTACTCGGAAAGCCAGTTGTCATTAAAGAGGAAGTAAACCCTCCTGCAAAAAAAATAAAAAAATAAAAACACACCCTGCAAGATAAAGGCATAATGAGCTAGTATGCATTGCATACTAGCTCATTATGAATTACTTACCCGAGAACGAAGCTTATGCACGCGGGAGCCACCACGAACGACACAGTACAACTGAAGCAATGGCACATACGTGCCATTGCTTCAGTTGGCTTAAGTGCGCATGTGCTGCATGATGTCGGCACATACAAATACAGGGATATCTCCTAAACCGTGCAGGTTTAGGAGATGTCCAGTGCAGCTACAGGCAAGCCTAATTATAGGCTTGCCTGTAGTTTAAAGTGGTTGTAAAGGGTTTACAACCACTTTAAGATAATTATTTCTGGATGGAAATAGCTATTTACATAAGGTGACTTCCCCCCTAGTGGAGAAAGCTGCATTGTGGAACAACAGTATATGATGACACCACAGGTAATACTGTTGAGTGGTCATTTGCCCTCTGTCTATCTTTATTTGAGAACAGCTTCTTTAGGATCATGGGCATGATGTCACGTGTGGGCTTTAAGTACTATTGCTCTCGTGTATATAGCTTAGTTATCTCAGCAATTCTGTAAAGAAATATGGGAAATATACATTTCGGTCACCTCCACAAATCAGTCATGAGAACACTGAGGACCAACAGTTAAACAGTAAAACATTAAAGTGTTCTTGTAGTTGAAAAGTGAAGATATGCTTATGTTATAGGGAAGAGTTCTAAATGTTGATTGTATTAAGCAGTTCCCAGAAAAATGGACATTTTGTCATGAAATCCTCCTGAAATATAGCAGAGCATTTTCTGATACGTGAGTGTGCCTAGGCACCCCATCCCATGTGGTTACACCCTTATGCCCCATACACACGGTCGGATTTTCCGACAGAAAATGTTTGATGGGAGCTTGTTGTCGGAAACTCCGACTGTGTGTAGGCTCCATCAGACATTTTCCATCAGAATTTCCGTCACACAAAATTTGAGATCTAGATCTCAAATTTTCCAACAACAAAATCCGTTGTCGGAAATTACGATCGTGTGTACACAATTCCGAAGCACAAAGTTCCACGCATGCTCGGAATCAAGCAGAAGAGCCGCACTGGCTATTAAACTTCATTTTTCTCGGCTCGTCGTATGTGTTGTACGTCACCGCATTCTTGACTTTCTGAATTTCTGACAAGATTTGTGTGACCGTGTGTATGCAAGACAAGTTTGAGCCAACATCCGTTGGAAAAAATCCATGGATTTTGTTGTCGGAATGTCCGATCGTGTGTACAGGGCATTTTAGTGATATGTCTGCGGTGTGAGATCCAATGCACTGTTGCTTCTAACTGAATGTTAGCCTCAGGAGATATGAAGTGAGATTTGGTGATGTCACTTCTGTGCTGCCCATGGTTCTCCTTGTTGGAGTCTTCAAAAAGAGGAAGCAAAGCCCTGCCTCTACCAAAATGGCCACCTCCATGCATACACTCAATGGAGAACAAGGCATTGTAAGTCAGTGATGGTGAGATCAACTGTAGGGACACCACTGGTAATACTGTTGAGTGGTCATTTGCCCTCTGCCTATCTTTATTTGGGAACAGCTTACAGACCTCTGTTTAAAAGATTTTACATTAGTTATTGATGTATATTTTGAAACATAAAGATCACAAACACCAGTTACAAAATTACATCTGTCAGCTATGTCAAGTTTAACCTGCTCTCCCAAAATATTTAATCTGTAGCCTCAGACAGGTTTTGCCCTGTGATCTCAGCAAATTGTCCTGTTGGTCTTGTTATTATATTAGCCTGGGTCACAAAGGTTATCCCTTATCTCTTGCATCATATACTGTTGTTCTACAATGCAGCTTTCTCCACTAGGGGGAAGTCACCATATGTAAATTTCTATTTCCAGCCAGAAATAATTATCTTGATGATGACTGACTCTAAGAGTATGAGGACTTTGGATTTTAACAGTTACTAAGTGGCTGTGACTAGAGAGACTTTGATAAAAGATCAGGAGACCCAGTGGAAAAGTTGACGAGGTATCTGCAACACAAACATGTGCTTGGATGTAATAACACTTGTCTAGGAAAATAATGGCACAAGGAAAACTTTCATGGAAAAATCTCTGACCTTCTGAACATGCTGGTTACATAGTAGATAAGGTTGGAAAAAGACACTGATCCATCCAGTCCAACCTATGTTACTTAGCTGGCAAGTTGATCCCCAGCTTAAACACTATTGATTCTTCATCCTGCAGCAGGTGTACTAATAAGGACCCCTGACTTTCCTAATAGGTGTATGTGTTTGGGGTTAGTAATTTAAGCCAATTGTTAGCACAATAGCCAGGCAACTAGCATTTTCAAAATAAAATGTGCAATATCAGGTCTCGTATTTATCTCAAGAAAGTTTCACTTTATATCTATTGAGGTCAGAAACATGGAACCTGCCATTGTCTTTGAAGATGTTTGTTGCAGTGCTGTCATCCTGATCCTTTTTTCATTACTTGGTGAGTCACTGTTCTGGAAGAAGCATATGCTTATCAGGTGGTGGGGTAAAAGATCTTCCATGCTATGCCAACAATCTGGGGTACTCTGTTAGTCATAGATCATGGTAACCCATGTCTAGTTTAGGTCTTGCAGCCCAAATAACATTTAGGGAATATGAGAATTAGCTAAAAAACATAAAACATAGGAAGGTACATTAAGTCAAGGCATGGGCGTAGCATAAGAGGTTGCAGGGGTCACAATCGCAACCCCGCCCCTAGCTCCAGGGGGCCCCTGCAGCCTCCCTGTCATATTGGGAAATAACAACAAAAAGTGCAGCGCTAAAAATATCTAACATGTGATAATAAACATATAAATCTAAAATGAACACCCTTGCAGATGTGAAAAATTATGTACATCAAATTATAATCAAATGTCCTGTGTAAAATATGAAACAGCAAATAAAAAAGTCCATATGAAAAGTGTTAAAGGGATAACTCTTCAAGTTGGAAGATGCCGGTGAACATCAGGAGACGTATGGATATTCAGTAAAAAATGAGAGGGTACCCTTACCGGATCCGTAGGACGCACATACCTTATGGCAGTGCGTCAGAAAAGCATGGGGAGGATCTCCCGTGGTATCCAGACCAAGTGATGTCTTGTAGGCCGCGAGCCCCGATGGATGATGATAGACACAAGCGGGAGTCGAACGACTGTCCCTCAAAATCCCAGTTTCCAAGGGGGGATGATCCGGAAATGATGGTTTAGCGTGAAAAAGAAAAAGGGGGGCTCCACATGGTGTAGATCACACAAATGGGATTTTATTGAAGTAAAACACCATACACAGATAAAAAGTGATCACTTTGAAATAAAATGGGGAAGCTGAAAATGCTAGCCCCCTTGGAAACTGGGATATCCATACGTCTCCTGATGTTCACCGTCATCTTCCAACTTGAAGAGATATCCCTTTAACACTTTTCATATGGACTTTTTAATTTGATGTACACAATTTTTCACATCTGCAAGGGTGTTCATTTTAGATTTATATGTTTATTATGACATGCTAGATATTTTTAGCGCTGCACTTTTTGTTGTCATTTCTCATTGGACTTGGTTTGTTTGTGTGCTATCTGCTTTTGTTTTCTGTTTCTGGGTTTAGTGCAGCATTTTCACCTTCTATACTCCCTGTCATATTATCATATCCTCCACAAAGTCCAGCTCTGATCTGCCCTAGGGCCCCACAGCCACGTTCCAATACTGGGCTTCCACTTTGTGTTCCACAGTACACACCCCTCTGTTTTCATTGGCTGGGGAGAAGCTGTGAGACATTTCCAAATGGAGAGGAGCATGAGGTGAGAACAGCCCAGGGTGGGGAAGTGTCTGTGCTGTGTGCTGGCAACATGGAATGGTAACCGAGCTCAACGAGTTAAGAGGAGAAGAATGCCGGCTTGTAGGCTCGATGGGACGGATGTTACCGGTAAGGTAAGACACTGCTCAGTGTCTCCAAGTCACCAGCTGGGATTCTTTGTACCCCCCACCTGGAGATGTCTGCTTACCCACTTTCCTAACAACTGGGGAAAAGACACACACCTCTGGGAGGTAAACTTCCCCCAACACCTACCAACACTGACAAAGAAACCTTCAGAAATTGCTAAAACAAATCCCTTAACCCCTGTGTCACATGGCTTTGCCCCCCTAGATCTAAGTTGCGCCCCCCCAAAGCCCCCTGACCACCTCCTTCACTTTGGATGCTATGCCCGGCTGCTGAGCTCCTTTCCCATTATGGCACTCTATACTGCTGCTCCTCCACAGGGCTGAAAACACATTCCTTTACAACACAGCCAGTTAGCAATGATCTGCACAGGGTGCATCTGCCTACTGCAACTACACTGCCGTTCCAACCAGAGAATTTCACAGGTTAGAACGGCAACATAAAAGCCAGATACACCCTGTGAAGGCTGATAGACTGTGTGTAAAGGAATGTGATTTCAGCCCTGTGTAGTGGGGGGGGGGAGCTGTATACAGTGCTGGGATGGGAAAGGAGCTATGCCACGTGACCTACTAGGGGTCCCTGCCCTCTGATTCTCCAGCTCAACTCAAAACTCAACTCTCAACTCAAAACTCTTAAGCCACTTAGAGTATCTTGCCGTGTGGTGGGTGTATCTGCACGCATGGTGGGAGGTAGTGGGGGGGGGGCCATGTCAACTTTTGCATCGGGGCCAACAAGCTTCAAGCTACGCCTCTGACTCAAGGTTATTATCCAATTTACCTTGGATACGGTGTGGTGGTAGAGGTACAGCTATCAGGTTAGAAATATTAAAACTTCCTGCCCCTAATACATGTCGCTACATGTTAGCTAGATAAGTACCTTGGTCTTACACCATAGTGCCTGGTCCTCTTTTACCACCAAGATCTTTCTGAGGCTAAAATTGGTGAGACCTGGCTGTCAAAATGACAGGCTGACAAATGTATCTTAGGGTGCAGCAGCTCTTGTGTAAGAGTTGTTTGTTCATGATACTTCTATTTAGCTGTGTTGAGCTGCATAGATTAACACAGGCGCAACACAAGGGCACATAGAAAACAATTGTTTTCAATGTGTCCTGTTCACACACTATAACACTGTGTTGAGGTGGGTTGCAGTGCTTTGCTTTAAAATGCAGACATACTACATGGTAAACTGTGCAACTGTTCACACCACATGTCATCACATCACAGCACATCGCAAACCACAGCAGTGCATAGAAATGAATGAGGCATCCTTTTGTGACACTTCAATGAAGTTAAAAAAGCAAATAAAATTAAACTGTATTCTGTGTTGTAAAAATCTACATATTGAGCAGCAGCCCAGAGTGGCGTGAGCCAGCCCTAAATCATGTCAGCAAACAGCGTTTGCAGGCATCAATGCTAAATACTTTGTAACAATATTACTGTTACACCCTATTTACACTTGTTCTTTCACATGCCAGTCAAAGGAATGTCCTTTGATCTGGACAAGTAAAAAAAAGTTTTGATACAAAGTAAAATGTGTTCCTATTTTACCCCTTATTACCACACACAATTCTCTCCTTCACTTCTAAAAACTATCTGATTTTTTTATTATCATTTATCATTATTATTATTATTATTATTATTATTATTATTATTATGTTATTACCATTCATGTGTTTAATGTATTTCTTTATTTTGTGAGTTTGTGTAGCATTGCAATGCAAAGTGGTAACAGAAATCTATATTGAGTGTCATTATGAATGGGACAACTTATAAGCAAGTAATGTCAACCATTGACAATGTTCTTGATAAATCAATAATTCCATAGCTGGAATGTGAAAAATATCTTAGTTCCATAAGAGGTATATCGGAGATGAAGCTGACATGGAGCAAGCAAGTCTCAACGGTTCAAATCATGGTAAAGACTGTAATACCTAAATCAGAGTATAGATGCAGACTGAAAAATGTATTTATACTGGACTTTCATACATATACAATTTTAATCTGGGGATACAGTAATTGGTATAGTGATGTGTTATGTGATGCAGGCATTAGAGCATTGGTCGTGGTAACAGCACTAATAAAGGCAATCAGAGGCCATCATACGGTTTCAAAATTCTTATGTAACATACATCGCAGCATAAATAGGCCTACAGGACAGAGAGTAACCAGTAAGGACAAATCCAGACTTATGTATTCTTCTCAGAAATAAATTGTACTAAAAATAACATGTTGGGGAATCATATTGTTTCTATTAATGACAGTTCTTTTTTAGGATTTCTGGAGACAGAGTTAGTGGAGGAACTGGCTCAGTTAAAGCTTAATAAAGCAATATGCCCTCATGGTATTCATCCCAAAGTCATCCTAAGAGAACTTCTGGAAATAGTTTTGGGACCATTAAAGGATTTTTTTTAAGCAATCTCTTCTAACAGGAGAATTTCCCCATGACTGGCACACAGCACAGTACCTATCCACAAGAAGGACAGCGAGGTAGAAGCTGGCAATTACAGGCCAGTGAGTTTAACATAGGTTGTTAATTTAATGGACTTGTCATGGACTTGTCAAGTTAATGGAATCACTACTGAAAAGAAGGATCATTGATCACTTAAAGATATACAACTTGCTGAACCCAAAGCAGCATGGCTTTACTGAGGGCAGATCATGTCAGACTAATCTGATTGAGTTTTTTGACTATATCACCATACCTCCCAACTTTATGAGATGGGAACAAGGGACACAGATTATCAAAAGTATGTAGGTATAGGACACACACCCTTGTCATGCACTCTTAAAGGAAAATTATATTAAAAAAATGTATTTAAACCCATAAGTGCTTTTTTGCAAACTTACATTTGAGATGGCACACACCTGTTAGACATGCTCACACCCTACACCTGGGAGCCCACCTATTGGTGGTTATCTTTAGATGTTACATCTTTGTACACCTTTATTCCCCATGAAGTGGGGGTGCGAGCAGTTGAGCATTTTTTAGCTGAAGACCAGTACATTGATCCCAGGCAAGCCCATTTTATCTTGGAGGCCCTAACATTGTGTCTGAAACACAATTATTTAAAATTCAATGGGACCTATTGTCTACAAACAAGCGGCACAGCTATGGGGGCTAATTTTGCCCCCGGCTATGCCAACTTAACAATGGGCTATTGGGAACATCTATACATCTCTTCCAATAACCCTTTTTCTGCCCGTGTGGTCTACTATGGTCGTTACATCGATGACATAGTAATATAGGATGGCCCACCTCAGGAGATAGAAGCTTTTGTCAATTATTGCAACTGTAATACCTTGGGCCGGTCCTTCACCCATGTGGACCAAGATTGATTGGCTTTCTTGGATCTCAAACTATGTCGTGAATAAAAGGTTCATATATGCCAAGAATTTTGTTAATCTCAATTCCTTCATTCATTATCTCATTTGCCACCACCCTAGGTGGGTCAGCAATATCCCTCGGTTATGGAAAAATTGCACTTGTGATGCTGACTATACCATCTATGGGCAACTTCTCACTAAGAAATTTCTTGAAAAAGGATACCCAACTTCTCTTGTTGATGAAGCTTTTGAACACTCAAATTCATCTCAATTCAGCCTCTTGTCGCCCGAAAGACTCATCCCCATACAATGCATTTCAACCTATTTGTTTCACCACCCAATTTCACACTAAATATACAAAAATGGAACAAATCCTATCCAACCACTGGTCTATACTGCTTGAGGATCCCTACCTGCATTCCTCCCTGACTACCAAACCCAAGGTATCCTATAGAAAAGCAAGTAATATTAAAAGTAAAATTGCCCCTAGTAGAATCAAAGTCTCTCCTCCCACTAGATCTATGACCATCATCTCACTGGTTGGCATGTATCAGTGTAAGAAACTTCTCTGTCTAATGTGCAAATTTGTGCAACATGGGCAAAAAACCTCAGTGAAAGGCAAAACCTACACCATTAAGGAATTTTACAATTGTTCCACAGAATATGTAGTTTATTGCCTAACTTGCCCATGAAGGTTGTTCTACGCTTTGGTGAACACAGGCATAGAAGGTGGTTCTGACCAACACAGTGTTCCCAGGCATTTTCTGGAACATCATGGAAAATCCACTGCTGGCTTAAAGGTTTGGATCATCAAGGCCATCCCCAGATCTTTTCCTATGGCTGAACCTTTCAACTGCTTATGCCAGCAAGAGACCTACTGGATCTATCCTTTGGGTATCCTCGTTCCAGAGGGGTTAAATGAAGAAATTGAGGTGCATACCCTGCTCTAAACACAGCACACATATGTAGTGGACTCTGGCACATACGTACCTATTTAGCCACCTGCAATCCATTATGTGAATGCTAAATTTACCTTTTTACTTTTTTATATACATGACATTTTTACTCTATATAAATTATATATATATTATTTATTTAAAATTTTATATATTTTGCCTTTCCCAGCGGACCCTTATGGTCTCTCTTTATACATAATTAAAAATGGTGTTGGTGTGTTATTGCTGTCTTATCAGCCATAGTAAGTACCAAGAAACATCTGTATTTTCCTATATATATATATATATATATATATATATATATATATATATATATATATATATATACAGTGGGGATGGAAAGTAGTCAGACCCCCTTACATTTTTCAATCTTTGTTATATTGCAGCCATTTGCTAAAATCATTTAAGTTCATTTTTTTCCTCAACAAGTTTTTCATACCTGGATTTGGGGATCCTCTGCCATTCCTCCTTGCAGATCCTCTCCAGTTCTGTCAGGTTGGATGGTAAACGTTGGTGGACAGCCATTTTTTAGGTCTCTCCAGAGATGCTCAATTGGGTTTAAGTCAGGGCTCTGGCTGGGCCATTCAAGAACAGTCACTGAGTTGTTGTGACGCCACTCATTCATTATTTTAGCTGTGTGCTTAGGGTCATTGTCTTGGAAGGTAAACCTTCGGCCCTGTCTGAGGTCCTGAGCACTCTGGAGAAGGTTTTCGTCCAGGATATCCCTGTACTTGGCCGCATTAATCTTTCCCTCGATTGAAACCAGTCGTCCTGTCCCTGCAGCTGAAAACCACCTCCACAGCATGATGCTGCCACCACCATGCTTCACTGTTGGGACTGTATTGGACAGGTGATGAGCAGTGCCTGGTTTTCTCCACACATACCTCTTAGAATCAAGGCCAAAAAGTTATATCTTGGTCTTATCAGACCAGAGAATCTTATTACTCACCATCTTGGAGTCCTTCAGGTGTTTTTTAGCAAACTCCATGCAGGCTTTCATGTGTCTTGAGAGGCTTCCGTCGGGCCACTCTGCCATAAAGCCCCGACTGGTGGAGGGCTACAGTGATGGTTGACTTTCTACAACTTTTTCCCATCTCCAGACTGCATCTCTGGAGCTCAGCCACAGTGATCTTTGGCTTCTTCTTTACCTCTCTCACCAAGGCTCTTCTCCCCCGATAGCTCAGTTTGGCCGGATGGCCAGCTCTAGGAAGGGTTCAGGTCATCCCAAACGTCTTCCATTTAAGGATTATGGAGGCCACTGTGCTCTTAGGAACCTTAAGTGCAGCAGAAATTTTTTTGTATCCTTGGCCAGATCTGTGCCTTGCCACAATTCTGTCTCTGAGCTCTTCAGGCAGATCCTTTGACCTCATAATTCTCATTTGCTCTGACATGCACTGTGAGCTGTAAGGTCTTATATAGACAGGTGTGTGGCTTTCCTAATCAAGTCCAATCAATATTATCAAACACAGCTGGACTCAAATGAAGGTGTAGAACCATCTCAAGGATGATCAGAAGAAATGGACAGCACCTGAGTTAAATATATGAGTGTCACAGCAAATGGTCTGAATACTTAGGACAATGTGATATTTCAGTTTTTCATTTTTAATAAATCTGCAAAAATGTCAACAATTCTGTGTTTTTCTGTCAATATGGGGTGCTGTGTGTACATTAATGAGGAAAAAAATGAACTTAAATGATTTTAGCAAATGGCTGCAATATAACAAAGAGTGAAAAATATAAGGGGGACTGAATACTTTCCGTCCCCACTGTATATATATATATATATATATATATATATATAATTGTAGCACCCTGGTCCTAAACAGGGCTGCTAATAAATCTAGTTGTGCTAGGTGGTAACTAGCCTGGCTAATTGGTAGGTTGATCCACTGATTCCTGTCCTGAGTCTGAGTTTGTTGTAGTCTCTCTATTCTGTCAATAGGTGGCACTTTTGCTTTTGGCAGTAGAATAATGGATTACCATAAATTCAGGTAATGGGTAACTAGGTTGTCTCAGCCAATCAGCAGGAGTTTCTTTGACTGCTGTGTATGCTGGGATAGGCTATTTATTTGGGAGGAGTCAGGTGATTGGGGTTCTTCCTGCCTGAGCCTGCAGCCTGGGTGGGTGTGTTGAGAAGCCCCTGGTTGCTAGACCTGAAGCCTGAGGCCTATCCAGGAGGCATGCTGGCTGCTAGGTCCACTTAAGACCTATCCAGTAGTTCAGGGTTTTGCGGAGGAGCAGCCAAGGTTAAGCCCGAAGCCTGGGGTGGAACCGCTTGTGTTAGAGGCTCAGCCCGAAGGGGAGCCTGACCGTTGCCGGAGGTAAAGGAGAAGCAGTTGCCACAAAGGGTTGGCCACTCCTGTTACTGGAGGCAAGTTTGGAAGAGATGAAGTTCTGAAGTAATACCAGAGCAGACACTTCACTAGCCGGGGACAGTGACGTTGTGGGAAAGCTTCAGTGGAGACTCATCCAGGAAGGCAGTGGGTAGCTGTGAGTAAAGATGAATATAAAGTACAGTGGTTAGCTGTGGGTGAAGCTCAGGGAATCCAGCGGGTGGCTGAGAGCCCAAGAAGTCTAGTGAGAAAAGACGAGCTGAGCTTAAGGATCTACAGTGGGTTACTGTGAGTTAAACTGGAAGATCTACAGTAGGATAATGTCATTGAAGTTGTTGCCATAGGAGACAGCAGTTGCTACAAGATACAGATTGCTGCATTCAGCTTAAAGCCACTCTTTCTGTATTGCTCTCTGCCTAGTTCTATTTTTGTCTGCAGAGTTTGCTTTAATTGCTATTGCATTTGCCTAAGGGTGTCCTGTGCCCTAAACCTCTCTCCCCACTGTTCCTGTTAAAAGAAATAAAACTCTCTTTGTTCATTTTTACAAAAAGTGACTGGCTCCCAATCTTTCCACCTTGCGCTACACCCACTATGCCTAGTAACCTGCAGAATGTCAGTTATCCCTGGCTCTGGGGGTCACCATCAGGCCCCTGGAGGTCGGGGAGAGCGCTGTGTGTATATATATATATATATATAGTGGTCAGCCACCAATTGTGCAAGTTCTCCCACTTAAAAAGATGAGAGAGGTCTGTAATTGTCATCATAGGTATACCCCAACTATGAGAGACAAAATGTGGAAACAAATCCAGACAATCTCATTGTCTGATTTTTTAAAGAATTTATTTGCAAATTATGGTGGAAAATAAGTATTTGGTCATCTACAAACAAGCAAGATTTCTGGCTCTCACAGACCTGTATCTTCTTCTTTTAAAGGCTCCTCTGTCCTCCACTCATTACCTGTATTAATGACACCTGTTTGAACTTGTTATCAGTATAAAAGACACCTGTCCACAACATCAAACAGTCACACTCCAAACTCCACTATGGTGAAGACCAAAGAGCTGTCGAAGGACACCAGAAACAAAATTGTAGACCTGCACCAGGCTGGGAAGACTGAATCTGCAATAGGCAAGCAGCTTGGAGTGAAGAAATCAACTGTGGGAGCAATAATTAGAAAATGGAAGACATACAAAACCACTGATAATCTCCCTCGATCTTGGGCTCCGCGCCACGATCTCACCCCGTGGGGTCAAAATGATCACAAGAACGGTGAGCAAATATCCCAGAACCACATGGGGGGACCTAGTGAATGACCTGCAGAGAGCTGGGACCAACGTAACAAAGGCTACCATCAATAACACACTACGCCACCAGGGACTCAGATCCTGCAGTGCCAGACGTGTTCCCCTGCTTAAGCCAGTACATAATGAAAAAATTATTAGACCCCCGCGGCTCAGTGGCGGAAGTATAGGGGTCGCTGAGGTCGCCATGGCGACTGGGCCCCATGCTGCAGGGGGCCCTTGAGGGCCCCCCTGTTTATCTTGATAGGAGGAGCGGCTGAGATCGATCTCCCCATCGTTAGCCGACCTGTAATCGGCACTGTGCGGGGAGTTTATCACACTGTTCTAAAGTGAAAGCAGTGTGTGCTGTGCTCTTTGTCTCCCCCTATAGTGCAGTACCCGGCAGGAAGAAGTGAGGTAAAGCACTGCCGTTTTTAAAAAGGCTTTCTGTAAGTGTGTGTTCATGTATGTTTATATGTGTGTTCATGTATGTTTATATGTGTGTTCATGTATGTTTATATGTGTGTTCATGTATGTTTATATGTGTGTTCATGTATGTGTTTGCATGTGTTTATGTGTGTATTTATATATGTATATGTGTTTGTGTGTGTATATACAGTATATGTGTGTGTATATTATGTGTGTGTTTATCTATGTATGTGTGTGTGTGTTTATCTATGTATGTGTATGTGTGTGTTTAGATGCAATAATGGCCCATGCATTAAGGGCACACGGGCGGCGCCCTCTCTCTCCAGTCACCCTCTATCACCAATAGATAGATTCATGCATTGCATGAATCTATCTATGGCCACCGCTGCCACCCCCCATTCAGGCACCCAGCCCCTTTTTGGGCGCAGGGAACCTGAATTACAGTGGCGGGGGGTGTTTTTGAAGCACCGGATTAGAGCCATAGGCTCTAATAGGCATCAAAAAAGGTGACCTCACAGGCCACTCAGCTGTGTTAGAAAAGCGAATGACTATTCGCTTTCCTAACACTAAACTGCCTCTCCACCAATCAGGTGCTCGGGTCTGTTACCTGTCACCTGATTGGCTGAAACGTAAGGCGCCGCTATTGGACGCCTATCAGGAGGAGAGGACGGGAGATGTGGACAGCAGGAGACACATGGAGGACCCCACTCGTCGCCGTCACCTGCTGCCCCACCAAGACAGGGTAAGTGCCGATGAGCGGTCGGGGGTCACACTGGGGGCATTCAAGGGCACACTGGCAGCATTTAATGGGCACACTGGCAGCGTTTGATGGGCACACTGGCTGCGTTTGATGGGCACACTGGCTGCGTTTGGCACAGTGGCTGTGTTTGATGGAACACTGGCAGCATTTAATGGGCACAGTGGCAGCGTTTGATGGGCACACTGGCAGCATTTGATGGGCACACTGGCAGCGTTTGATGGGCATAGTGGCAGCGTTTGATGGGCATAGTGGCAGCGTTTGATGGGCACACTGGCAGCGTTTGATGGGCATAGTGGCAGCGTTTGATGGGCATAGTGGCAGCATTTAATGGGCACACTGGCAGCGTTTGATGGGCACACTGGCTGCGTTTGGCACAGTGGCTGCATTTGATGGAACACTGGCAGCATTTAATGGGCACAGTGGCAGCGTTTGATGGGCACACTGGCAGCATTTGATGGGCACACTGGCAGCGTTTGATGGGCATAGTGGCGGCGTTTGATGGGCATAGTGGCAGCGTTTGGCACAGTGGCTGCGTTTGATGGGCACACTGGCAGCATTTAAGTGGCACAGTGGCAGCATTTTATGGGCACAGTGGCAGCAATTGATGGCACAGTGGCTGCGTTTGATGGCACACTGGCAGCATTTAAGTGGCACAGTGGCAGTGTTTGATGGGCACACTGGCAGCGTTTGATGGGCACAGTGGCTGCGTTTGATGAGCACAGTGTCAGCTTTTGGCACAGTGGCTGCGTTTGATGGCACACTGGCAGCATTTAAGTGGCACAGTGGCTGCAATTGATGGGCACAGTGGCTGCAATTGATGGGCACAGTGGCAGCGTTTGGTGGGCACAGTGGCTGCATTTGATGATTTTTTTTTAAAAAAATGTTTGCGCCCCCCAAAAAATTTTGAGCACCAGCCGCCACTGTTTAGATGTATGTATGCACATTTTATGTATGCACGTTTAATCCTGACACCCTATATGTGTACAATCAGGACTGATTTTTTTTTTTCTTGCTCGTTCAAAGTACCAGCAACAAAATGCTATTCCTCTGAAAAGCGATCCATGCTCACTTTTCAGAGGCATTTGACAGCCGGTAAAGAGGCAATATGTTGCCTCCTGACCACCTGTTTTAACCCCTTAAAGTGATTGTAAAGGTTTTTTTTTTTTAAATAACAAACATGTCATAACTTCATTGTGCAGTTAGTTTTGCACAGAGTGGCCCCGAACACCGACTTCTGGGGTCCCTCAGCGGCTCTCGTTGCTCCTCCTCTTATCAGACATCCCCCTAGGAAAAGCGCTGTCCAGGGGTCAGGGGGGCCCTTCATGATTTCTTGCATCGGGGCCCTGAAGGTTTTAGTTACGCCACTGCCGCAGCTTATGATGAAAATGAAAAATGAGGAGCTGCAGCCCCTATCAATAAATTCACCCTAAGGTGAATTTAGAAGAAATGTGAAAAAGAGGGGATAGGTATGGCGCTGCTCTTATTAAGAGGTGACCTACAACCTATAAATACTTGAGGGGTGTGTGTGTTTAGTGCAAAAAGTGACAATAAAAGTGCAGAAAATAAATATTTGTATATTCACAAAAATCCACAAAAAAATCCTACAGTGTAAACTTCCTAACCGCTTATATATAATGCATATTGTTATGTTCAAATGAAAATAAAATAACACAATCCTGTGCAAAACCTGCAATTCAAAGTGACATTTTTGTGCAAAAAAATCCAACATATATGACTGGTGTATATTGTTGCTGTGAAACTGGGTTCAGAAATATGCATATACGTCCTTAAACCCTGGTGTATAAAAAAAGTCCAATAAAGTGACAATGTGCTCCTTCAAATTGTTCTGTGCTTCTTGGAAAACAGTGCCCCATAAGAAATGCACTCACCTCTATTATTAACCCCACAAGGAGGTATTTCACCTTCACAGTAAGAGTCACTGTGCAGCCTGTGGAGTGGGAGGAAACTTCCTGTCCTGTGTTCTCCAAGTGCTTCCTTGTCTGCGATGCAAGTGGTCTCCTCACTGTTAACCTCTTAGATGTTGCCCACATGTAGAGAGGAAAGACTCCATAGTGTGATGCCGTACAAATATCGAAAAAATTAATTAATAATACTGATGGGTACTCACATTTATTAAAAATCATTAAAAGCGAAAACAGTATTTAAAAACAGGAAACTGGAGGGATCTGCGCTCCACGGCTCGGAACCGGAAGTGATGCAATGACGCTGTATATCCCTACCACACACGTTTCGCCAATGGGACGAAACAGACAGCTCCAGATGATGTCCCATTGACGAACCGCGTAGGGCGGGACTATACAGCGTCATTGCATCACTTCCGTTTTCGAGCCGTGGAGCGCAGATCGCTCCAGTTTCCTGTTTTTAAATACTGTATTCGCTTTTAATGATTTTTTAATAAATGTGAGTACCCATCAGTATTATTAATAAATGTTTGGATATTTGTACGGTATCACACTATGGAGTCTATTTCCTCTGTACATGTGGGCAACATCTAAGAGGTTAACAGTGAGGAGACCACTTACATAACAGACAAGGAGGCACTTGGAGAACACAGGACAGGAAGTTTCCTCCCACGCCACAGACTGCACAGTGGCTCATACTGTGAAGGTGAAATACCTCCTTGTGGGGTGAATAATAGCAGTGAGTGTGTTTCTTATGGGGCACTGTTTTCCAAGAAGCACAGAACAATTTGAAGGAGCACATTGTCACTTTATTGGACTTTTTTATACACCAGGGTTTAAGGATGGTATATGCATATTTCTGAACCCAGTTTCATAGCAACAATATACACTAGTCATATATGTTGGATTTTTTTGCACAGAAATGTCACTTTGAATTGCAGGTTTTGCACAGGATTGTGTTTATTTTATTTTATTTTAGTTTGAACGTAACAATATGCATTGTATATAAGCTGTTGGGAAATTTACACAGTAGGATTTTTTTGTGTATTTTTGTGAATATATAAATATTTATTTTCTACACTTTTATTGTCACTTTTTGCACTAAATACACACACCCCTCAAGTATTTAGAAGTTGTAGGTCACCTCTTAATAAGAGCAGCGCCATACCTATCCCCTCCTTTTCACATTAAGCCAGTACATGTTCGGGCCGTCTGAGGTTTGCTAGAGAGCATTTGGATGATCCAGAAGAGGATTGGGAGAATGTCATATGTTCAGATGAAACCAAAGTAGAACTCTTTGGTAGAAACACAACTCGTCGTGTTTGGAGGAGAGAGAATGCTGAGTTGCAACCAAACATACTTACTGTGAGACATGGGTGTGGCAACATCATGCTTTGGGGCTGTTTCTCTGCAAGGGGAACAGGACGACTGATCCATGTACGTGAAAGAATGAATGGGGCCATGTATTGTGAGATTTTGAGTGCAAACCTCCTCCCATCAGCAAGGGCATTGAAGATGAAACGTGGCTGGGTCTTTCAGCATGACAATGATCCCAAACACACCGCCACGAACGAAGGAGTGGCTTCATAAGAAGCATTTCAAGGTCCTGGAGTGGCCTATCCAGTCTCCAGATCTCAACCCCATAGAAAACCTTTTGAGGGAGTTGAAAGTCCATGTTTCCCAGCGACAGCCCCAAAACATCACTGCTCTAGAGGAGATCTGCATGGAGGAATGGGCCAACATACCAGCAACAATGTGTGACAACATTGTGAAGACTTACAGAAAACGTTTGACCTCTGTCATTGCCAACATAGGATATATAATAAAGTATTGAGATGAACTTTTAATATTGACAAAATACTTATTTTCCACCATAATTTTCAAATAAATTCTTTCCAAATCAGACACTGTGATTGTCTGGATTTCTTTCCACATTTTGTCTCTTATAGTTGAGGTATACCTATGATGACAATTACAGGCCTCTCTCATCTATTTAAGTGGGAGAACTTGCACAATTGGTGGCTGACTAAATACTTTTTTGCCCCACTGTATAATGTTTACAAGTTTTGTTTTATTTGTGACTGATTTTGTAAACTAAAACTAAACTAAAACACAGTTCCATTATCATATATATAGATGACATTATGAATCTTATCCTATAAGACATTTATTTTTATGCAAATAATACCAATATCATTGTTTTTAGGCATCTACATTTGCTTCCTGTCTATAGTTGGTAATCAAGCTTTTAGTTATTTATATTTGCCTCTTGTCTGTATCTGGTAATCAGGCTTTATAAAAATGTAATATAAGGCCCCTTTTCTGTACTGCTCATTATAACCATATGTCCGATATGGAAGGTTTTTCCGCCATATTCTGTTGAGAATCTTTTGCTGTCCCTTGTGGTCCCATGGCCGGTGTTCTGCCAAAAACTCCAACTCGCGAAAATCTTCAACCAGTGACTCTGCAGCACCAATAATTTGAGATTTGGACAGTTGGCTTTTTTGCCAGAACAATGACAGCGTATACACTACAGTACACCATATAATGAGTGGAGATTGTTAGTCCGCCCGATACTAACCAACAACATGGCCTCCAAGGAGGCAACAACTTTTTCCTCCTTACCCGCTGTTCTGTCAAAACAGCCAATTTGTCGTGTACCACTCTGTATAAACTGCCGCTGTTCTGTGAAAACAGGCAACTCGTCGAAATCTCCAATTATTGCTGCTGGAGAGTCACTGGAAGTGACGTGGTTGGAGATTTTGGCGAGTTGGAGTTTTCGGCAGAACACCGGCCCTTTTGCATAAACAGCATGATTGAACCATTCAGCCCCAGGCTAGTAGAAGGAGCTGAAGCTCAGAGTGCGCAGTCAATTGTTTCCAGCTGTTCCCGACCTCCGATGATGTCACTTCTGCCTTGCGTTCCACACTAGTTAACCCGGACTTCTTAGTGGCCACAGGACATTCCACACAACAACTTCATCTGTAGTGGTTCCCTGGCAAATTGCAGTGTCCACAGAATGGATCCTAGCAGCTCCCCCACAGATCTGATGGGCATGTTTTACACCTCTATCTTGTGCAATAAATTTTGTCTTTTAATACTACACTTAGGTGGCGCTTCCTGTTCTTGACCCTTGAGTTTATTTCACAGAGCTGGCTTTACTCTAAGGATAGCTGCCACCATCCACCCATATGATGGACTTATGACATTTTTAAAATTGATTTACTTTATACTGTTGATACAGTATGTCCCCTTTGAGGTTCCGTGGTTGTCACAAGTACATTGACTTGCGCCAGTCACTTTTAAGTGCTTTTTTGCCACTACTATTCATTTATACTGGCTTTTGAAATTAGTAAATGCAGTAATTTAGAATTTGGATCAAAGGTTTAGCACTGTGAAAGACTTTTTGAAAGATAAATAGTGCATTTTATATACAACTATATAGATCAAACCAAAATGAGGGACAAATGAGGAGGGAAAAGAGACAGAGGGACTTTGTTCCAAATCAGGGACAGTCCCTCAAAATCAGGGACAGTTGGGAGCTATGTATCACCAATGTTTTGGACCAGGGTGGTGCTGTGGACATAGCATATCTTGATTTCAGCAAGGCAATTGCTACAGTTCCACATAATGATCTAATACAAAGGTTGTACAAGCTAGGACTAAACCCTTGGTTGGTTCAGTGGATATGCAGTTGATAAAGGATAGATAACAGAATGTGGTGGTAAACTGTGAGACCAGGTAGTGGGAAAAGCGAATAGAATTCTAGGATGCTAGGATTCTAGGAATTCTAGAGGGATCACCAGCAGAAGGAAGAAGGTCTTAATTCACCTATATACTGTGAATCTTTAGTGAGACCTCATTTAAAATACTGTGACCAGTTCTGGGGACCTCACATATAAAAATATACTGATATGATAGAATGAGTCCAGAGATGGGTAAAAAAAATGGTGACAGGTCTGGGGGATAAAACATATTGAGTGACTTCAGGAACTTAATATGTACAGTCTGGAGGAAAGAAGGTGATCTTGGAATCAACCCTTCGGATGAGAGTTTTTGGCTTTCCAGTCTGGCTGCTTAACATCTGAGTTCCAGCCTCACAGTTACCTGCACGATTCCCTGGATTTGTTCTCGGAGCTCTTTGGATTCCCTGGATCATTTCGGAAATCTGCTGATCGGGCTATCCTCGCTTGATTGACTCGTTGTCGCTGACATTCAAGTCCACTATTTCCGGTAAGAGTGTATATTAACTTGGGTGGAGGACACACTATCCCTGATGCTCTACATGCCTGCTGAGGCATTTGTACCCCACTTCTGAGCAACAACTTTTCGTGGTGAACTCCATATATGTTTACCATAGGATTGTTTCACCTTTGGGACTTTCTCACCTGTGTTTCTACTCATTATATACATGTTCTGTTTTATATTCATTATATTTTAGATTGATTTTTATCCCAAAGTTATTATTATTTACATACAATACTTGATATATTGTTCAATGTTTATTGTATTATATTTTTAGCGCTACATTTTTCACTGATCTTCAGGAAAGAAGGGAAAGGGAGACATGATTAAAACCTTTAAGAACATCAAGGGGGTGAACAAGGTTTAGGAGGGTAGTTTTTTCAATATGTAACCAAAATCAAGAACACGGGTACATGACCTGAAACTAACTGGAGGAAAGTTCAAAACTAATCTTAGAAAGTATTATTTTACTGAAAGGGTAATTGGTGCTTGGAATAAACTTTCAGCAGATGTAGTGAGACAGTCAATAGTAAGGGGATTCATACATGCTTGGGACAAACATGGATCTATACTCAGACAAACAAATTAACAAACAAATTAAAATGTAGTCACTTTTCTATGTTTCTATGTAACTCCTGTCAGAGCATATGCAATGGGATACATTTTAATGTAAATCTTTGTTCTTTAAAGTGGTTGTACACCTGTATAACCCATTTTACCTATAGGTAAGCCTATATCAAGGAAATATCTCCTAAACCTCCACAGTTTAGGAGATATTTACAATAAAGCCGTGCGCCGATGTCTACAGCGCATGCGCACTTTAGAAAGGGCAGATCGTGCCGTTTCTAAAGGGGATCATGCCGTGACTGGCGACTCCGGCCAGTCACAGAGCCGAAGTTCGTGGCCCCAGAAGGAAGAGGGGTGAAGATGGATGCTCCCTGCTAGTGGGGACAGCGGTGACATCGCAGGCTTTGTTTTCAGGTAAGTGACACATAATGGGCTACTATGAGATGTATAGTAGCCCATTATGCTTTACCTTTGCATGGAAATAAAGAGGAAGTAAAACCCATCAGGGTTCACGTCCTCTTTAACCAGGGTAGCATCTGGATTCCCCCAAGGGTGCTGCAAGCACAGGACCCAGTTTAACTTGGATTAATGTCTTGAGTTGCCATAGTGCTGGTGGGCCAGCTGCCACCAGTGTAACAACACTGACGCACAGCATAATTTCTTGTTAAGGTGATGGTGGCTGGCTCCCCTGCAATATAGTAATGCATGACTCTGATCCAAGAAAAGCAGCATGCAGGGCCTCCCCTTGCATTCAGGAGAAGATGAAAGTCCCCCCTCCTCCAGACCTCCTCCACCTTCTGTCCTCTGCCGTGCTACTGGAGCCAAAAGGTAAGGCCTTGATGTAGAGGAGACGGTGTGATTGGGGACTCTGTGATGGGGGGATTGTGTAACTGTGGGGCTCTGTGATGTGGGGACTCTGTGGTGTTATATCGACTTCAATGTGATAGGGAGGGACTCTGAGGTGATAGGGTTACTCATGTATATATACTGTGGGACAAAAAATTATTTAGTCAGCCACCAATTGTGCAAGTTCTCCCACTTAAAAAGATGAGAGTGGCCTGTAATTTTCATCATAGGTATACCTCAACTATGAGAGACAAAATGTGGAAACAAATCCAGACAATCACATTGTCTGATTTTTGAAAGAATTTATTTGCAAATTATGGTGGAAAATAAGTATTTTGTCAATATCAAAAGTTCATCTCAGTACTTTATTATATATCCTTTGTTGGCAATGACAGAGGTCAAACGTTTTCTGTAAGTCTTCACAAGGTTGTCACACACTGTTGCTGGTATGTTGGCCCATTCCTCCATGCAGATCTCCTCTAGAGCAGTGATGTTTTGGGGCTGTCGCTGGGCAACACGGACTTTCAACTCCCTCCAAAGGTTTTCTATGGGGTTGAGATCTGGAGACTGGCTAGGCCACTCCAGGACCTTGAAATGCTTCTTACGAAGCCACTCCTTTGTTGCCTGGGGGGTCTGTTTGGGATCATTGTCATGCTGAAAGACCCAGCCACGTTTCATCTTCAATGCCCTTGCTGATGGGAGGAGGTTTGCACTCAAAATCTCATGATACATGGCCCCATTCATTCTTTCATGTACATGGATCAGTCGTCCTGTTCCCTTTGCAGAGAAACAGCCCCAAAGCATAATGTTGCCATCCCCATGCTTCACAGTAGGTATGGTGTTCTTTGGTTGCAACTCAGCATTCTCTCTCCTCCAAACATGATAAGTTGTGTTTCTACCAAACAGTTCTACTTTGGTTTCATCTGACCATATGACATTCTCCCAGTCCTCTTCTGGTTCATCCAAATGCTCTCTAGCAAACCTCAGACGGGCCCAGACATGTACTGGCTTAAGTAGGGGGACACATGTGGCACTGCAGGATCTGAGTCCCTGGCGGCGTAGTGTGTTACTGATGGTAGCCTTTGTTACGATGGTCCCAGCTCTCTGCAGGTCATTCACTAGGTCCCCCTGTGTGGTTCTGGGATTTTTGGTCACCGTTCTTGTGATTATTTTGACCCCACGGGGTGAGATCTTGCATGGAGCCCCAGATCGAGGGAGATTATCAGTGGTTTTGTAAGTCTTCCATTTTCTAATTATTGCTCCCACAGTTGATTTCTTCACTCCAAGCTGCTTGCCTATTGCAGATTCAGTCTTCCCAGCCTGGTGCAGGTCTACAATTTTGTTTCTGGTGTCCTTCGACAGCTCTTTGGTCTTAACCATAGTGGAGTTTGGAGTGTGACTGTTTGAGGTTGTGGACAGGTGTCTTTTATACTGATAACAAGTTCAAACAGGTGCCATTAATATAGGTAATGAATGGAGAACAGAGGAGCCTCTTAAAGAAGAAGATACAGGTCTGTGAGAGCCAGAAATCTTGCTTGCTTGTAGGTGACCAAATGCTTATTTTCCACCATAATTTGCAAATAAATTCTTTCAAAAATCCGACAATGTGATTGTCTGGATTTGTTTCCACATTTTGTCTCTCATAGTTGAGGTATACCTATGATGACAATTACAGGCCTCTCTCATCTTTTTAAGTGGGAGAACTTGCACAATTGGTGGCTGACTAAATACTTTTTTGCCCCACTATATATAGGGAAGAATCTAATGTATTGGGGGGGCTCTCATGCATAAGGGGGACTCTGATGGAATGGGGGCCTCTGACATGAAAGGGTACATTGTTTGTGGTGTTCTGTGTTGTAAAAAAAAGGGTGTCAAAGGCATTTTCTGTTTTTTTGCAAATAGTTAGCATTTAGCAGCACATTTATAATGAATGGGAACACTGTAACACAATACATGTTAACCGCACAGCAACTGGCTGCACACGTGTGAATCCAGCCTAACATTTTTTCTTTACAGTTTTACAATTAGACCCCATTCACATGGGATGGATTCCACTTCAAATACTGGGGATCTGTGAGTTGATCCCCTGCTGATCAGGGCAGAGGATCAGATCAGCCCACTCAGCTTCTGCATACTGGGCATACTGACCTGCCAGCTCTATGGGCAGCCGGGAGAGCTGACTCTGCTGTCCAATTACATTAGGCTACCTCTGATCGAGTCCACCAAAAGGGAAAAAGATGCAGTCCTTTGCCGTTTTTTTAAAAGACCTGATGGACCCAGAGGTAGGTGGGTGTCCACAGGGCTCTATGGACCTTCTGATCAGGTCCACTTGAAAAACTGAATGGCCATGTGAAGGGGGCTTCAGCAATCAATACAACAGAACAATGAACATTTGCATCCTGTAAAGCACAACATGTTGAGCATATCATGCATATCATATATGTCACCATGTTGGGACTGTTGAAAGATAATGCATAATACATCTTACATCATAATACACACTTACAATAAAAATATAGGTGGAAATAAAATATAACATAAGTGGCTCAGTGTTGTATCCTCCCTGTGTCATACCCCAATCAGACCCCCAAGGCAGCCAGAGGCACTAGTCACTTTCATTCCCTTGTAGGTCTCATACACGTGGCTGAAAATCTTACTTGTAGTTGAGTTCTATCCTAGTACACACTGATGTATGTTTAAAATGCGTCACTTCTTTATGACCTTTAGTGACTTACAATGTAGAAAGAACTTTATAATTTGTGGCACTATCCCATGACCAACAACTGGATGATTCTGTAATCAACAAAGCTGATGTAATAGTTAAAGGTAAGTAGAGTTCATCCTCGTCTATGTAAATGTTGAAAAATAAGTGTTTTAGTGACTATCATAGACATCCAACATCTTAAAGCAGTCTTTCTCAACCTTTTAAACACAGGAGGAACTCTTGAAATAACTTCCCAGTCTCATAGAACCCCTGCTAAAAAATGACTATGTCTACATACACTATTTTGTCAAAAGTTTTGGAACGCTTGCTTTTACACGCTCATGAACTTTAATGGCATCCCAGTCTTAGTCCATAGGGTTCAATATTGAGTTGACCCACCCTTTGCAGCTATAAGAGCTTCAACTCTTCTGGGAAGGCTGTCCACAAGGTTTAGGAGTGTGTCTATGGGAATGTTTGACCATTCTTCCAGAAGTGCATTTGTGAGGTCAGGCACTGATGTTGGACGAGAAGGCCTGGCTTGTAGTCTTCGCTCGAATTCATCCCAAAGGGTTGAGGTCAGGACTCTGTGCAGGCCATTCACGTTTCTGCACCTCAAACTTGCTCATCCACGTCTTTATAGACCTTGCTTTGTGCACTGGTGCGCAGTCATGTTGGAACAAGAAGGGGCCATCCCCAAACTGTTCCCACAAAATTGGGAGAATTAAATTGTCCAAAATGTTGTTATGCTAATGCCTAAAGAGTTCCCTTCATGGGAACTAAGGGGCCAAGCCAAACCCCTGAAAACAACCCCACACCATAATCCCACCTCCACCAAATTATTTGGACCAGTGCACAAATCAAGGTCCATAAAGACATGGATGAGCAAGTTTGGGGTGGAGGAACTTGACTGGCCTGAACAGAGTCCTGACCTCAACTCGATAGAACAGCTTTGGAATGAGTTAAAGTGGAGACTGCGAGGCAGGGCTTTTCGTCCAACACAACCTCACAACCTCACAAATGTGCTTCTTGAAGAATGGTCAAACATTCCCATAGACACACTCCTAAACCTTGTGGACGGCCTTCCCAGAAGAGTTAAAGCTGTTAAAGTTGCAAAGGGTGGGCCAACTCAATATTGAACCCTACGGACTAAGACTGGGATGTCAATAAAGTTCATGTGCATGTAAAGGCAGGCATCCCAAAACTTTTGACAATATAGTGGATATACTATACTATATCTACAACTGATGAATCATTAGTGTGATGTAGGGATGAGCTCGCTGTTTGAGTCAAACATTGTGTGTTCGCCGAACAGTGAGTATTATGGGGCGTTCGTGGCAAATTTATGCACTGTGAGATTGCAGTGCATTGATGTCTGATGATTGACCAAAGCATGCACCTGACCCGCATGCTTCGGACAATCACAGCGGGCTCTACTGCGAGAGCCATAATTGGCCAAAGGACCCCAAAGCACCCTCCCCATGTTGAAAGCAAGTGGCCTGGTATAGTTCAGGAGGGAGGGGGGGGGCACTCGCTTGTCTCCCTCCCCTTTCCTAGCCTGCCATGGCTGCTTGCTCGGATAAGGGTCTGGTATGGATTTTGGGGGGGACCCTACACCATTTTTAAAAAAATTTTGTTGTGGGCTGCAGGGCCTGGTATGGACTGTGGGGGGGGGGGGGGTATCCACGATGATTTTTTTCATAGATTGTTATCTACAGGGCTTTTTTTCAGCAGGAACTAGGGGGAACTCAGTTCCACCACCTCTGGCTCAGGTCTTCTGCTCCCTACTCACCACTATCACTTGGTAAAACTGAAGTCTAGCTTCTGCATTTACAAGTGATAGCTTATCTCCCAGTAGCTCCCACAGGTCAGATCTCCTGCACAGATCCCACTGAGTGCCGGACAGGGATAAGGGAGATACAGAACGGATGCCCAGGGTTCAGTGCAGTCATAGGCAGGAGAGGGTACGTGGTAGCCTGCACCCTCTGTGGTCTCCATTTTTTCCCTGGTGACCACTTGTTGATGCTCCTACTGCATGATCTCCCTTGCAAGTGACTGTAGTATAGTATAGTATGCTGGGAGGTACTACAGCCGGATAGGTGTTTCAGCTTAATGTTGCAACAAAGGTAAGACATAGGACAGATGGTAAAGCTTTTAAGGAGGGGAGAGAAGATGAGGGCAGTGAAGGGAGGGGGTTGTATACAGAGGGAAGAGCTACTATTTGATGCCATTTGGCAGGTATGTGTGTGTGGTGGGCATGGTTGAGTTCCTGCACCTATTCTCTGAGAAAAAAAGCCCTGCTTATCTATATTGCCGGCAATACGTTATAGCTGGAGCAATTTTAAATGA
This sequence comes from Aquarana catesbeiana, assembly GCF_042186555.1. NCBI lineage: Eukaryota > Metazoa > Chordata > Amphibia > Anura > Ranidae > Aquarana > Aquarana catesbeiana. Next base: position 78,569,888 of record NC_133330.1, on the reverse strand, counting down.
CATTTTTTCCTTTGGAAATGTAATTTTGCTGCGGCACAGAAAAACGCATGAGAAAGATGCACCACTTTACAGGCAGACTAAGGGGATCCCCAGGCACCATATTTAAAGGAATATTTCATTTTTATTGTTTCACTTTAAGCATTATTAAAATCACTGCTCCAGAAAAAAACGGCCATTTTAAAAAAGTTTTTTTGCATTGATACATGTCCCCTGGGGCAGTACCCGGGTCCCCAAACACTTTTTATGGCAAAAGCTTGCATATAAGCTTTTAAAATTAACACTTTTGATTTTTCACAATCGTGTCCTATAGACTTTAAGGGTGTTCGTATGTTTGCACGAATGTTTTGTCTATTCACATGTTCTGGTGTGAACTGAACGGGGGGGTGTTCAGCTCATCCTTAGTGTGATGGTTAGAAGGAGGAATGCTCCTTACACTTGTAGTCATTAGTAAGAATTACCCCCTTACAGATAGCTAAGAAGATCAATGGTGTCAGTGGAACTTACCTAAAAAGGGCAGAAATTGTTCATTGCTTAAGGAACCATGGTTGACTGTGTTAAAGGATAAGTTACATTTTTTTAAATAAATAAATGCACATTTGCAGGTTAGAAAATGTGCATTTATTATTTTTTTTTTCTTAGGTGCCTGCAGAGCATTCCACAGCCAGTCGCCAGATAGCAGGTGCAATGCCAGGCTCCTGCAGACTCTCACTACAGATGTCTGCCCGTACCTCCTGTACAGGCAGACAGTTACTAAAGTCCAGGAAGAATCAATGAACTATGAGATCCCTCACCAGTACCCTTGAAGGTTATTGAGAACTACAAGCTGTCTGCCACACTAGTAGATGCAACTTGTAATTCATTCATTCACAGATCGTTGGCCACTGTCACAGTGAGGGCTCAGGAGGTGCAGGGGCAGGTACATTAGTAACATGTTACATGTTAAACGCTGAATACGGGTGTAATGTGTAACATGGTGCTAAAGGTGAACTTATCAACTTATTAACAACAGGTACGACGGCACTAGAAAAAGGAAGTTCAATAGCCAGTAGCCAATAGCTTCCGTCTTGTACTTGCTTCAGAGCATGCGTCGTTTTTGGTCCGTCAGAACAGCATACAGACGAGCGGTTTTCCCGCAATTGGTTCCGTCCGAAATATTTAGAACATGTTCTATTTCTAGGTCCGTCAGAATTTTCTGAAAAAAAAGTCCGATGAGGCATACACATGACTGGAATATACGATGAAAAGCTTCCGTCTGACTTTTTCTTTCGGACATTCCGCTCGTGCGTACGCAGCATTACAGTGAAACTTTTCTTATTTGCTACCAATTGGCCTATTAAATATACCTGTACTTTTAAAAGTATTTTGTTAAATTTCATTTAGCAAATGCAAAAAATACCTGTTTATCCTGCCAGAAATATTCTGAACTAATAACTTACTGTGCTCTCTACTTGTGTTGCACTCTTATCACTTAGCATTGTACCAAGTTTCTTCTGTAGACAACAGAACCCCCCCCCCCCCCACCCCCATGTTATGAAGATGAAAATAGAGTGAAAATAGAGTGAAGTGTTTTGTAGCTCTAAGACACTTCCTTTCCTAGGGTGACAACGCTGTTCTTCCATAGATACCATATGGTGAGTGTGGTCACCCTAGAAAAAAAAAGAAAACCAATATAAATATATATATAGAATAAAAAATTGGGCTAACTTTACTGTTGTCTTATTTTTTTAATTTAAAAAAATGTATTTTTTTTTTAAAAAAGTGCACATTTAAGACCGCTGCGCAAATACAGTGTGACAGAAAGTATTGCAACGACCGCCATTTTATTCTCTAGGGTGTTAGAAAAATATATATATATAATGTTTGGGGGTTCTAAGTAATTTTCTAGCAAAAAAAAAATGATTTTAAACAACCAGTTTGAAAAATAGGCCCGGTCTTAAAGTGGTTAACCACTTCACATAAATCACCCTACCCGTACGTCAGTACTTTGACGCTAAATACCGGGGTTATGGCAGCAGCTAGCTTTCAGGAACAGCGTGCGTTTCTCTTTCAGATAAAAGTGATCTTCGCGGCGGATTTTCCGCAAGATCGCTTTCATCGGCGGCGGGAGAAGTGCCCCCCCTCCCATGGATACCTGGCTGCCGACTGAGAGGAAGATGGCCCCTGCTCGGCTCCATGGCATGGGAGGGCTCTTAAAGGAGATTATTTTTTATATTCCATTTTAGTGTAAATGTGAGATCTGAGGATGTTTACATTCCTTGTAATAGGAATAAAAGTGACCCAGCATTTTTTTTTTAAAAAAACTGTGTGAAAATAAAAAACTAAAAGTAAAATAAATAAGAAAAAACATTTTTTTTTTTAAAGTGTCTCGTCCCGTCGAGCTTGTGTGCAGAAGCAAACGCATACGTGAGTACCACCCGCATATGAAAACGATGTTCAAACCACACATGTGAGGTATTACCAGGATCGTTAGTGCGAGACCAATAATTTTAGCCCTAGACCCCCTCTGTAACTCAAAACTGGTAACCTGTAGACATTTTTAAAAAACATCGCCTATTGAGATTTTTAAGGGTAAAGGTTTGTTGCCATTCCACGAGCAGGTGCAATTTTGAAGCGTGACATGTTGGGTATCAATTTACCCAGCGTAACATTATCTTTCACAATATAAAATAGATTGGGCTAACTTTACTGTTTGTCTTATTTCTTAATTCAAAAAAATTTCCCAAAAATGGGCACTTGTAAGACCACTGCACAAATACAGTGTGACAGAAAGTATTGCAACGACCACCATTTTATTCTCTAGGGTGTTAGAAAAAAATATTTATATAATGTTTGGGGGTTCTGAGTAATTTTCTAGCAAAAAAAAAATGATTTTAACTGGTCAACAACAAGTGTAAAAAAGAGGCTTGGTCCTTAAGTGGTTAAAACGTCACACGTGACATTTCAAAGATTCCTATTCCCATCCATAAGGTGGGGTTCCGTGGAAAAATACAAATGCATTTTCATTCAATGCACTGCAACCCACCTCAAGACAGTATTGTGGTATGAAGAGGGCATAGAGAAAGCTATTGTTTTCTATGTGCCCTAGTGATGAGCCTGCATTGATCTGTGAAGATTAAATTGGTTACCCCAAAAAATGTAAACAAGTCCTGAGGCATAGCAAAAGTGCACAAAAAGTGGCAGGACTTTGGCAGGTCAAGCTATGCTAAAAACTTTTATTGTGTATTTTTAATAGTTAAGGCTACTGTTTTCAGGATCATAGACAGTAGAGCTAAGGTTTTCTACAACTTTTGGGTTATAAACCAGGTGGATTTTTGCGAGTTTATGATTGTAACCTTCGATGCTGATAAACCGCATCAATTCATAATACATCATACAAGTATATATCCAGATGTGTAATAAAACAGCAAGGCTTTACTGCCTGTTATGGTCTAGAACACAATAATAGATGTGCAAAGGTTTAGATCCTTTCCACAGTTAACAAAGGTTACTGAAGTTTAGTTACTATTATTATCCATTATTTAAGTTATGTAATGTTGGGCTTAGATACGCTTCGAGTGATGTTGAGAAACATTACACATTCTCTACATCTTGTGAGCCAAGACCATTTTTCAACTTGCCTGGAGCTTTAGGGTCACACAATTAGCCAATGCCCCAGGCTATGCCATGCAGAATGCAGTGTGTTAAGTAGGGGCATCTGATCATCAGCTCCATCATCTGTAGACATAGGCTGACTTTAATGCATTGGCCTAACTGTTTACCCAGGAGGCCTTGTATATCAGCCTTAGGTGTCCACCATATTCTGACCCCTCCCACATGGCACCAGATCCGAGAGATACACAATCCTTTCACAGTATAGCCACTTTTGTAGGGCTGCAACCTACCTTGTGTAACTTTCCTCCCTCAATCAGCACTCACTTAACTTAACTTCCCTTATCTCCACAGTACAGTTGGAGATAAGGGAAACACACTTTACTTTAGTTTGATGAACTTTTACTGCAAGCAGAACACAAAAATCATGAGATTGTTCACTCACTTTAACAACAGGAATATTACTCCCCTCTGGTTGATTCATCTTGTGCTCTCAAGCAGTCCTTCCCCACAAGAGTCTGTGGCCAGACAATGTACATTCAAATACTTACATATTCTTTTTTTAATTATTTATTCTTTATTCATTATTTTCTTCCAATACAAAATATCTTAAGATCATTTCAAGTATTCCATACATGCTATTTATCCTTCATAATTTTCTATCTTCAGCATTGAAATACTATCCAGAAAGCATTTCCCCAACTCCCCCCTCCTCTCCCTCCCTCCTAACCCATTAGAGAATCACTCACTGTCTATATTCAACTATGCTGGCTTACTAGTTTTATATATATTTTGCTACTGTGTTACACCAACCCTTGTCTTCATTTTTGGACTATGTTATAATGCTTTATTCCCTTCTACTTATATTAACTTGTTCGGCGAATACCTTTCAAGCTTAACCCATAGCTCTTGCTCTAAGATTAGCCCACTAAGGGGGAATGCCCATGGGATCCCAGGCATCATGCAAACCAACAAACATGCATAGATTAATAATAAAAAACACACCACACGAATAATTATTATTATTTTTTATTTATTTATTGTAATTTTATATATATATATATATGTGTGTAAGGCTGGCCAGAGGCTAGCCTGTATTTGTGGGAGGAGTTTGAGAGGGCTATTTAACCATCCTCCTCTGTTAGGGCCGGGTTGTCGGAGGTTCTGGATGGATGCACGTCACTTCCGGCCTCTTTACAGAGCGGCAGTCAGCCGCAGCTATGGTGTTGGTTCCTCTCCCGGGCACCATCGGGGACCACCCGGTCCCCCCACTATCATCCCTGGGTTCCACCAGCATCGTGGGGGCCACCCAGTCTGTCCCCCTTACAGTCCCATGCCCCATCCAGCATCGTGGGGGGGCCGCCCGGCCACTTCTCCCGGTGCTCCTGGGGGGGGGTCAGTCCATCCATCCTCCACCCACCCACTTTCCCCATGGCCCCATGTGGCCAGCGTGAAGCCAGCCCGCTTCTCCCAGCACTCATGCTGGGGGGAGTCGTCCTTACCCCACAGCTCCATGTGGCCAGCGCTCATGCCGGGGGGAGCGGGGGGCCGTCCTTCCATCCTCCCCACATCTCCATGTGGCCAGCGTGCAGCTCGCCCGCTTCTCCTGGCGCTCATGCTGGGGGGGAGCGGGGGGCCATCCTTCCCCCCACAGCTCCATGTGGCCAGCATGCAGCCCGCGCTTCTCCTGGCTCTCATGGGGGTGCGTCCGTTCATCCATCCTCCACTCACCCACTTCCCCAGGGCTCCGTTTGGCCAGAGTGCCGCCCGCCCGGTTCCCATGGTGTTGGAGGGGTGTCGTCTGTCCATCCTCCACCTTCGCTGGGCTCAATCCCGCATGGTCGGGGGGCGCTGCTCGCTTCTCCCTCATCCCTGTGTTTCCTGCCAGCGCTGGGGGGCCGCCCGCCCGCTTCTCCTTGGGGGGGAATGGGGGGGAGGGCATCGGTTCGTCCATCTTCCACCCACCCACTTGCCACTCACCCACCCACTTGCCACACACCCGCCAGTTCACCTCCCTGGAACTCACACCGTGCATCATGGAGGAATCGCCTGCATGCTTCCCGGTTCTCATGGGGGGGCGCTCACCCGCCTGCTCACCTCACATGGGCGCACATGGGCGCACCGCGGGCGATCAGCCGGACCACGTGACCCACGACAGGGCAGCCCAATTGGAAGTGGGAGAACGCTGTCAGTCAAAGACGTGACAGCGGGACCAGTTACCAGGGCGCGATGGTGTGCGTGGGGCATGGTGGCACGGGCGATGCGCAGATGCCCAGTGGGCAGACATGTAAATGCTGCCCTGGGCGTCCATACAATCAACAACGATGCAAACCCAACGGCCAGGGCAGGGGGTGAATGCTTCACCGCGCCCAGGGAGGGGAGGCAAAACCTGTTTGGGCTGCCCTGTCGTGGGTCACGTGGTCCGGCTGATCACCCGCGTTGCACCTTGGACCTTGTAGGCTCCAAAGGTGTCACCGCTGGCGCATGCGCGGATGCCTCTTATTTGCGTCCGCACACCTGATCGACGACGCCGATCAGGTGTGGAGGGCGTACTTAAGCCGGCCCGTCCACCATACTAGCTGGACACGAGGAGCGCCTGTTATTGTAGCTGTAACACTCGTATGGTACGTTTGACTCGCTTTCCATTTTTTTGCTTCATATCAGTCTTTTTCTCTTTCCTTCCTCCCCCCCCATAACTCTGAGCCTACACTATTTGTCCCATTTCAGGATGTAACAACCCCTGCCGCTGACTAATCTTATTTTGTGCGTCCTACATGTGTGCAGAACACTTGTCTCTGACACTTATATCCACCTTCAATATTCTCCTAGGTAAGCCCCCTTTTCACTCATTACCCTTACCTCCTACATATTCAATTGCATTATCTCTGTTTTATGGTCAAATAGTATCATCTTGAACTCTTTATTATTATATTTTTTAGACAAATATCTACACTTTCCATTTTGATTTCGAGTATATCCTCCCAACTTTTCTCAGGCGCTCCCCTTGGCAACAAATTTGTTTTTAATATAGCAAGTTTCTGCAGCTATGATAGCCCTATTGATTTGATGTGGCGATAATTATCCCACTCATTTGGCAATGTTCTCAAAAAAACTTTTTTTTCACCTTCTTCTTTTATATATGTTTTCTAATAGCATTATATTTGATTGCCAGGTCTCTTGTATGCCCTCTGCAGTCATAGATACGGTGTAGTCCAATCTGCCTTCAGCTGGGGTGTCCTTTGCCGGGCCTCGCCCCAGGGGTCTGGTTTTCAGGTACGTCCTCGGATGTGGGGTTTCTGGGGGGGGGTACCCCATTGGGGATACAGTTCAGCCACATATCCCAATCTATGTGTTATGTTTCTCAGCATCGAATCTTTTGTTGTTATTTTGTTTCTTATTTTCCCCCTTTTGTCTCTATGTATAGATCTTTATTGTTGCTACAGGCTCACATCATTCCCTGAAGAAGCCAATGTTTTGGCGAAACATGTAGGAATTGAGCTTCTGTTCTGAAGGCCCTCTTCACCAGGCCTACTCCACTGTATTGACTCTGCATCAATTCATATGTGAACTGCACCTACTATTTGAATTGATCTGTTTTTTTGTATGTGTTAAATTTTGCTTATAAAGTATTTTTGTAATTTTATCTGTAATATCTACTCCCTCATTTTTCTGGCACCGCTATAATCCCCATTTACTCCCCAAATTCTCATTCCTGCCATAGTGTTCTGCCCCAGCATTTCCATCATAAGCGTTCTGCCCCGGCATTTCTGTCTCAGCGTTTTGGTCATAGCGTTTCTGCCCCAGGATTTCTGTCACAGCGTTCTGCCCCAGGATTTCTGTCATAGCGTTCTGCCCCAGCATTTCTATCATAGCGTTCTGCCCCAGCATTTCTATCACAGCGTTCTGCCCCAGCATTTCTGTCACAGCGTTCTGCCCCAGCATTTCTGTCACAGCGTTCTGCCCCAGCATTTCTGTCACAGCGTTCTGCCCCAGCATTTCTGTCACAGCGTTCTGCCCCAGCATTTCTGTCATATCGTTCGGCCCCAACATTTCTGTCACAACGTTCTGCCCCATCATTTCGTTCACAGCGTTCGGCCACAGCATTTTGGTCATAGCGTTCGGCCCCAACATTTCTATCACACATTCTGCCCCAGCATTTCTGTCATAGCGTTTTGCTCATAGCGTTTCTGCCCCAGGATTTCTGTCACAGCGTTCTGCCCCAGCATTTCTGTCATAGCGTTCTGCCCCAGCATTTCTATCATAGCGTTCTGCCCCAGCATTTCTGTCACAGCGTTCTGCCCCAGCATTTCTGTCACAGCGTTCTGCCCCAGCATTTCTGTCATAGCGTTTGGCCCCAGCATTTCTGTCACAACGTTCTGCCCCAGCATTTCTGTCATAGATTTCTGCCCCTGCATTTCTGTCATAGCGTTCTGCCCCAGCATTTCTATCATAGCATTTGGCCCCAGCATTTCTGTCACAACGTTCTGCCCTAGCATTTCTGTCATAGCATTCTGCCCCTGCATTTCTGTCATAGCGTTCTGCCCCAGCATTTCTGTCTCAGCGCACAGTCTCGGCATTTCTGTCAATGCGTTTCTGCCCCAGGTTTTCTGTCATAGTGTTTCTGCCCCAGGATTTCTGTCACAGCATTGCTGTCCAGGATTTCTGTCATAGCATTTCTGCCCAGGATTTCTGTCATAGCGTTTCTGCCCAGGTGTCACGTACCTGGTAGGTGGAGCCCGGAGTGCAGAGAGTGGCCTCTCGTGTACCTCTGACTTAGGAACCCTTGAAGGTGTGAACAGGGGCTCAGAAGTACAGAGGGGCACAAGTGCCTGGCTGGAACACTGGAGTAGAGAGCTGGATCCTGTAGTCAGCAGGGAGGTGCTCTGTAGTCCCGAAGCAGGTTGCAGACAGCAGGGAGGTGCACTGTAGTCTCGCAGCAGGTTGCAGACAGCAGGGAGGAGTACTGTAGTCCTATAGCAGGTTGCAGACAGCAGGGAGGTGCACTGTAGTCCCGTAGCAGGTTTGCAGACAGCAGGGAGGTGCACTGTAGTCCTGTAGCAGGTTGCAGACAGCAGGGAGGTGCACTGTAGTCCCGTAGCAGGTTGCAGACAGCAGGGAGGTGCACTGTAGTCCTGTAGCAGGTTGCAGACAGCAGGGAGGTGCAGACAAGCTGGGTCAAGGTACTGGCAGGCAGATCAGGTACAGGAGGGCAAACCAAGAGAATAGTCAGAGTCCAAGCCGAGATCGGGGCAGGCAGCAAACAGGTAAGTCAGGAACAAGCCAAGTAAGTACTGGATACAGAGAAACTGGTAACAAGGGAGCAGAGGTCTCAGGAAACGCTGTAGACCGGAAGCAAGGCAGCATTGGAACAGTGTCCTTTAAATAGCCCATCTTGGCGCCAAGTGTATTACAGGGGGCGCGTGCGCGCACCCGCGCGTGCCCGTGCGCCGTTATTGGCGCTATTACGCACGCGCGTTCGCCCATTAGCGCTATTGTCGCTATTGCGCACGCGCGTTCGCCTATTAGCGCTATTGCGCGCGCACGAGCGCCGAACGGCGCTTACAGGCATTCTTTTAATCTTCTGTTTGCTGGAATGACTACAAGAGGGCTTTTCCTGACATTGCCCCCCTCCAAAGGGCAGCCTCCGGATGCCCAACTGGGCCATTTTACTCGGATGAGTTCTTTTAAAGGCTAGAATTAGTCTTTTGGCATGGATGTTAGTCTCTGGTTCCCAGGAGTTTTCCTCGGGGCCGTAACCCTTCCATTTCACCAGGTACTGAACCTGATTACGTCTCCTCCGGCAATCTATGATGGATTCTATCTCGAATTCTTCTTCGCCATTAATAAGTACAGGCTCAGGAGGACCGGTATTCCGGTTAAGAAAGGGATCCGGGACTGACGGTTTGAGTAAAGCCACATGAAAGACTGGATGAATACGGAAAGATTCCGGTAGCTTCAACTCATACGCCACACTGTTAATTTTTCTCAACACTGGGAAGGGACCCACAAACTTAGGGCCCAATTTCTTGGATGGGCATGCCAGTTTCAGGTTCTGTGTGGACAACCAGACTTGACCTCCAGGTTTTAGGTCAAGCTCCCCTCTTCTCTTTTTGTCAAACGTTTCCTTGTTATAGTCCTGGGTCCTTGCCATTGTTTCTTGAAGTAGCTTGTTGTTGGTGCTGAAGAAGTTCAAGGTTTCTTGAGCCGCCGGTACTGCACACTCTGGCATATTATTGGACAGAAACAAGGGATGGAACCCGTAGTTCGCAAAAAACGGGGATTAGTTGGTTGCAGAATGCACAGAATTATTGTAGGCGAACTCAGCAAGAGGTAGCAGAGGCACCCAGTCATCTTGAGAAAAGCAGGAATAGCATCGCAAATATTGTTCAAGGGTCTGGTTGGTTCGTTCAGTTTGACCATTCGTCTGAGGATGGTAGGCAGAAGAGAAGGAGAGGTCAATCTTTAAGGCCCCACACAGGGCTTTCCAGAATTTGGATGTAAATTGTACCCCCCGATCAGATACAATATTAGCGGGTACACCATGGAGTCTTACAATGTCTTTAATAAAAATCTTCGTAGTCTCTGAAGCAGATGGGGTACCCTTCATAGGCAGGAAGTGAGCCATTTTAGAAAGTCTGTCAACCACTATGAAGATGGTGGTGAAATCTTCTGAAGGTGGTAATTCCACAATGAAATCCATGGAGATCATCCTCCATGGTCTTTCTGGTACAGGTAGAGGCCTCAACAGTCCCCAAGCCCTGGTCTTGCTGCCCTTGTTCTGGATGCAAGTAGTACATGCTTCAATATATTGTCTGCAGTCCTTTTGTAACTGAGGCCACCAAAACATGCGCTGCAGGAGTTCAGAAGTTTTGTGTACCCCGAAGTGGCCAGCTAGTTCATGGTCATGACAAGACTTGAGGATGGCAACCCGTGTCTGTTGTGGCACAAAAATTCTGTCCTTGTACCAAAGTAGATCATCTTTCCACTGTAAAGTGACATCTGTTGGATGGGGAGCCAGTGAAGAAGCTTGTTTAATTTGGGAAAGCAGATCTCCCTGAAGCATGAGAAAATTCCCAGGAGCAAGGATGGTATCAGGAGGAGAAGAAACTTCAGGTTCTCTGAACATCCGGGAAAGCGCGTCTGGTTTAGTATTCTTAGATCCCGGCCTGTAAGTGATGTGAAAGGCAAATCTAGTGAAAAAAAGTGCCCATCTGGCTTGTCGTGGTTTCAATCTCTTGGCAACTTTCAAGTACTCTAAGTTCTTGTGATCAATGTACACCAGAATAGGATGGGCTGCTCCTTCCAAGAGGTAACGCCATTCTTCTAGCGCAGCCTTGATTGCAAGTAGTTCTCTGTCCCCGACATCATAATTTCTTTCAGCTTCGGTTAGCCTGCGAGAGAAGAATGCCACTGGGTGTAACAGAGCCTTGGATCCTTGTCTCTGTGAAAGAACTGCCCCTACTGCTATCTCAGAAGCATCTACTTCCAGTATATAAGGTAAGGCTGGGCTAGATGCTTCTGAGATAGCAGTAGGGGCAGTTCTTTCACAGGATGTTTTAAGACGGAGGCTGAAACAAACTGTTCTTTCAAGGAAGTAAAGGCTGCTTGAGCTTCAGGAGACCATTGGAAACGGGTGCCTTGCCGGGTAAGACTTGTGATGGGGGAAATGATGGAAGAAAATCCCTTGATGAATTTGCGATAAAAATTCGCAAACCCCACAAATCGCTGGACTCCCCTCTTATCAGTCGGGGCTGGCCAATCCAAGATGGCAGAGACCTTCTGTGGATCCATCTTGACACCATCTATCGAAATGATCAGGCCCAGAAACTGGATGCTTTGGCGTTTAAACTCGCACTTCTCGGGTTTTGCATACAAGCCTTGCTGGCGAAGGCGGGTTAGAACTTTTCTGACATGTTCCCGATGAGTAGCCAGTGAGGAGGAAAAGATCAAGATGTCATCCAGGTATACTATGATAAACAAGTCAAGATAGTCTCTGAAAATATCATTAACAAAATGCTGGAAGGTGGCGGGAGCATTGCATAACCCGAAAGGCATGACAAGATACTCAAAATGTCCGAAGCGGGTACAGAAGGCCGTTTTCCATTCATCTCCGCTTCGGATCCGGACTAAATTGTAGGCTCCACGAAGGTCTAATTTGGTAAAGATGGATGCAGTTCCGAGTCGCTGGAAAAGTTCAGGTACCAAGGGTAGAGGATACCAATTCTTAATTGTGATTTTATTAAGGTCTCGATAATCTACGCAAGGGCGTAGAGAGTGGTCTTTCTTTTCTACAAAGAAAATCCCTGCTCCTGCTGGAGAGGTAGAAGGGCGTATGAACCCTTTCCTCAGGTTGTCATCTATGTATTCTTTAAGAGTTCCAAGTTCAAGTTCGGTCAAGGGAAAAATTCTCCCAAAGGGAATTTCTGCTCCGGGAAGCAACTCAATCGGGCAGTCGTAAGGTCTATGGGGTGGCAGAGTCTCTGCCCCTTTCTTACTGAATACATCCAGAAAATCATGATAAGCCTTAGGAACTGCTTGGCAGGCTTCAGCATCAGTCTCCAGACATAGCAGAGAAGATGGGATGTTGGGAGTTTCCTGTAAACAATGTTGCTGGCAATAGGAGGAATGAAAACTAATCTTTCCAGTGGACCAGTCTATTTGTGGATTATGTGCATTGAGCCAGGGCATTCCTAGTATGATGGGAAACAAGGGAGATTCGATGATATCAAGACAGAGTAGTTCTTGGTGATTGCCGGAAATGGTGGTTTTAAGAGGAACTGTTTCTTGTGTTACAGGCCCAGATTTAATAGCCGATCCGTCGGCCAGATGTACAGACAGTCCCTGTGCTCTGGGTCGTAGAGGTATGCGGAGTCTACGGGCAAAAGACAAGTCCATGAACCCGCTGCAGGCTCCAGAGTCAATGATGACGGTTGCTTGCATATTCCCTTCTGGAAGCTGCAGAGAGATGGGGATAGCCAAATGAGTAGCATTATCTAACACAGCAGGTGAAGAGGTAGAGGAAAGAGTAAAGTGCTTATGAGTCTTTGCGGGACAAGTACTCACATAATGTCCAGATTCTCCACAATACAGGCAAAGGTTATTCGCTCGCCAGCGTTGGCGTTCCTCCGGAGTTAGAGAGGGACGGATCAGGCCTAGCTGCATTGGTTCAGTGGAATCAGCAGGAGTGTGGACAGAAGGCTGTGGCACACGTGGAAGCATCCAGACTGGGCGAGTGGACCCAGCAGTCCGTTCAGCTCTTCGCTCTCTTAGGCACCTGTCGATCTGGATGGCAAGATTGATAAGGGCTTCAAGTGTCGCAGGGATGCCAACCCGGGCCAACTCATCTTTTAGTGGCTCAGAAAGTCCCATGCGGAACTGGTGGCATAGGGTGGCGTCGTTCCAGTTTGTGTCAGAACTCCAACGCCTGAACTCAGATGCATAGTCCTCCGCCGCCCTACGGCCTTGCTGGAGAGAGAACAGAGCTGCTTCTGCGGTAGCTGCTAGTTGCGGGTCCTCATAGAGAAGGGCCATGGCTTGGAAGAAAGTGTCCAGTTGGTTAAGGCAGCTGTTCTTTTGCTCCAGGAGTCGATGAGCCCATGCCTGGGGTTCCCCCAGCAGGAGGGAGATGACGAACCCCACCTTGGTGGTTTCTAAAGAAAAAGTCCTGGGTTGTAGTACAAAGAAAAGTTCACAGGCGTTACGGAATGCTCTAAACTTGCTGCGGTCCCCAGAGAACCATTCTGGTGTGGGAACTTTAGGTTCTGGAGGCAACATTACTACAGAAGGACCCGGGGAAGGACCAGGAGCGGAGGTAGAGAGCACTTGAACACGTTCTTCCAGACGTTTATAACCGTCTTGCAGGTCTTTAACAGCCTGTGTAAGTCCAGCCAGATGATGGCATAAGTCCTCCATAGGCGACGTTCCCTGCGTGGGCTCAGACATGGCTGTCTGGTACTGTCACGTACCTGGTAGGTGGAGCCCGGAGTGCAGAGAACGGCCTCTCGTATACCTCTGACTTAGGAACCCTTGAAGGTGTGAACAGGGGCTCAGAAGTACAGAGGGGCACAAGTGCCTGGCTGGAACACTGGAGTAGAGAGCTGGATCCTGTAGTCAGCAGGGAGGTGCTCTGTAGTCCCGAAGCAGGTTGCAGACAGCAGGGAGGTGCACTGTAGTCTCGCAGCAGGTTGCAGACAGCAGGGAGGAGTACTGTAGTCCTATAGCAGGTTGCAGACAGCAGGGAGGTGCACTGTAGTCCCGTAGCAGGTTTGCAGACAGCAGGGAGGTGCACTGTAGTCCTGTAGCAGGTTGCAGACAGCAGGGAGGTGCACTGTAGTCCCGTAGCAGGTTGCAGACAGCAGGGAGGAGTACTGTAGTCCCGTAGCAGGTTGCAGACAGCAGGGAGGTGCACTGTAGTCCCGTAGCAGGTTGCAGACAGCAGGGAGGTGCACTGTAGTCCTGCAGCAGTTTGCAGACAGCAGGGAGGTGCAGACAAGCCGGGTCAAGGTACTGGCAGGCAGGCAGATCAGGTACAGGAGGGCAAACCAAGAGAATAGTCAGAGTCCAAGCCGAGATCGGGGCAGGCAGCAAACAGGTAAGTCAGGAACAAGCCAAGTAAGTACTGGATACAGAGAAACTGGTAACAAGGGAGCAGAGGTCTCAGGAAATGCTGTAGACCGGACAGCAAGGCAGCATTGGAACAGTCTCCTTTAAATAGCCCATCTTGGCGCCAAGTGTATTACAGGGGGCGCGTGCGCGCACCCGCGCGCGCCCGTGCGCTATTATTGGCGCTATTGCGCACGCGCGTTCGCCCATTAGTGCTATTGGCGCGAGCACCGGATGGCGCTTACAGGCATTCTTTTAATCTTCTGTTTGCTGGAATGACTACAAGAGGGCTTTTCCTGACACCAGGATTTCTGTCACAGCGTTTCTGCCTAGGATTTCTGTTATAGCGTTTCTGCCCTGGATTTCTGTCATGGCGTCCTTCTGTCATGGCGTCCTTCTGTTATGGCGGAATTCTGCCCCAGCATTTCTGGCTTGGCGTTCAGTCTCAGCTTTTCTGTCTTAGTGTTTCTGCCCCAGGATTTCTGTCATTACATTTCTGCCTTAGCGTTCTGTCATAGCGTTTCTGCCCCAGGATTTCTGTCGTTACATTTCTGCCTTAGCGTTCTGTCATAGCGTTTCTGCCCCATGATTTCTGTCATGGCATTTCTGCCTCTGCGTTTCTGCCCCAGGATTTCTGTCTTTGCTTTTCTGCCTCAGCATTTCTGCCTCAGCGTTCTGTCATAGCGTTTTTGCCCCAGGATTTCTGTCATTGCATTTCTGCCCCAGGATTTCAGTCTCAGCATTTTTGTCATTACGCTCTGCCCAGGGTTTCGGTTCTCACATTCCTGCCTCAGCTTTCAGTTTCAGCATTTCTGTCATAGCGTTCGGCCATAGCATTTCTGTCACAACGTTCTGCCCTAGCATTTCTGTCATAGCGTTCTGCCCCTGCATTTCTGTCATAGCGTTCTGCCCCACCATTTCTGTCTCAAAGCACAGTCTCGGCATTTCTGTCAATGCGTTTCTGCCCCAGGTTTTCTGTCATAGCGTTTCTGCCCCAGGATTTCTGTCACAGCATTGCTGTCCAGGATTTCTGTCATAGCATTTCTGCCCAGGATTTCTGTCATAGCGTTTCTGCCCAGTATTTCTGTCACAGCGTTTCTGCCCAGGATTTCTGTTATAGCGTTTCTGCCCCGGATTTCTGTCATGGCGTCCTTCTGTCATGGCGTCCTTCTGTCATTTCTGTCGTTACATTTCTGCCTTAGCGTTCTGTCATAGCGTTTCTGCCTCATGATTTCTGTCATGGCATTTCTGCCTCTGCATTTCTGCCCCAGGATTTCTGTCTTTGCTTTTCTGCCTCAGCATTTCTGCCTCAGCGTTCTGTCATAGCATTTTTGCCCCAGGATTTCTGTCATTGCATTTCTGCCCCAGGATTTCAGTCTCAGCATTTCTGTCATTACGCTCTGCCCAGGGTTTCGGTTCTCACGTTCCTGCCTCAGCTTTCAGTTTCAGCATTTCTGTCGTAGGGTTTTCTGTCAACATTGGTGTCCATGCGCTTCTGCCCCAAGATTTCTGTCATAGCGTTTCTACCTCAGCATTCAGTCTCAGCATTCCTGTCACAGCGTTTCTCAGAGGGGCGTTGTTGTTCAGTCACGGCATACTCCGGTAGCTGTTTTTTATCTTCGTTGTTTGTCATGTCTCATCGTATCTTTGTTCATGTTTGTACCTGGGTCAGTTAGCTAGGGATCACATGTCAGGATCTGTCATGTCTACAGATCCATATGGGCTGAGGTTTCATTTGTTAATGATTGTTGACCACAATCTTCTCGCCCGTATACCTTACGCCATATGATGCACGTTCATTCACCACACCTGTACGGCTACTCACCACGGTCTGTGGGTACACCAGCCCTGAGTTTTTCAGTTAATTACCTGTCTCTGCGCTGCAGGTTACTCGGGCTCATTTACTACTTACATGAGGGGCGGGTCCGTCATCAGGTTCATTCATGCGCAGTGGTCTTAACATTTCTGTTCATGTTTTCATACTTAGGTAGGCACAGAGGGGCGTTGTTCTCATGTCTGGTTGTCTGTCATTTCTCTAGTTTATGTTCTCAGGTTGGGCTGTATTGGCATCCATACCATTATCAACCATGCTTGCTCTCACTTTCATTAGTCCTGCCCATTGTTAGGGCTAATTGTTCGGTGCAAATGTTGTTTCGCCACTGGGTTCACCCTTGGGTCGGAAGCAGTCATCAATCTTCTTTCAGTTGACATCCTGTTGCTTAGAGGCCCTGGTTACCGCCCAGGGATTTATAGTCTATCTCAGGGTGTGTGCTGAGCCACATCCCCTTGTCGGTCCTCAAGTGGTAGGTTGGGCAAACGTTGTCATGATTCTGGATTCCACTCTCGGCTCTGATCTCTTGTCTAGGAGCTTGCCTGGGAGAGCTGCTCAGGGACATCGATCCAGTCATCTTTTCTGATCCCCAGCCTGTTCCAGGTAGGGGGGCTTCAGTCTCTTTGGGTATGACTGTATCATGCCATGGGACTTATTTCCCCGGGATGGAGTCTGGCCCTCCTTCCTCGGTTCAGGATTCAGTTTCGGTTGTCAAGTCACAGGCTGAAGCACAACGCGATTGTATCAGGTGGGACCAGTGTTCTGTGTCTGGCATGGTTTCTCCATTTTTTGACGATGCTTATTGCCAGTGCATGATCCTTATCCACCTACTTCTTCACATCCATCAGGTATCTAGTATTTTGCACTCCTGCCAGTTGTCTTTTTGCACTCACCCTCTCACTTCCCCAGTCCAAGTATGGGTAAGCCGGGGGTTGGGGGCATTTCACTGAGCTACTTCGCTGGTGTCCATTTAAAGCATTTCGATCTTCTTGGCCATCATTTTGCAGGGGTCCTCGGGCCAGCCCTTGCTCCCTTTCCCCCACGTATCCTCTCATTCTCAAGCAGTTTCATTCTCAGGTCTGGGTTGTCTCGGGCATCAAGGTCAATCCAATCTTTCACGGGACGGTCAGTTGGGTTCTGGGCAGGTTCTATGGGGGGTTCCTTCTCATCACCAAGACAGGAGTCGGTGGGTTTCTCCTACCACAGCGGATACATACTGTTGCCATCCGGGCGCACGCTACTCCACTTCATGGATTGTTACCTTCCCTTCTTCACCTAAATTTGTGTCTTTTTGCCCTTTTTTCAGGCATACTGACCAGCTAGGCCATGGGACACCTCAGGCCTTGGTTCTTAGGAGTATCGCATTTCCCACTCGAAGACTCTGACTACAAGTGTAAGGCTGGCCAGAGGCTAGCCTGTATTTGTGGGAGGAGTTTGAGAGGGGTATTTAACCCTCCTCCTCTGTCAGGGCCGGGTTGTCAGAGGTTCTGGGTTCCCACCCACCCGTTTCCCCCAGCCTTCTTACATACTCATAGTACTTTTTCTTATTTTAAAGGCATACTGACCAGCTAGGCCATGGCACACCTCAGGCCTTGGTTCTTAGGAGTATCACATCTCCCACTCAAAGACTCTGACTACAAATATATATATATATATATATATATATATATATATATATATATATATATAATTTTTTTTTGGATAACATTGGCCACGGCCTGATTTATTGGTTTATACAAAATGAATTGACTATAACATCAAATTTTATTTTCATAAATCATATTCTCAACAAAAAATTTATTAAGCAATAAATCATACTCAACCCAGCAACTGAGACTGGAGCTGACTCAACATTTATCATGAAACCTTTTTCTTAAATCTTCGATTTTACTATTCACCAAAGGGAGCCACCACATAAATTGGCCGCGGGGGGGGGGAGGGATTAGGGCGGGAAGCTCTTTTGTGCTGTATTTTCTCTGGCGACTGGCACAGACCCTCATGGAACAGCTCCTTAAATAGGCCAAAAAAGCCTTCTAGAATATCCTGAACGGTCACCTGATCTTTACTAGCCAATCCCTATCTGAACTCTTGACCTTCTAGAACCCTCTAAAACACCTGACCCTAACTGACCAATCCCTAACTGAACTGCTGACCTTCCAGAATCTTCTTATGACACCTGACGCTAACTGACCTATCTCCAACCAACCTACTAACCTTCTATAACCCTTTGGATCACCTGACCCTAATTAGCCAATCAGCTTTGAAATTCATTAAAAACCCCCTTAAATATTTCCTAAATGCCGATGCTGCGATCCCATGAGGAAAGGGGGGGCCTAAAACGGCTTCCCCCTTATTCTTCCCCATTCTCATGAACCACGCTCTCCATCTTTTCAAATTCTCTAAGATTTCCCCTCTTTATATAAGTTATTTTTTCTTTCCATATAGTTTAATTTATTGTGTTAATCCAATCACTTACTGCAGGGGGTTTCCTACGACTGCCCATCTCTGAGCAATCAATTTTCTAGCCTGGAACAAGCATCTTAATATTGCAACTGTCATACTCTGACCCTCATCTGATTTCTCCTTATATCCCAACACACAGAGCTTAGCCTCCAGACTCAAGGATGTCTCATAAGCCCCATTTATGGTGTCCAGAACCCCCTCCCAATAACGAAACAACTTTGGATATCTTCACATCATATGTATGAGGTCCCCATTCTCCTGACATCTGGAACATTTTGCATCGGGTCGCCTACCGTACATAAATAACTTCTTGGGGGTATAATAAGCTCTGTGTATCAGCATCAGATGAGACACCTTGTGTGAAGGGGATATCGAAATCCTAGGGCCCATCTCCAATATTCTCTTCCACTGTTCGCTCATTATTTCTCCAATATCTGCCTCCCATTTCTTTTTATTATCATGGGGGTCCGGCCTAGGCCTATCTCCTTTACGCAGCTGACTATATATTTCGGAAATATGCCCCTTGGTTGTGTCCTTTTTAAATATCTTTTGAAAAAGTGGGGTTTTACTCCATATTAGTTCTTGGGTCTTAAAGAGGAAGTAAACCCGCTCTATAAAAAAAAAAAAAAAACACCCTGCAGGACAATGGCATAATGAGCTGGTATGCATTACCTCGTTCACCTCCTCCGTCGCCGCCATGATACCCGGAGTGACTGGCTGGAGCAGTGATGACGTCACTCCGGCACATGCGCACGGGAGCCGTCAGTGACAGCATGATCGCCAATCCTCCCTCCCTGGTCGGGAGCTGCAGTGCCCGCAACCAAATCCTAGCTTGCCCCCCTTTCTAGATCAATTCTCTAAAGAGGGATTCAATTTATTTAAACCACTTTTTACATATCCATACTGGGGAATTGTGTAACACATACATTAGTTGCGGCATCCGGATCATTTTTATCAAGCTACATCGCCCTGCTACTGACAAGGGGAGGGCTTCCAAATATTTATCTTTTGTTTAAATTTAATCAGTAATGGTATTAAATTATTACTAATATACTGATTAGGATCTCTCGTCAACAGAATCCCCAGATATTTCAGTGTGTTTACAACCGCTAATTGGGGCATTCCAGCAATAATTAGATTACTGATAAGGTCCACGGGTAACAGTTCCAACTTCTCCCAATTTATTACCAATCCGGAGAAAACTCCAAACTCCTTCACAATGTTCATGGCTTTATTTAAAGACTGCCCAGTGTCTCCTAAGAAAAGAAGAACATTGTCTGCGTACAAAGCTATTCTTTCTTCCCCTGTCCTCTTCAAGAATTCTTTTATCTCGTGGCTTGATCTTATAGCTATCGCCAATGGTTCCATTGCGAGAGCAAAGATCAGGGGAGACAATGGGCAACCCTGTGTAGTCCCTCTCTTTAATTGGATTCTTTCCGAATATTAGTTATTAATCCTAATTTTTGCACTCAGATTTTTATATAACAATTTCATCCAGCCTATAAAAGAAGGCCCAAATCCAAATTCCTCCAGCACCCGCCATACATATGTCCATTCTAGGCTATCAAAGGCTTTAGTCACATCCAGTGACAATACCGCTCTGGCTCCCTCATTGTCTGATGGGGTCTGCAGGTTCGGAAATGTCCTAATATTCCTACTGGTAGATCTGTTTGCAACAAATCCCGTTTGGTCTGAGTGAATAATTTTTGGGGCTATCCTATTAAGCCTATATGAGGCTGCATCCAGCGAGTCTTTCCCTTCTTTATGTATCACTATAATAGTTCGCTTCGAGCATCGAGGGCGGAAGCCCCCTCCTCCGCCGCCCCCCTCAGCGATCCCAGCAATTCTGGAAGTAGTATTTCACTATAGAATTTGTATATCTCCGTTGGCAGCCCATCAGGGCCAGGGGATTTCTGATTCGCCATTCCGGTCACTGCCTGCTGGAGTTCTCCAAGAGTTATTGGGACCTCCAGGGCCTCTTTCTCTTCCTGTGAAATAGACGGTATGTTAAGGTTCCTCAGGAATTTATCCATCTCACCCTCCTGCCCCCTCCTCTGTGAAGTATACAGTTTTCAATAATAGTCACTAAATGTGTCTATAATCTCTGAGGTAAATGTTGTTATCTTCCCTCCTACTCCTTTAATTGTAGGAATAGTAGAGGGGGGAGAATTAGATTTCACCAATTGTGCCAACATTCGACTCACCTTTTCTCCTTCTCCAAAAGAGCATTGTTTCTGAAAAAGTCTCCTATTCTAAGCCTTCCTGGTCATAGCCATTTTATAATCTTTTTGTCTATTTATCCATATTTTCTTTTTCCCCGGATGGGTCACTTACAGTTATTTTAGTTATTTTCAGCCGTCGTTACCTCCCTTCTAATATTCTCCTCCCATTCCCTTGATTCTCTGTTAGATTTTGCCACCTGTTAAATCAATATACCTCTGAGGAATGCCTTTAATGTACCCCACAGGATCCCAGCCGACGCTGTACCTTTATTGTACTCCACAAACTCTCTCAGTTTAGGTAGGACCTCACCTGATTTCCAGCCAATATGGGCTTATTCTCCAGGTCCTTAAAACTCCTTTTTCCCCTAGATTTATTACCAGCACCATGGGAGAGTGATCCGAGACCCCTCTTGGCAAATAACTTATATTTTTAATAATTTGTAGCATTCTCGTATTTCCTAAGGCCATGTCTATCCTGGAGAGTGTGGAGTGAGTACCTGAAACACAGGAATATTGTCGAACACCTGGATTTTGCACTCTCCAGACATCTATCAACTCCACTTCCTCCAGGAATTGACTTAAACCGCTTTTTCCTATATTCAGTGGATATACCCCTGGGGGGAACCTATCGATCTTATTATCTAATACTTCATTAAAATCATCCACTATTATTATCAGTATATCCTCCTTACCGATCAAAAATTCCATTAAGCTATACATAACATCCATTTTAAAAGGTGGGGGAATGTGTATATTTGCCAGAACATACATTTTGTTTTCTATTAAACAGTGGAGAAAGACAAATCTACCCATCTCATCAATGCTGGTCTCTATGCAAGAAAAAAAACACCCCCACTCTTTAATTGTATTACCGTGTGCTTCATTAGGTGTGTTTCCTGCAGACAGGCCAGCCCTATACCATGTCTATCTAGCATGGCTTACACTGCTGCTTTTTTAACTAGGTTACCCATTCCTCTGACATTTCAGGAGCAAATATTAAGAGTTTTAGCCTGCATCTGAAATCCAGGGGGGCTGAAAATTAGTCAGGACTGAAAATTTAATACTGAATTCCTAAGGGTTTCAAATCTTCTCTGTTTATTTCTACCATTAATTCCAAGTGCAGTGTATTGTAACCCCAGTGTAAGTTTCTATAGTATATAATTTTCAAGTGTATATTTCCTTATTAGTGTAACTCTCAATTTACAATCCAATTCCTTTTGTGAGTAAACTATTCCTCTATTCCCACCCCCCTTTCCCTGACCCCTCCCCCACACACCTACCCTGCCCTCTACCCCCCCTCCCCCCACCTATCAAGGTGTGCCCTAGAGTGCTTTATAGTGACCAAATTCCGCTCCACATATTCCTCATTTCCTTTCAGTGCAACATACTTTCCTGTTTCTCCCCTATTCCCCTTCCCTATCAACATAAATAAAAAAAATAATGTAAACATTTTTAAACATGCATCCCTCACTTCCATATACTGTCATTACCAACCCCATTCCTCCTATGTGTGTGTCCCCCCCCTCCCCTCCCCACTCCTCTCCCCAATCAATCAGCCCATGTCTCCGTCCAGTGGGAAAGAAGGAGAGGAAAGGAAGGAGAAGAAAAAGGGAACAAAAATTTTTTTTTTTAAATTAATTCCCCTTCTCCTTCAAATCCCCCCCCTCCCCTTATTCAGTTTATCTGCAGTTTCTCCTTGTTGTCCTCCAACCACATTGCTGCTCCAGTTGGGTTATCAAAAATCTACATTCCTGCCAGTGCTACTATTAGCAGCCGTGCTGGATAGAGCAGTGCATGTTATCCTAAGTTTTTGTAAAGAGCGTTTTATCTCCGTAATGCCTGCCCTGCGCTTCTGCAGGTCCAGCAAAAAGTCTGAATAGAACGATACTTTAGTTCCCTTATAGGAAATATTCCCCACCTCTCTTGCCTTCCGTAAAAGTGTCACTTTGTCTTTATAGTTAAGGAATTTCATCAGTACTGGTCTTGGGTATCCTCCTGGTGGTGGGGCTCTGAAGGGGACTCTGTGTGCTTTCTCGATTGAGAACAAAATGACTCTTTTCCAAATACCTCTACAAGCCATTTTTCTAAAAATTCTATGGGGTCAGACCCCTCGCTCTTTTCTGGTAGTCCCACCAATCTCACATTATCACTCCGGAGACTATTCTCCATCTCATCCATTTTTGAGGCGTATATACTCATCTGGTATTTCATATTTTTAGCATTGTGTTTTAATGGGTGCATATCATCTTCTACTTGGCTTATCCTCCCTTCCAGGACTGTTGTTCTTTCTGCCGTTTTTTGAAGGTCTTGTTTGACCAATATCAAATCTTCCTTTATCCCCTTCATTTGGTCACATATTTCCATCAATGAGAGTTTGCATACATTTACAGCCTGGAGTACATCTTTCAATGACGGTTCTTTCTCAAAGATTGAACTAGGGTCAGAGAGTATCTCTTCCGGTTGTTCTGTCAAGCATATACTCTTACTGCTCCCTTTTTTGTTTTTGAAGCCGCTAATGCTGGAACTGATGAGTGACCCTGGCTGTTTCTATGCCCTGATACACCTTGTTGTATTTTAGCCTGTTGAGCCCCTTTTATAGGTGTCTGCACCAGGGTATGGACAAATCTTTCCAGTTTTGCTGCAGATGCAGCAGCTGCGGTCGTCTGCTCAGAGTTTTTCTCTTTTGAAGAGCGCGATTGTTGTGTCACCACATTCTCCAGCTGCGTTTGCTCTTCACCTCTTCTTCTCGTTGTTGCCATTTCTGATCTTTATAAGCCTCAGTCCTATCTGAGCCCAAAGCCTAGACTTATTCGCAAGTAGTTAATTTGTCAGCGCTCAGTACATAGGATTATTCACGATTTACATTGTTCATTTGTCAAGTCACGCTGCATGGCCTTATTCACAGTTCAGATATTGCATTTATCAAATCCCAGTACATAAGCTTATTCACACTTCAGATAGTTAATTTATCAGAACACAATGCATGGGCTTATTTACAGTTCAGGTAATCAAAGTACACTGCGTGGACTCATTCACCGTTCAAATAGTGCCTATATCAAAGTACTGGTCATGTACTAATTCGCAGTTCAAATAGCATCTTTATCAGAACGCAGTGCATAGACTTATTCACAGTTCAAATAGTACATTTATCAGAACATAGTGCATGAGCTTATTCATAGTGCGTTTATCAGAGCGCGGTGCCTGAACTTATTCACAGTTCAAGTAATGCGTTTATCAAAGTGCAGTGCATGGGTTTATTCACAGTTCAAGTAATGCGTTTATCAGAGCCCAGTGCAAGGGCTTATTCACAGGTCAGGTAATGCGTTTATCAGATCGCAGTGCATAGGCCTATTCACAGTTCAGGTAATGTGATTAGCAGAGCCCAGTGCAAGGGCTTATTCACAATTCAGGTAATGCGTTTATCTGATCTCAGTGCATAGGCCTATTCACAGTTCAGGTAATGTGATTATCAGAGCCCAGTGCAAGGGCTTATTCACAGTTCAGGTAATGCGCTTACCAAAGCGCAGTGCATGGACTTATGCACAGTTCAGACAGTGCGTTTGCCAAAGCACAGTACCTGTACTTATTCACAGTTCAGTTGATGCGTTTATCAGAGCACAGTGCATGGGCTTATTCACAGTTCAGGTAATGCATTTATCAGAGCACAGTGCATGGGCTTATTCACAGTTCAGGTAATGCATTTATCAGAGTACAGTGCATGGGCTTTTTCACAGTTCAGGTTATGCGTTTATCAGGGTGCAGTGCTTGAACTTATTCACGGTTCGAACCGTGCATTTTACCAAAGCACAGTGCATAGGCCTATTCACAATTCAGATAAGGCGTTTATCAAAGCGCAGTGCATGAACTTATTCACGGTTTAAACAATGCATTTTACCAGATCACAGTGCATAGGTTTATTCACAGTTCAGATAGCAATGTTTCAATCCTTGTCTGCCTTTAGTGTTGTGCTTTACTGATGAAAATGTGTCACTCACCACTCCAGGTTGTCCCCAGTAAAGCCTCTCACAGTGTTACTAGATGTTTTCCTCCTTCACTCCTGGGGTTTTCGCGGGTGTTTTTTAAACACGCCACCTCCCAGCTGCTCGGCGTCTCTCGGATCCAACGGAGGCTGTCCTAAGCCGTGCACCGCCTCCTCTCCTGTCTCCAAGATGGGGCTCGGCCCGTCAATCAGCCGGCCAGGACAATCCAAGCGCTCCTTGCACTGTGGGCCGCCTCCACAGGTCAGCAGCTCCGGCCGCCCAGCCTCTCCATGCACCGTCACTCTGCCTCGCTCCAGGGGGAAAGATCGGGGAGAGCACACACACACATTCGGACGCTCTCACTCTTTACTCTCCCTCCTCTCACATCCGGTCACGCCCCCCTAAATACTTACATATTCTAATCAAGAAGTAAATCACAAGTATTTGGCTGCACTTGCAGTCTGGGCCTCAAGCGTTGCCAACTAGAGACCCAGAGAGGCACAGTGCAGACAAGAGAAAGTATCCCCAGCATAGAAGATGTTGTGGCTATTTTGTTGGAAACTGGGAATAGCTGCCCTCCTGAGGTTGGATGTTTAGCCCCGCTGGAAGGAAAGCCCACACAAAGACCTGAGAGAGGGGAGCCATGAGGAGACTTGAGAGAGATCAGGCTGGTGAGAAGCACCAGGAGGGCTACTGTCATAGGTGTGCAAAGCCTATTGCATTAGGATGTGCACCCCAAAGGTCAGTGGGCGGTGGAAGGTGTCAGTAGGGCAGAGATTGGGGTCAGTGGGCAGTAAATGGTGTAAATAGGGTAGAGATTGGGGTCAGTGGGCAGTGGAAGGTGTCAGTAGGGCAGAGATTGGGGTCAGTGGGCAGTGAATGGTGTCAGTAGGGCAGAGATTGGGGTCAGTGCGCAGTTTTTATTTTTATTATTTATTTTTTAGGAGGCTTTGGTGAAATATCAGTGAGAGTGGCCAAGAGGCTTTTGATTAATCCAGATGTTATGGACACACCCTCCAATGTGCTGGTGATGATGAAAGGATAGTATTTTCTCTCTGCTGTGTCAATCCCCTCTAAGATGCAGCTGGTCAAAGCACTTCTCTGGGGTTCATTCATCTGGAAATCTGGAAGAGCTGACATGACATCCATTGGAACAGACACTCACCATACACTGAGATTTGTAGCCCCACAGCAGCAAAGACCTGAGAACAGCAATGAAAAGAGTGTGACAGTGCTCCACTGACCACACAGCACGATCCTCTACACATACAGTTTAGTCCTGCAAGCTTTATAGAGAGTTGGTGTCCAGCCCTCTGTTTTTGCCAGCACCCTGTCTCTGTTGGGGACTACATACCCTATCCTTGCATCCACCCTTCTCTTGAATGCAGCTTCTTGCTACTCCAGTCTATAACCTTACTTCCTTGCTGAGAACCGGGGTTTTTGTCCGTTCTTCAATCCAAACACCTTCAAGTTAGATGGGTTGTGTTGGTGTACAGCAATCTTCAAGTCATAACTGGATTCAGTTCTGCTCTTTGGACCATTCCAAGGCATTTAATTGTTTTCCTTTAAACCACTCCAGTGTAGCTTTATCATTATGTTTAGATCTCAGTCTTAAAGCTCTGGCATACTGAAGCAGGTTTTAAGAATTGCCCAACATTTAGTTTGCATCCATCTTACATTTGATCCTGACCAGTTTTCCAGTCCCTGCTAATAAAAAGCAAAATGCTGCCTCCACCATGATTGACTGTGGGGATGGTGTTCTCATGGTAATGGAAAGTGTTTGGTTTGCACCACACATTGTGTTTCCCAGGATGGCAAAAAGTTAAATATTTTTGTCTTCTGATAAGAGAACCTTCCATGTGTTTAAGGAGGCTGTTACGTGCTATTAGGTGGACTACAAATTTGTATTCTACTTTTTTCTTTAAGCAACGGCTTTTTTTCTGGCCACTTCTTTATAAAGTTCTGCTGTGTAGAACAGCAGAAAAGTGGTCCTATGGACAGATACTCTTTGCTGTGGATCTTCCCAGCTCCTTTATTGTTATCTTTTTGTTGCATCTCTGATTAATGCCTTCTTGCCTGGTCTGTGAGATTTGCTGGGCGGCCTTCTCTTGTCAGGTTTATAGGTGTGTCATCTGTTTTCCATTTTGTTATTGTTGCACCCTGGAGTTTAGGCAGGATTGCTCCTCACAAATGTACTTGCCAGTAGTTATCCTGGTTGAGTGTTAGAGATCTGTTGATTTCTCCCTAAGTTTGGCCTTGTTGCACTTGTCTCTTCTACCGCTAGGTGGCTGGGTACTTGGTGGTACTAGATATGAAAAGGGCAACCCAAGGTCAGGTTATGGGTATATGGGGTATCTCAGCCAGTTAGGAAGGGTTTTTCTTGGATCTCTTGGCCTGCTGGCAGAGCCTATATATTTGGGTGGAGTCAGGTGATCTATGTTCTGTGCCACCTGGACGGCTGTCTGGGTGAATGTGTGTCGTATTGTTTCGGGCTGCTAGGCCAGAGGTTGGGCCTATCCTGGGGCATCTGGCTGCTAGGCTGTCTTAAGGCCTATCCAGAAGCAAGAGAGCAGCGCAGGGTTGGGATTGTGGCTTGCTGTCCAACCAGAGTTGACGGTTCTGCCGGCCAGAGAACCTGTCGTGGTCGGAGGTGGTGAGGAAGCTGTCGCCACTAAGGGACCATCCGCCTTATTACCAGGGACCACAGTGAGTAACTGAAGCAAGTACCGGAGCAGTATTCTCACCGAACGGGCACGGTGGAGAATCTGAAAACTTCACAGGCGGTGATCAAGTCAGGGACCCAGCCAGCGGAGGTGATGCTTGCAGAGCAGCCTTGTGTGACAAGCCAGGGACCAAGCAGGCCAGTGGGGTGAAGCTTGAGAAGTATTGGGAGTGCTAAGCTAGGGACTCAGCACAGAGGCAGGGGTGACACTTGAGGAAGATACCACCGTAAAGATTGCAGGAGCTCAAGGGATTCAGTGGCAGTGAATCAGAGGGTCTAGTGAGAGACCAGGAGCTCAGTGTGCTGAAGAACTACAAGGAGAAGTTGTGGAAAAAGTGAAGAAACTGTTACACTTTGTGTTAGGAACTGTTAAAAACTTTTGCCATAGGAGACAGCATTCCTGCATGTGCAGATGTGGCATCTTGCTGGAGGCCTTTCCCTGCACGGCTGTCTTCCTATTGAAGTCTCAGTGTCTGCTAATAGGACGTGTAACTTCTTAAGGGTGTCCTGGCCCTAACCCTCTTTCCCCCATAAAAGTTTGTAAGAGAAATAAACATCTCTTTTGCATTCAAGAAGTGTCTGGCGCCCCAATAACTTTATCCACCTTGTACCCACTATGCCTCACAACCCACCATATACAGAAGAATGTCAGCTATCTTTGGCCCTGGAGGTTCTCATTAGAATGAAGGAGGCCGGAGACCTTGCTACATTATAATAGATTTAATGGTGCTCCATGGGATGTTCAAAGTTTAGGATAGCTTTTTAGACCCCAACCCTGATCTATGCTTCTCCACAACGTTGTCTCTGACCTGTTTGGGGAGGTCATTGGTCTTCATGTTGCTTGCCAAGTGGTGTTGCAGAAGCAGGGGTCTTTCAGAACAGGTGTATTTATACTGATATCATGTGACACTTTATTTGCACAAAGGTAGACCTTAGATAATCATCTATTATAGGACTTCCGAAGTTAAAGTGTTACTAAACCCACAACAGTAAAATCAGTCTGTACATGCAGTAAAGCAGGCTTGTTATACTCACTGTGGAACCTAAGGGGTTAATCCTCTGCATTGTGTAAAAAGGCTGTTTGATCCTGTCTTTTCTGATCCTCACCTCCTTCTACTGTCCCATGATAATGTTATGATAACACAGAGTCTGCACGTGCTCAGTTTGGTGTGTATTGCTAGAGAGGTTTTTTCTTTCTAGGGAGAGTGCATATGATCAGTACAGGGCCATTCAGCACTTTCCAGACAGAGGGTCCTGCAGTCTCATAGGACAGTTAGAAAACTCCTCTACAAGCTTTAACGAGTGCTTGGCTGGACACCGATAGAAGTCACAAGACTTCTATATACTGCTGATGATAGCAGTTTTTATTTACTAAAATAATTGAATTTCCATGTTCTGTGTACTGTGGGAGAACAGATATAGTGAATGCAGGGTCCTAGGTTTAGTAACGCTTTAATTGGTTTGACGACACCCTGTTTAGAGGTTTCATAGCAAAGGGGCTGAATACTTATGCACAGTCAATTTTTAATTTTTTTGTCTTGATTAATAAGTGTGTCACATTAAAAAATAGTTTACACCTCTGGGGAACCTATAAGAGAGATGACAAATATGACAACATGAGGAAAGAAAATAGTTGCTTGATAAGGTTGTCAAAAATAAAAAAAAATAAAGTCTGATGTTTTGTTGATTTTTTCTGAGCTTATATATACAATGGGATATGTGAATATGAAGCTGGTTATTTGACATGGGAAACACATTCACCTTTCCTTTTTTGTTTAAAAGGTCAGTCCTGAAATTTTGTACAAAGCCTATCTCCAGCGATTATAGATTTATATTTTGTGTTTAGTGGGTTTAAGTAAAAACATGTTGCAGGATGTTGCAAGAGAGCTTTAGGAGTAGGGGCCTAGCAACACATCAGACTCTGCTGCACAACATTCATTTATAGTGGAATCTTTGTAAAGGGATAATGCTTGTAACCTAGGGTTCACTTTGGCCAGTTTCCCATCTCTATGTTCAGTGCTAAACTAATGACAAGGCCTCCAATCTCTTCCAGTATCCTTTGGCACCACAGATTGGTCTCCACGTCAAAATTTTGGTCCCTAACTTCATCTTCCATCACTTCAAGCACGCTCACATTTCACCTCCATAAGTTTTTCAACAGTGTTGCTGGATTAATGTGATACATCCTATTCTCATCATGCTATAAACTTTTACAAAAACTTTCTAAATTAAGTTAACAGCCCATGAAAAGTGGATGATCAGAAATACATTCCTGGGCTCTCGTTCATGCAGTCTTTGTAACCTAATCATTTGTCTCAAGAAAGTAACTTAGTGCAAGTACAAATTCACAAATTCCTTGGGGAACATAAATCTGCCCTCTGTTCCCCAACGGGGTTATTCAATTGGTTGTGCACATTGTGAGCCTAGTTGTAGAGCCTAACTGCAGAAGAAAAATTACTCTCTTGACAGCTTCTGCAGAACTCCCCTTTCCACATCACATCCAGTGCAAGTTCTTCTAAATAACAAGACCATAGTTACACACCATTTTTATGGTTGTAGTATTTACATACTTCAGCCACTTGCTGACCAAGCCTTTTCTGGCACTTTTTGTTTACAAGTTTAAACCGGAACTTTACCTATAACAACTTGAGAAAAAATAAAAATAATGTTCTTTAGCCATGAACATACATTCCACATTAATAATTATGCCAATCAAAATGAGGGTGTGCTGTAAATTGCCTCCAGCATTGCTCCTGTTTCTTCTTGCTGGAGGCTGTCATTTTGCCCAGTGCCACAGCAGTAAATCATTAAGCGGAACTAAACCCTAAAAACGAAACTAAACCCTAAAACTAAAATGGATTAATGGTTTCAAAAAACAGTTACATTCCCGGAATGCCAGACAGAGGCGGCCCGTCCGTTAAGGATGCACGGGCGCCGTCCCCTCTCTCCAGCCACGCCCTCTATGTAGAATGGATAGATTCATGCATTGCATGAGTCTATCCATGGCTGCCGCCGCCACCCCCTATTAGGATGAATTACTGCATTGGGGGTGTTTTTTTGAAGCACTTGATTAGAGCCATATAAGCTTCAAAAAGGTGGACTCGGTGCGCAGAGCTTTGCGCTCGGAGTCCACCCAGATGTGTTAGAAAAGCAAATGAATGAGGACACAGCTTGCCACTGCCTGACCCGCCACCATGATGGGGTGAGTGCAGGTCAGACAGCGGGTGAGCAGGGTCACAGTGGCTGCATTTGATGGGCACAATGGCAGCATTTGATGGGCACTGTGGCGGCATTTGATGGGCACAATGGCTGCATTTAATGGGCACAGAGGCTGCATTTGATGGCACAGTGGCTGCATTTGATGGGCACAGTGGCTGCATTTCATGGCACAGTGGCTGCATTTGATGGACACAGTGACTGCATTTGATGGGCTCAGTGGCTGCAATTGATGGCACAGTGGCTGCATTTGATGGCACAGTGGCTACAATTGATGGCATAGTGGCTGCGTTTGGTGGCATGGTGGCTGCAAATGATGGGCACAGTGGCTGCATTTGATGGGCACAATGAGGCTCCAATTGATGTTTTTTTTTCAGTATTTATCAGAATTTTTCAATTTGTTTGCGCCCCCCCCAAAAAATGTTGAGCTTCAGCCGCCACTGATGCCAAATTGCTAACTGTCAAATATGCTTGTGTCCTCAACCAAATTGTCAAACCATCAAATGGCTTGTGTCATAACTGATCACATGTGTAGCACCATGGCAGTTGAAGATCCAACAGAAACAACTTTCTTGGCTGTAAAGGATAGGAGGGTTAAATTCCGCTTTTAGGCTGTCAGCAGATCGGCCTCTACAAATGCGGCAGTGCGTAAAAATGCCTAAAAATGGAGAGCAACTGGGCATGTGCAGAGCAAGTGAGACAGTATATTACTTTTTTTTAAACTGTATAGACACTTATTTTTAATACTAACAGAGAAAGGGGGTTGGTGGGACTTTAGATGAGGCAATGGCGCAGTCATTAGCCTCCATCCCTATATTATATATAAAAAAACAAAGAGAGCGGGACTTTACATGAAGTACGTGAGGGACAGGGTTATATATTCAATTATTGTAATGAACATATCTATGACATATATTATATTATATTATATTATATTATATTATATTATATTATATTATATTATATTATTTTATGGCACATTATTAATTCATTGGTAACTATATTTCATTTTCAGTAAAACTCATTTATATAAACATAAATAGGTACCTGCGTGGTTGGAAATTGCTCTAATCCCTAACATTGAAGAGGGAAGAGAAAATATACTAAAATAGTAACAGTCCATAAAAAAAGTGCAAACACATGTGAATAAGCTAATATGACACATGATTGGGACACAACATCTGTTGGCTCAACGCGTTTCGCGACTTGTGGTCGCTCGTCAGGAGCAAGCGTGTATTGTGTCTCTGCAATGACATCGAAAAAATTCTAATTGATCCAGGATATTGACACATTGTTAAGCAAAAACAGGGGGTCAGAACCCCAACTGGTACTTACAGGGTATCCATGTACTGATGGTATGGTAGTATGGGCCATGCCTCTCCCCATATACGGGAAACGTCTCCCCTGGGAGCTGAGTTGGCGTGCTACACAACAAACAGTCCACACAGACCCCGCCCAGGATGGACAAGCTTTAGGCAGTGAGTGATGTGTAGGCATGATACCAATGACAAACTATAACTAAAAATTGTGTGGTGAATGTTGAACCAAGGATGTATTGCAACTCCTGTCAAGATAGTGAGAGGTGGTGCAAGAGAGAGAAAAGATGTGACAAGTGAAATTTAAATCAAGCATGACCAATAGAAATACATGTGAGGAAAGTCCTAGAAAAGAAAGGGAGAGGGACCCCCAACAGAGGCAAGAAAGTTTAGTATATTTTCTCTTCCCTCTTCAATGTTAGGGATTAGAGCAATTTCCAACCATGCAGGTACCTATTTATGTGTATATATTGTATATGAGTTTTACTGAAAATAAAATATAGTTACCAATAAATTATTAATATGCCATAAAATAAAATAATATAATGTATATCATAGATATGTTCAATACAATAATTTAATATATAACCTTGTCCCTCAAGTACTTTATGAAAAGTCCCGCTCTCTTAGTTTTTTACTTGTTTTTAATGTTTTATATAGCTATACCTGCAAAAGTGTCCAGCCTGAAGTGATTTAGAAAGACTTAATTTTCTGACTAAAGTTCCACTTTAAATCAGTATTTCTTGCTGGAAAATTACTTAGAATTCCCAAACATTTTATATTTTTTAGCAGAGACCCTAGAGAATAAAATGACCATTGTTGCAATATTTTTTGTCACACGGTATTTGCGTAGTGGTTTTTCAAACGCAATTTTTTGGGGAAAAATAAATTTACTTATACACCCTTCCTGCCCAGACCAATTTTTAGATTTCAGTGCTCTCATTTTGAATGACAATTACTCAGTCATTCTACACTGTACCTAAACAAAATTTTTATATTTTTTTTCTCACAAATAGAGCTTTCTTTTGGTGGTATGGTAATTATCGCTGGGTTTTTTATTTTTTGAGATATAAGTGAAAAAGAGCGAAAAATTAAAAAAACAAAAAAACACTTTTTTTTTAGTTTATATTGTAAAATTTTGCAAATAAGTCACTTTTCTTCGTAAATGTGGGCCAAAATTTATACTGCTACATATCTTTGGTAAAAATAACCCAAATTAGTGGATATTATTTAGTCTGTGTGAAAGTTATAGAGTCTACAAGTTATGGTGCCAATCATTGAAAGTTGATCACATCTGATGTACTGAAGGCCTATGTCATTTCTTGTGACACTAACAAGCCAGGACAGTACAAATACCCCCCTATTGACCCTTTTTGGAAAGTAGACAATCCAAGGTATTTAGTAGGAGGCATGGTGAGTTTTTTGAAGTTGTACATTTTTTCCCACAATTGTTTTTCACACAAAATTGTCATATGAACAAGTTTTTTCTCTTACACAGCATATGCAGTTACACCCCAAAATACATTCTGCTACTCCTCCTGAGTATGGCGATACCACGTGTGTGAGACTTTTACACAGCCTGGTCACATACAGAGGCCCAACATCCAAGTAGCACCTCCAGGCATTCTAGGAGCATAAATTACACATCTAAATTCATGACGACCTATCACATTTTTGAAGGCACTGGAGCACCAGGACAATGTAAACACCCTCAAAATGACCCCATTTTGGAAAGCAAACACCCCAACGTATAATCTATGAGGTATTATGAGTCTTCTGAATGGGTCATTTTTTTCCACAGGTTTTCGGAAAATTTCTAACACATAGAATGTACATAGCAAAAATGACATCCCAAAATACATTCTGCTACTACTCCTGAGTATGGCGATACCACATGTGTGAGACTTTTACACAGCCTAGATACATAGAGAGGCTCAACATCCAAGTAGCACCTCCAGGTGTTCTAGGGACATAAATTACACACGTAAATTCCTGCCAACCTATCACATTGTTGAAGGTGCTTCATATTTCTAATACATAGCATGTACTGTGCATACCAATTACATACCAAAATACATTCTGCTGAGCAAAGGGTAAACAAAAGATTACCTGCGGTTTTAGTTGTGCAGTGATCCACAGAGGAGAGCATCAGTCCAGGCAGCAGGCAGGAACGTGGACAGCGACAGCAAAACAGGCAGCAGGCAGGAATACTGTCCATAGTCAGTACAGGTAGAGATGTTGTCAGCACAGCCAAAGCATTGGTCTAGGTAGCAGGCAGGGATGTGGTCAGCAGCAGCGAAAGGATTGTCCATGCAGCAGGCAGGAATACTGTCCATAGTTAGTACAGGCAGCAGGCAGAGATATGGTCAGTACAGCCAAAGTATTGGTCCAGGCAACTGGCACATGATCCATAAAAAGTCATGGGTCAGTGCAGGGAGAGATATTGTCAGCACAGCCATAGTATCGGTCCAGGCAGCAGGCGGGACCATCAGGCTTAGGGTCTTGGTCAGAAAAAAAATTGGGAAGGGGTAGAGGCTTCGCCCACCCAAATCACTTTGAAGCCTCCGGACTCCAGACTCTGTTCTGAGAATTACAAAACAAAGAGAAATCCAACAACTGTTTTTTCAACTCAACATATGTGAGACCCATGTGTTATTTTGAATCCCACTACTAAAGTAGCAGGGTGAAAGATCAGTCCAGATGGCAGGCAAAAAACATGGTCAACAGGCCGAGGTCAGTGCAGGTAAAAGGCAGAAAAAGACGATAGGCAAAGGCATAGTCGATACAGTCCAGGGTCAGTTCACGTGAAAGGCAGAAGCATGGCAGATAAACAATGCAGACGGCAGGCAGAGGCATAGTCGATAAATAGGCCACGGTCAGTTCACATGGAAGGCAGTGATATGGTTGGTTGAGGCACCAGGGAAATAATAGGCACAGAAAAATTGAAAAAGAGCAAATGGCAGTCTACTAGAAATATGGGCTAATAGTTTACAAAAGTGTGATAGCATCTAAAGCATTCTCTGATGCATAGGCCAGATTGGGAGGGATACTGGGGACAATTAAAACTGGTGTATTTCCTAACTCCTCTTTTGCTGTACACCCGACTTTTTTTTGGCGTCTTCTTCCAATTTCTAATGGTGTAAAATTGTCAGGGAAATGGTGCTCATGCAGTCTGCTGGCACAATCAGAGTGAATGCTTTCTGGGGGGGATCCTTGCGGATAGATCAGGGCAGTGATAATACCTTCGATAAATTTGAGGAAGGTGTTGGGTATTTCCACCGAATTTTGATAGGTGATGTATGCATTATAAATGGTGAAATGGAAAAAGTAAATTGCGGCTTTTTTATACCAGAAGAAGGACTTTAGTGTTGATAGATGCAGCATTTGATCGTTTAAATCCACTCCCCCATAAACTTATTGTACTCGTGGCTACAACAAGGCTTTTGAACGGGACAGCGTCTTCTGTGAACAGTGGTGTCACTGTGTCCACTTCATGGCCAACACTTCCTTGTTCCTCAGGCTTGCTGATTCCCCCCTTTGAAGCCTTGTGGTGACTAGACTTGTGAAGCCTTGTGGTGACTGGGAAGCCCTTCCTGTTTTTTCTTGCTGTATCACAGGCCAAAGTTTTCTCAAGGTATAGGTGGTCGAAAAGGGGCAAACTGGTATAGTAATTGTCCATGTAAATGTGATACCCCTTTTGGAAGAGTGGGAATGCCAACTCCCAGACAATTTTCCCACTTATTCCAATGTATGTTGGACACTCAGGGGGCTGGAGCTGGGAGTCTTTGCCTTTGCATACACGAAAGGCATGCAAATATCCAGTGGTGCTTTCACAGAGCTTGTTGCACTTCAATCCGTACCTGGCCCTCTTACTGGGAATATACTGATTGAATCCGAGCTGGCCTGTGAACTGGACCAGGGATTCGTCCACAGAGATGTTCTGATCAGGGATATAAAGTTTGGCAAACCTCTTAGGGGGCGAATTTTATACATGTTATCAAAGTTGGGATGATCTCGGGGAGGGCACTGTGAGTTATCACTGAAATGCAGGAAGTGCATTATCATGTCATAGTGGGAACTGGACATGACAGCTGAAAACATTGGCATGTGGTGGATGGGGTTGGTAGACCAATATGCATGTACTTCAGTTTTTTTTGTAAGCCCCCTGTTGGTTGTAAGGCCCAAAAATAATCTCAGCTCCTCCACTGTTAGGCATCTCCATTCGAAAGGATGGGCATAGTTTGAGTTGGGGTTGTTCTCTATATATTGACGGTCAAAAAGATTTGTTTGGTCCACGATGCTTTGAAGTAACTCATCAGGAAAAAATAAATTAAAAAAATCTATTTCAGAATTTTTTTTGGTTTGGCCTGCACACCTGGCTGTGCTATGAAAGGGGGGATTGTGGCTGACCCTATGCTAGAAGGCAGCCACAATGGGTTTGCTAGGGCATCTGGAATATGGGTTTGGGCCCTAATTCTTTGGGTCTGATGTGAAATTCCAGTGCTGGGCATTTCCTCCTGGGGTCTAGCGCCGTTGGCATTTGCTGATTGGCCATTGGGTTGTCTGGCATTGCCGGTAGCTGCCTGGTCTTCAGACCATCTTCTTTTAGGACTGACTACTTCCTCCTCTGATTTGAACACCGATGTACTGCCTTCGACGGGCTCCTATTCCAAACTGGAATCAGAACTGTAATGGGGCAGTGAGAGCTTCCTGCTGCTCTCATCATCAGGCTTAGGATTTGATATGCATCCTCTGGAGTGTAAACTTTTTTGGACATGGTGGCTGTATGATGGGGGACACTGATGGGCTTCACAACAGGTAATGATGGGCTGCATGATAGGTAGTAATGTGCTGCACGATAGGTAGTAATGGGCTGCACGGCAGGTAGTGATGGGCTGCACATCAGGTACTAATGGGCTACACGTCAGGTACTAATGGGCTGCATGTCAGGTATTAATGGGCTGCATGTCAGGTAGTAATTGGCTGCATGTCAGGTAGTAATTAGTTGCACGTCAAG
The DNA here is from genome assembly GCF_042186555.1 of Aquarana catesbeiana. NCBI lineage: Eukaryota > Metazoa > Chordata > Amphibia > Anura > Ranidae > Aquarana > Aquarana catesbeiana. The sequence continues at coordinate 78,532,931 of NC_133330.1, read as the reverse complement.
TACTGCTGGGCTGCACGACAGGCAGTGCTGGGCTCACAGACAGGTACTCTGATGGGATGATGGACAGGTAGTCTGATGGGATGATAGGTACTCTGATGGGATGACAGGTACTCTGACGGGTTGACAGGTACTCAGATTGGAAGACAGGTACTCTGATGGGATGACAGGTACTCTGATGAGCTCACAGACAGGTACTCTGATGAGCTCAAAGATAGGTATTCGGATGATCTGGTGACAGGCCCTCTTTATTCAGGGGGGGAATAAACAGTAATCTGTAACTCACTGTTCCACAATCTCCTCCTCACACTGGTTCAGTGTTTAAGGAGAAGAACCTGGGAAGAGGCAGTTACCCATGGTTTGTTTACATTTGTGACCGGCTGTGATTGGACACAGCCGGTCATGTGGTAAAGAGCCAATTTCATTGGCTCTCTACCCTGATCGGGGCTGGCCTTTGTCAGAGGAACAAGCCTTGCCCCCGATCTCGTTCCCGGCGTGCACGCAGGGCTCCAAAGTGACTGGCTGTGACTGGACAGCCAGTCACGTGGTAAAGAGCCAATTTCATTGGCACTTTATCCTGATCGGGGATAGGCTGTGTCCCGAGGGACATGACTGATCCCCGATCGCCACGCTGCGGGGTCCCACAGGGGCGGTGAGAATGGGCGGACGTCATATGACGTCCACGCGGAGGGAGAGAGTGTTCCAACCGGCGTCATTTGTCTATGGCCCAGTATGGAACTGGTTAATGAATTTTAATGAAGAAAAAACCACAATGTATAGCCCAATTGTTTGGTAAAATATAAAAGATGATGTTACGTCGAGTGAATAGATACCTAACTAGTCTCGCTTTAAAATTGTGCACGCTTGTGGAATGGCGACAAACTACAATACTTAAAAATCTCCACAGACGACACTTTTTTATAGGTAACCTGTTTAGGGTTACAGAGGAGGGCTAGCACTAGAATTGTTGCTCTTTCCCTAACGTTCGTGATGATACCTCACATGTGTGGTGTGAACAACGTTTACATATGTGTGCATGACTTACGTATGCTTTCGATTCTGCGCGCAAGCATTGAGAGATGGGGGCGCTTTTAGAATTTTTTCTTATTTATTTTATTTTTTATTTTTTTCACTTTTATTCCTGTTGCAAGGAATGTAAACATCTCTTGTAATAGTAATAAGGGATTATAGGGATAATAAGGGATGAATCTCTCCTCTACCTATAAAAGCAAAAGATCAAAAAAAACTTTTAATCTTTTGCTTTTAAAAAAAAAACTTTCTTCCTCCTTAGACTTCATGTGACTTCATGTCATCACTCTGGTCCTCCAAGACTATAGAAGCGATTAGAGACGATCTTGTCTCTGGTAACCTGTATGGCCAGATCGGATAGTTTCTTGGGCACACCTGTAAAAAAGGTAAGCCCAAGATACATCGGTAAGCGGCGGGAGCGGGAGACGACCCCTTCCGCTGCTTCTGAAAACTCGGACTGCTGAAAACCCGCTCGGACCACTGGAAAACCACTCAGACCGCTGGAAAACAAATACCAGTGTTATGGCTGATAGCTTCATCCATAACCCTGGTAAACCTCTTGCAAACCACAACATATACATATGTATTGGCAAATGGATATTAAGAGGAAATTTTCCAAAAATTTGTAAGCACCCAATACACAAAAGTAATTGCTATAAAACCTAAACTATCAGTTTCCCCCGTTTGGAACCTAACAATTCTAGCTTCCAACAGAATGAAAGCTTATCTCATAAAGCAAATGTGTTTCTATTTTTGAATGTGCCCATTTCAGTTTCCAGTCCATGGGTTTGGGGCTTTTTTTTTTTTTTTTTAGCAAAAGAAAGTTTATTGAGCATACAAGTCAATACAGGATATTTCACACAAAAATACGGTGCAACCAACCTAAGTTGATAGGATATATAAGACTGTCTGACAGCTCGTACCATCATCTAGGATATTTCCAGATACAGCTGCCTGAACTAAGAGGATGAATACATGTGATCCTCTCTGTCATAAACCATAGAGATGCTTACTGACTAACCTTGCGGCCTAGTTTTAAGAAACAGTCGGCATTAACCTGCACAGGTGGAGGAGTCGTCCACCCATCTGTCCCAAATTTTAATCAATTTGCTAGGACATCCTCGGTGAGAGTAGAGGACTTTTTTATAAGGAAGGGTAAGATTCACCGTCCTCTTCCACTGCTGAACAGTGGGAGAAATAGGTCTGAGCCACAATTGGGCTATTTGCATTCTGGCAATAAAGAGAGCTTCTTGCAGAAATGTTGTAAGGTATTTCTCTTCCTCAGGTAAGGGAAGAAGACCAAGTATGCACTGACGTGGGCATAGCGTTAAGGGGGACCCCATATGATCGTGAAGGAACTTGATAACCTGCGACCAATAATGATGGATAAGATCATATGATAAGATCATATGAGATGGTAAAAGGTGCTGTTAGTATCACCACATCTAGGGCACGTTGGGTCAGCATCTGGTTTATATTTGGACAGACGGGAGAGAGTAATATAGGACTTATGAAGGATGTAGAGGTGGGTAAGTCGGTCTGACAATTTAGGTGATACCTTTTTGGAAGTCTCCAAAATATCTCCCCACTCCTCATCCTCTCCCCAAGGTCAGTCTCCCAGTTAGATTTCAGTTGGTATGCATGTGTTGTGGCCCTGGGTGTAAGAAGTTGAGTATACACAAGTGAAATTGATTTCTTCACCAAAGGTCATATCCGCTAGGGTCACCGATTCCAATCCAGGGATGGGGTCACTAAACTGGGATTGAAGGGCATGGTGAACCTGCAGGTAGCGGAAGAACATGTGTTTGGGGAGACTGAATTCCTCCTTAAGTGTTTGGAACGGTTTAACAGTGTTGTCATTGAGAAGTTGAGGCAGGTATATGACTTTTTTGGCTATCCATATTTTATGATCTGGAATGGAGAGGAGAGGACTGTCCCACAGTGGCGTGTGAGCGTGCAGAGGGGGGACCCCAGTAATTGTTAACGCTAGATGCCAGATTTTACTGTGGTGTGCTAGCATATGTCGCCTGTCACCTAAGCGAGAAAGGCCCCGGTGTTTTCAAAAGAGTATCTGGAAGGGATGGGCCACTAAATCAGTAGCCGCCATGCACACTAACATGGAGTAGCGGATCTTATCATGCCTGTTGAAGTAGTAAAAATTAGACAATTGGGAGGCTAAGTAGTATAGTGCCAGATCGGGAAGGGCAGTGCCCCCCAGGTGGACAGGAAGCTTCAGAGTCTGCCATGCTAGTTTGTGCCTAGAGGAGCCCCAGACAAATGTATTAAGGATGGAGGGTTTTGGGCTTACACAGTTAACTCTGTTATCCAGCATGCTCTTTCTTCACAATTTTCCAAGGTACTGTAACAGTGAGATCTCTGCACTAGGGATGGGCAAACGGTTCGGCCCAAATTTTGGTTGTTTGGCCGTTCAGCGAACAACAAACATTATGCAGTGTTCGCGGCAAATTCGAAAGCCGCAGAACACCGCTAACTGCATGCCAACCAGCCACCGTCATTTTAATAGCTATGCGTCGGCTCACGGGATCGGACTGACCTGTCGCTGCACTGCGGGGGTGCCGATGCTCGTGGCTGATGGTCGCAATGACCGCCGGCCATGAGCGATCGTGAGCACGAGGGACAGAACACGGAAGTGTGTGTGTAAACATACAAATCCCTGTTCTGTTCTGAGAGGAGTGACAGATTGTGTGTTCCTATTAGCTAGTCAGTCCCCTCCCCCTTCAGTTAGAATCACCTCCCGAGGAACACAGTAAACCCCTTGATCGCCCCTAGTGTTAGCCCCTTCACTGCCAGTGACATTTTTACAGTAATCAGTGTATTTTTATAGCACTGATCGCTGTATTAATGCCAATGTCCCAAAAATGTGTCAAAATTGTCCGATGTGTCTGCCATAATGTCGCAATCACAATAAAAATCGCAGATCGCTGCCATTACTAGTAAAAAAAAAATATTAACAAAAATGCTATAAATCTATCCTCTATTTTCTAGACGCTATAACTTTTGTGCAAACCAATCAATATACGCTTTTCGAGATTTTTCTTACCAAAAATATGTAGAATACATATCGGCCTAAACTGAGAAAAAAATTTGCTTTTTTAACTGCTTCAGCCCCGGAAGATTTTACCCCCTTCCTGACCAGAGCACTTTTTGCAATTCGGCACTGCATCACTTTAACTGACAATTGTGTGATTGTGCGACGTTGCACAAAAAATAAAAAACGCAGAGGCGATCAAATACCACCAAACGAAAGCTCTATTTGTGGGAAAAAAGGACGTCAGTTTTGTTTGAGTGCACGACCGCACAATTGTCAGTTAAAGCAACGCAGTGCCGAATCTCAAAAAATGGCCCGGTCATTCAGCAGCCAAATCTTCCGGGGCGGAAGTGGTTAAAGTCTATGGGACACTAACATGAAAAATCAAAAGTGCTCATTTTAAAGGCTTATATGCAAGTTATTGTAATAAAATGTATGGGGACCCGGGTCCTGCCCCAGGGGACATGTATCAATGCAAAAAAACGTTTTTAAAATGGCAGTTTTTTTGGGAGCAGTGATTTTAATAATGCTTAAAGTGAAACAATAAAAATGAAATATTCCTTTAAATATTGTGATGGGGGGTGTCTATAGTATGCCTGTAAAGTGGTGCATTTTTCCCGTGTTTAGAACAGTCCCTGCTCAAAATGACATTTCTAAAGGAAAAAAGTCATTTAAAACTGATCACGGCTGTAATGAATTGTTGGGTCTAGGCAATATAGATAAAACTCATTGAAAAAAGCGGCATGGGTCCCCCCCCCCAGTCCATTCCCAGGCCCTTTGGGTCTGGTATAAATATTAAGGGGAACCCCAAACCAAATATGTAAAAAAAAATTGTGTGGGGGTCCCCTCCAAAATCCATACCAGGACCTTCAGGTTTTTTTTTTAATTTTTGGTTCGGGGGACCTGGTAATGGACTGGGGGAGGAGGGGGCATGCCGTTTTTTTCAATGAATTTTATCTATATTGCTGAGACCCGACAATTCACTACAGCTGCGATTAATTTTAAATGATTTTTTTTCCTTTAGAAATGTCATTTGTGTAGGGACTGTTCTAAACACGGGAAAACTGCGCCACTTTACAGGCATACTATAGACACCCCCCAGGCATGATATTTTAAAGAATATTTCATTTTTATTGTTTCACTTTAAGCATAATTAAAATCACTGCTCCCGAAAAAATGCCCATTTTTAACCACTTAAGGACCAGCCTCGTTTTGGAATTTAGGTGTTTACATGTTTAAAACAGGTTTTTTGCTAGAAAATTACTTAGAACCTTCAAACATTATATATTGTTTTTTTTCTAACACCCTAGAGAATAAAATGGCGGTCATTGCAATACTTTTTTTTTTCACACCGTATTTGCACAGCAGTCTTACAACAGACAACAGTAAAGTTAGCCCAATTTTTTTTATATTGTGAAAGATAATGTTACGCCAAGTAAATTTATACCCAACATGTCACGCTTCAAAATTGCACCCGCTCGTGGAATGGCGTCAAACTTTTACCCTCAAAAATCTCCATAGGCAATGTTTAAAAAATTCTACAGGTTGCATGTTTTGCGTTACAGAGGAGGTCTAGGGCTAGAATTATTGCTCTCGCTCTACCAATCACAGTGATACCTCACATGTGTGGTTTGAAAACCGTTTTCATATGCGGGCGCTAATCACGTATGTGTTCGCTTCTGTGTGCGAGCTCGCCGGGACGGGGCGTTTAAAATTTTTTTTTTTTTTCTTATTTATTTGATATGATTTTATTTATTTTTACACTGTTTAAAAAAATGTGTCACTTTTATTCCTATTACAAGGAATGTAAACATCCCTTGTAATAGAAAAAAGCATGACAGGTCCTCTTAAATATGAGATCTGGGGTCAAAAAGACCTCAGATCTCATATTTACACTAAAATGCAATTTAAAAAAAGAAAAAAAAAGTCCTTTAAAAAAATGAAAAAGATATGCCTTTAAGACGTGTGGGCGAAAGTGACGTTTTGACGTCGCTTCATCCCTGCAGTGTCAGCACATGAGGCAGTGGGCGTCGGCAGTAAAGCGCCGTTTTTAATGGCGCTTTACCGTAGTTTTAGCGGCGCTTTTTGGCCACTAGCAGGGTGCTTTTAACCCCCTGCTAGCAGCCGATGAAGGGGTTAATGTAGCGCCGCTGCCGAAGCATTTTGCAGGTGCTTCAGTGGCGCTGCCCATTAATTTTAATGGGCAGGGGCGCTTTGGGAGTGGGGTATACACCGTTCCTAAAGCGCCCCAAAGATGCTGCTTGCAGGACTTTTTTTAATGTCCCGCAAGCGCACCGCTCCAGTGTGAAAGCACTTGGGCTTTCACACTGGAGTGACAGGAGAGACGCGTTACAGGTGCTTTGCAGGCGCTATTTTTAGCGCTAAAACGCCTGTAAAGTGCCTCGGTGTGAAAGTAGCCAAAGAAATGTGCATGCTAGCATCTGCATACAACTGATGTATTCTTTATTCATTCTGTTTTTTGGATAACTATCAAACAGAGGATTCAATTGTGTTAAAATTGTGTCACTAAATCAACATCATAAAAAAACTATCAATAAATGGTGTATTACATGTTGTTCTTACTCACTCAGTCACTATGAGATTCGTTTTCTGTATTCTCCAAAAAACCTGGTTGAGACTGCTGTTCTCTATCTCCCCCTTCTGTCCAAGTCTCCAATGCAGTTAGGGATTTTATACACATATACATAGTGGTAAATGACAGCCCACTCCCTCCCTTTTCCTCCGTGCCCACTAACCAGCTAAACACAATGGGGCGTGATATTACTTGTAGCTTGATGGAGGCTTCACCTCCCTTTTATTATAAGACACAGATTGGAGGGGCGTGATACAGCCTCTAACTAGCAGAAATCCACCCACGCCATGTTTTTGACAAAAAAATAAATAAAACAGATGTGATGTCAAACTTATATTTGTATGAATGACAATTTAAAACAGTTCATCAATAATAATTATTTATGTTTACTGTTTATTCCAAAGGCGTTTTTTTTTTTTTAATTTGGTCATGTGACCAGCAGCAGAGGACTAGACGCTCCCCCTGCTTATGTTTCCCTGCAGATAGGCTGGGAGACAGCTGGGTCATGTGACAGCTGTATATTGATTAAGAAAAAGGTACTTAGATGGGGGTTTTTTTATTAAGATAATTACAGAGCCATCATCCACATACACAAATAGATAAGTTAAAGTAAATTAAACAGTGTGTGTTTAGTATCACTTTAAAGAATAAAATAGTATTCAGAGCACTCCTTTTTATAGATCGATGGTAACTAAGGCTTTGCCATTTTACCACTCTGATAACAATGCTGACTTTTGATCCATGGTTCTCTTGATTTATCTCTAACAGTATAATGTTTATCTTGAAGAGGCAAATATAGCACTGATTATTTGCCTGTATCTAAATTGTTCTATCTTGATAAGCAGACACCTCTGGAAAGCTAATTAGGACATCGGAAGAGAGTTGAAATTTCTGTTCTGAAAGAGCTGATCAAAGTTCAACAGAATACAACAAAAACATACAATTTCTAAGAAACATTATACCACAAACCAATGAAGTAAAGTGTTATTTTGAATTTAGTTCACATGGAACATTATTTTAAAGCTCTGAACCTGTATTTTATTACAGTTGAATTATAAAAACATTGTTTTTATTACTTTTTCAAAGGCAGTGTAATAAAGAGTAAATATGAGAAAAATAAAAAATGACATGATACAGTAAAAATCATTACAGCTGAACTCTGGGAAAATAGAGCTGAAATCCGGGTAAAATAAAAGTTGGCCCTTGCAGTAGGGCTACCCCTACAACAAGGGTTAAATGTTTATTTTTGTCCAGGGAGAACATAACAGTTATTCTTTCGTTTTAAACATTTTTATTATGTTTTCATAAGTTTAAACAACAGATGTACAGTAATATCATATGTGTAAATACAATATTTGACGGAATAGAAAATAATAGAAATTAAGTTTCATTAGTAATAAATATTAAAACAAGCTATAAGGTAAAAATTAGTAGATGATACAAAGTTACTTGTAACATATATGACTGAAATTAGGATACTTATTATTTCAGGAATGAGTATGGAGAATAGAAATAATTAAATAGAATATTGTGCCTATGGTTCTGAGTAGGGATGAGCCGAACACCCCCCGGTTCGGTTTGCACCAGAACCTGCGAATGGACCGAAAATTTGCACAAACGTTAGAACCCCATTGAAGTCTATGGGACTCGAACATTCAAAATCAAAAGTGCTCATTTTAAAGGCTAATTTGCATGGTATTGTCCTAAAAAGGGTTTGGGGACCTGGGTCCTGCCCCAGGGGACATGTATCAATGCAAAAAAAAGTTTTATAAACAGCGTTTTTCCGGGAGCAGTGATTTTAATGATGCTTAAAGTGCAAAAAAAAAAAAAGTGAAATATTCCTTTAAATATCGTAACTGGGGAGTGTCTATAGTATGTCTGTAAAGTAGTGCGTGTTTCCCGTGCTTCGAACAGTCCCTGCACAAAATGACATTTTTAAAGGAATAAAAGTCATTTAAAACTGCTTGCGGTTTTAATGTAATGTTGGGTCCCGACAATATGGATGAAAATCAGTGAGACAAACGGCATGGGTACCCCCCCCCAGTCTGTTACCAGGCCCTTTAGGTCTTGTATGGATATTAAGGGGAACCCCACACCCAAATTAAAAAAAGGAAAGGCGTGGAGCCCCCATGCCCTATATACTCTGAACAGCAGTATACAGACAGTGCAAACAAGACAGGGACTGTAGGTTTGTTGTTAAGTAGAATCTGTTTGTAATTTTGAACTGGTACATTTTTAAAGTGTAGCTCCAGCCAAAAAATCTATTTTTAAGCTTTATGGAAAACATAGGGAAGGGTTATCACCTCTGTGACATTTGTTTTGCTGTCTGTGCTCCTCTTCAGAAGATTTCACCTTACTTTCTGTCACAATGACAAATGTTTTTAGAAAATTTGGGGTTTTTAGTGAAACAAGGATTGGTGATAAAGCATCAGTGGAAAGGAGAAATGATTTTCACATATTAACTCTTACAAGAGAGAATTTCCCTTCCTAGGGGTAGATTTCATCTCACTTCCTGTTGTCTCCTTCCGTTTGCAAGTAGGAGTCATTTGTAAGTTGGATGTTTGAAAGTAGGGGCCTTCCCTATATACTCTGCAGAAATTGTGGCCTTAGGTGTTGGTGTTGCCACAACACTGTAAGCCCCCACAGGGCCCTGCTGTGAAATATTAGATCAAGAATTGTAATTACATGCCCCTGTTGAACAGGGGCAGAAAAATTGGGCCTTTGGTGATGGTGGTGGTGCTGGTGCCACAACACTGTAAGTCCTCACAGTTACTCTTGTTGGGCGCTGGAATGGGCCCTGCTGTGAAATATTAGATCAAGAATTGTAATTACATGCACCTGTTGAACAGGGGCAGAAAAATTGGGCCTGTGGTGGTGGTGCTGGTGCCACAACACTGTAAGTCCTCACAGTTACTCTTGGTGGGCGCTGAAATGGGCCCTGCTGTGAAATATTAAATCAAGAATTGTAGATACATGCACCTGTTGAACAGGGGCATAAAAATTGAGCCTTTAATGGTGGTGGTGCTGGTGCCACAACACTGTAAGTCCTCACAGTTACTCTTGGTGGGCGCTGGAACGGGCCCTGCTGTGAAATATTAGATCAAGAATTGTAATTACATGCACCTGTTGAACAGGGGCAGAAAAATTGGGCCTTTGGTGGTGGTGGTGGTGCTGCTGGTGCCACAACACTGTAAGTCCTCACAGTTACTCTTGGTGGGCGCTGGAACGGGCCCTGCTGTGAAATATTAGATCAAGAATTGTAATGACAATTTTCTGTTGAACAGGGACATAAAAATTGGGCCTTAGGCACTGGTGCTGGTGCCACAACACTGCAACCCCTCACAGATACTCTAGTTGGAGCGCAGGAACGAGCCCTGCTGCAAAGAATTGCATCAAAAATTGTAATTACATGTCCCTGTTAAATAGGGGCCGGAAAATTGGGCCTTAGGCACTGGTGCTGGTGCCACAACACTGCAGCCCCTCACAGATACTCTAGTTGGAGCGCAGGAGCGAGCCCTGCTGCAAATAATTGCATAAAAAATTGTAATTACACGCTCCTGTTAAACAGGGGCTGAAAAATTGGGCCTTAGGCACTGGTGCCACAACACTGCAACCCCTCATAGATACTCTAGTTGGAGCGCAGGAGTGAGCCCTGCTGCAAAGAATTGCGTCAAAAATTGTAATTACACGCCCCTGTTAAACAGGGGCTGAAATATTGGGCCTTAGCCACTGGTGGCGGCGCCCAGAAACAAAAATATTCTTACAAGCTATCAGCATGATCATTTAGGAGGAAGAGGATAGTCACTCAGCATAACACAATAGTCACTCAGCATCAGCATAGGCAGTCTTGAAGGGATCTGACATTTCAAAAAAATTTATTCGGTTACATCAGCATCAGGTGCTTGCTATCTGGTGGTGATCCAAGACTGATTCATTTTTATGAAGGTCAGTCGATCGACCGAGTTGGTGGACAGGCGCACCCTGTGATCGGTTACAAAGCCTCCAGCAGCACTGAATGTGCGTTCCGAAAGAACGCTGGATGCAGGACAGGCCAGTAACTCAATTGCATACTGTGCAAGCTCTGGCCAGTGATCCATCCTCAAGACCCAGTAACCCAGAGGATTTTCGGTGGGAAAGGTGTCCAAGTCAGATCTTGCCCCTAGGTATTCCTGCACCATGTAAAACAGACGCTGGTGATGGTTGCTGGAACTGATCATACCTTGGGGCTGCGGACTAAAAAATTGTCTGAACGCATCGGTCAGACGGCCACCTTCTCCACCGCTCCTTCTTTGACTGACCGAAGCCTCGGCAACACGTTGTCCAGGAACAGGAGTTTGTAACCTTCCCAGTCTCTGGGAACGCGTTGCACAGACCTTTCTGTAATGCCTCCCGAAGATGTTTCATCCTCTGCTCCCTCTGCGACGGCAAGATAAGGTCTGCAACGTGGATCAAGGAGGGTTGCCAGCCAGTAACGATCCGTCTCCTTGATACCACGAATATGAGGATCCTTCCGCAGGCTTTGCAGGATCAGGGAGGCCATGCAGCGTAGGTTTGCTGAGGCATTCGGTCTGGAGTCCTCTGATTCACTAAGAACGACATGATCCACAGCCACCTCCTCCCAGCCACGTACAACTCCATGGGTTTCTTGGGACTGTAAATGATACCTTAAAGACTTCTGCTGATGCTGAGTGCCAGGCTCCACCTCCATGCTGACACAATCCTCTTCCTCCTCCTCCTCTTCCTGTGTGATCAGCGGGCACGCAGGAACACTGTCTGGATAAAGGGGGCCTTGAGAGCTAAGGAAGTCCTCCTCTTCCTGCCTCTGTTCTGCCTCAAGTGCCCTGTCCATTATTCCACGCAGCGTGTGCTCCAACAGGTGGACAAGGGGGACAGTGTCACTGATGCATGCACTGTCACTGCTCACCATCCTCGTGGCCTCCTCAAATGGTGACAGGACCGTGCGTGCATCCCTAATCATGGCCCACTGGCATGGGGAAAAAAACAAGCTCACCTGACTCTGTCCTGGTGCCATAGTCGCACAGGTACTCATTGATGGCCCTCTGCTGCGTGTGCAGCCGCTGCAGCATGGCCAACGTTGAGTTCCACCTGGTGGGCATGTCACAGATTAGGCGGTTCTTGACCGGCGGAAATTCAAACAGACTTTCCTGGCCTGCCTCAGGACATCCTGTAAGCCGGGTACCTGCCCAAGAACCGCTGCACCACCAAGTTAAAGACGTGAGCCAAACAGGGCACATGGGTCAGTTGTCCCTGTCGGAGGGAGGAGAGGAGGTTGGTGCCATTGTCGCAAACCACCATTCCTGGCTTAAGTTGGCCTGGCGTCAACAACCTCTGAACCTGCCCCTGCAGAGCTGACAGAATCTCTGCCCCAGTGTGGCTCCTGTCCCCCAAGCACACCAGCTCAAGCACCGCATGGCATCTTTTGGCCTGCGTACGTGCGTAGCCCCTTCAATGTCTACAGAGCACCGCTGGTTCCAAGGACAAAGCACGGGAAGAGGCCATGGAGGAAGAAGAAGAGGAGGGTGTGGAGGAGAGAGGTGTGTCAGAATCACCAGTTGTGGCATTTTGGAGGCGTGGTGGCAGAACAACCTCCAACACTACTGTACCTTGTCCTGCATCCTTCCCAGCTGCCAGCAGAGTCACCCAATGCGCCGTGAAACATAGGTAAAGTCCCTGTCCATGCCTGCTGTGGCGTTTGGGAACCTGCCACTGAAAAGTGGTGTTTGGGAACCTGCCACTGAGGAACCGCACATTCCACAAACTCACGGAAGGGGGCAGACTCTACCAACTGAAAAGGTAGCAGTTGAAGTGCTAGCAATTTTGCCAAGCTAGCATTCAACCGCTGGGCATGTGGATGGCTGGGAGCGAACTTCCTCCTGCGGTGCAGCAGCTGGGGCAGGGAAATTTGCCTGGTACAATCTGACGTCGGTGTACCGATAGCTGATTGCCTGCAAGTACTTGGCTGTGACACACCTAATTCTACACCTTCATTCCTCTCAGTGCAGGTCTCAGAGAGGACTGAAGGTATAGTGGGGTTGGAGATCCTAGCTGATGAGGAGCAAGGAGAGGTCCTCTTTGTTCTTTGGTGTGGGTCTTTTAGGTACGCTTGCCAACGAACTGCATGGCAGGTCAACATATGTCTGGTCAAGCATGTGGTACCCAAGCGGGAGATGTTTTGGCCACGCGAGATATGCTTGAGACATATGTTGCAAATAGCAGCGGTGCGATCTGATGCACTCGTCTCAAAAAAGGCCCACACCAAAGAACTTTTGGAATAACGCGCAGAGACAGCAGTGCCCTGCACATGCGGAGCTCTGCGGTGTGTTGCAGTCAGTGTGCTGCCCTTAGGCTGGCCCCTGGAGGGCATCCTGTCTCATTGGTGATGTGCCTCCTCCTCCTCTCTCCTATAAGGCACCCACGTGGAGTCAGTGACCTCATCATCCCCTCCCTCCTCATTACTGGAGCAAACCTAGCAGTATGCTGCAGCAGGGGGAACATGACTTGCAGATTGCTGTCCTTCTTGGGCACCCCCTCTGTCTGGGCTCACATTACTGCCTTCCTCTAGCTGAGTACCACCTTCAAAACGCTGGGCATCCTCCTGGAGCATGTACCCAACACTGTGGTCAGACAGTTCGGGGGACTCCTCAGGAGGACATAGTGGGGCTAGGGAAGGAGTCACTGATGCAATTGAGCCGAGGGAAGAGGCCGCGTTGGCAGCTGCTTTGACAGACAAAGTACCCTGAGCCTGGGTGAGAGAGGATGAGGAGGATGAGGACGGCTTGGTCATCCACTCGACCAAGTCTTCCACATGTTGCGGCTCAACGCGGCCAGCTGCTGAAAAAAAGGCCAAGCGTGTCCCACGACGACGTGCTGATGAGGATGCACCATGTCCACGACCAGCACTGTTGCCTCCAGACACAGAGCCTGCTTGCCCTCTTTTATTGGCTTGTGACTGTCTGCCTCTCCTGGCTGGCCTTTCAGACATACTATTGGCCTGCAGTGGGATGTAGCTGCACAAAACTGGGATGTATATATATATATATATATATATATATATATATACATATATACTGATTATACTGCAGCTAGCAGAATCAACTGCCTGCCTGTAGTATTATTAGTATGAGAACACCTGCACTTGTCTTCAGGTAGCTATACTGTAGGTGCAACTGTGCAGGGTACACAGTACAGTAACTGGAAATACATCAAAAGCCTACACAAGCACCTGGCTTCAGGTAGCTATACTGTAGGTGCAACTGTGCAGGGTACACAGTACAGTAACTGGAAATACGTCAAGAGCCTACACAAGCACCTGGCTTCAGGTAGTTATACTGTAAGTGCAACTGTGCAGGGTACACAGTACACTAACTGGAAATACTGTAAAAACACCTGCCTGCCTGTCAGTATATTAGGAAGAGAAGAACAGGATCTAGCTAAACTGAATACAGTATATATATATATATATATATATATATATACACACAACACCTGGGATGAATATATATACACACAATACACTGTAAGTGCAGCTAACTGACTCGACCTGCCTACTCTGTCTAACTTAAATCAAATGACTCTGTCTATCTATCTCTCTCCAGTCTCCACCGCAACACACTACACAAGACCGCCACGGAGGTGGCCTTATATAGTGTGGGGCGTGTACTAAACCCCCTGAGCCATAATTGGCCAAAGCCTCCTTGACTTTGGCCAATTATGGCTCTCTGTACACACAGCGCTGTGATTGGCCAAGCATGCGGGTCATAGTGCATGCTTGGCCAATCATCAGCCAGCAATGCACTGCAATGCCACAGTGAATTATGGGCCAGGATGCGCCACTCGAATTTGGCGCGAACGGCCCATATCGTTTTTAATTCGGCGAACGATCGAACACACGATGTTCGAGTCGAACATGCGTTCGACTCGAACACGAAGCTCATCCCTAGTTCTGAGTGAAGAGCCAGGTAATTAAATTATATATGAGATGGTACATTAGGAGTGTTACAGGGCAATCAAGAGAAATGGGTAAGTTTTCCAGGGCCAAGTTCCTGCAAATTGACTTGGCATTATCTGGAAATATGAGGAATATTTCAGATAATCCCGCAAGACTCCTATTAGAGTAAAAATAACGAGTGCAAAGAGAAGGGGAAGCTTAGATAATGTTATGATGAAGAGACATTGGGATGAGAAATGGGGTATGTCACCAGAGGGGGTCAGTAGACTCGGGAGGTAAAAAATGAATGAATGAATTAAATCACATGACAGATTATAGATCTTAAGCCCTTAAGGGTGTAGTAAATAGGTGTCAAAGCACGATGGTAGGAAATGTTCAATCCATGGTGTCCATAGGGCTTCGAATTTTGATATATTATCAAGATAGATAGCTTCTGTTTTAGCATGGATTAAGAATTAAGTAACTCTTTATTTGACTAAGGATATATGAAGTGAATCTGTTTTCCAAGCTTTCGCTATGACCTGTTTTGATGCTGTTGTTACAAAGAGCATGAGTTTAAATTGGCAGTTTGACAAGGCATGTGGTTTACTATTCAGGAGTGCAATAGGTGCCTCAGGCAGTAATACAACTTTGAACATTGTGGAAAGAATATTAAATACTTCTGACCAAAAGGATCTGACAATATTACATTCCCACCAGATATGTACCTGAGTACCCGGAGTAGAGCAGCCACGAAAGCAATGGGAAGGATATTGTGGAGAGAATTTAGAAATTCTGGCAGGGACCAAGTACCATCTTGTGAGTACCTTATAATTGGTTTCGAGAGCCATTGGCCTGGTTAGAAAGAATTACAGTGATAAAAAATGTCCATCCTCCCAAAACTCTTATATCTTTTTCAAGTACTCACTATATCTATACCATCACATTTCTTACACATCGTACAACGAAAAACCTTAATTTTATCTGGGGTAAGACAAAACCTCAAATTCCTAAACATACCCTATATGCTCCTAAAATTCAGGGTTGTCTGGGTGTGCCAGACTTTACAAAATATTATTATGCAGCACAATTATCACAGCTTTCCAAATACCACGCTAAGACGGAAATCCCACTTTTGGTAGCTGTAGAATCAGTCTTTTGTGACCCTCTATCCATCGCTAATCTTCTTTGGCTAAACCCAATGCAGTGCCGAACAGTAAATAATCCCATTACCAAACACAGCCTATCCATTTAGGATAGGTTGACCAATTACTGAGAAGTTTATTACGTTGTGAAAGCATAGATGGGTAATTTGTTGTATAGAGCTCCAGAGGGTTGGCTGTAAAGTTAATACCCAAGTAGGAGATAAACGTTGTAGACCAGGTGAATTGAGAGAGCGTGAAGAAGTTGGGTTTGGATGGCAGGCTTCAACTATATATTTAGAGCTGTGGATTTGTGGGGGTTTATAGAAAGTCCTGATACTTGTTCAAATTTAGAAAGGACGTTTAGAAGAGTTGGCGCTGAGGTTATGGGTGAAGTAAGGAATTATTATTATTATTATCCAGGATTTATATAGCGCCAACAGTTTACGCAGCGCTTTACAGTATAAAAGGGAGACAATACAGTTATAATACAATAAAATACAAGAGGATTCAGAGGGGCCTGCTCAGAAAAGCTTACAATCTAATAGGTTGGGGCAGGTGGTACAAAAGGTGGTAACTGTGGGGAATGAGCTGTTGGAAGTGGTAGGAGATTAGTTGGAGATGTGATAGGCTTTGCTGAAGAGATGAGTTTTCAGGGATCGCCTGCAGGTAGCAAGAGTAAGCGCTAGCCGGACAGGTTGAGGTAGCGAGTTCCAGAGGATGGGAGAGGCTCTGGAGAAATCCTGGAAAGGAGCATGGGAGGAGGAGATGAGAGAGCTTGAGAGCAGGAGGTCTTGAGAAGAGCGGAGAGGATGATTTGGGTGATATTTGGAGACAAGATTGGTGATGTAGCTCGGGGCAGAGTTGAGAATGGCTTTGTATGTTGTGGTTAGTATTTTGAATTTAATTCACTGGGTGATTGGGAGCCAGTGTAGGGATTGGAGGAGAGGGTTGGCAGACACTGAACGGTTGGTAAGGTGGATAAGTCTGGCAGCAGCATTCATGATAGACTGAAGAGGGGATAGCCTATGGAGAGGTAGGCCAATGAGAAGGGAGTTGCAATAGTCAAGGCGAGAGATAACAAGGGAGTGAATGAGGAGCTTGGTGGTTTAATTAGTTTAAGAGGGACGAATTTTAGAGATGTTACAAGGGGGAAACCTACAAACTTTTGATAACGATTGGATTTGAGGCTGAAATGACAAGTCAGAGTCTAGGATTACACCTAGTACCCTGGCGTGAGGGGAGGGAATGATGGTTGCATTGTTGATTTTGATGGAAAAGTCAATATCAGTATATAAAGTCAAGGAATATTAAGACATCGTCTGCAAACAGACATAATTTATGTTGATAACCACCAAGTTTGAGTCCTTTTATGTTTGGGTTGGATGGAATGAGTTGGGCCAGGGGTTCAATTGCCAATGCAAAGAGGAGAGGGGATGGGGGCATCCCTGCCTGGTTCCTCTCTCAACATTAATAGATATAGAAATTTTTTTTGGAGAAAAAGATCAGATTTAAAACCCGAATAGGAGATATAGGCTTTCGGGTGTTGATATAAGGCAGCTATCTATTTCAAGAAATGTGGTCCGAAACCCCAGTGATAAAGAATTGAGTGTAGATAAGGCCATGATAATGAATCAAATGCCTTTCGTATATCCAACGAGAGGAAACAGGCAGGGATATGGTGTGAGTGAGCTGCGTAGGCCAGAAGTGTAGCTTGACCAATATTATTGCCTGCTTGTCTTGAGGGAATAAATCCTGTTTGATCTCTATGAATAAGGGGGCCAATAATTGGATTAAGTCTGGAGGATAATATTTTGGCCAATATTTTAATATCAATATTGAGGATAGATATTGGTCTATAATTAGTCCAAGGTGTGTCATCTGTATTGGGTTTAGGGATCATGGATATAGAAGCTGTAAGTGATTCCGTACGAAAATGACGTCTTTTGAGAAGGGAGTTAAAGGCTTCTACCATAAGGGGTGATAATAAGGATGCAAATCTTTTGTAGTAAGTTGCTGATAGGCCATCTATGCCTGGACGTTTATGTGATTTGAGTGATTTTATAACTTGTATTTCAAATTCAGTAATAGGTTTATCAAGAGTATGTTGATGAGATGAGCAAATGGAGGGGAGATGAATTAAAGATAGGAGTGAGGTCAGTTGAGAATGGTCTAAGGTGTTAGGGTCTTTGTGTAATTCAGTTAGTTTTTTATGGAATTCTTTTAAAATATTTGGTGGATTACTGGTGTACGTATCTTTGTTAATTTATAAATTAATAGGTTTAGGGGTATAACTGCTCTTCCACAATGCCAGGGCTAGAAATGTGTTTGGTTTATTAGCTTTCATATAAAAGGTGTGCTTGGATTTACAAAGTGTTTTTTCTGCAGATTCCGTCAGAAAGAGGTCCAATTCTAGGCATGCTTTGTCATATATAAGTTTATTCGGCTGTGTGGGTTTGGTCTGAAAGTCTACCGAAGCTTTGTAAAATGTGTCTTCAAGTTTTTTATAAAGTTGTTTTTGTTCTTTACTGTAGACTTGTGCACAATGGAAAAATGTGTTTAGTTTCGGTTCTTTGTCATTCGTAAAATACATAATTTTGTTCGGTTATATTTGTTATGTTATGTTAATACATTTTCGGATAATTCGTTATTATTCATAGAGTGTCGATATTCGTTATACTGAATCTCGACTCATGTCGAATTCATTCGTTATATGTGCTATAATTTCGTTTGTATTCGTTGAAATTCGATATTCATGTATGTAGATATATTCGTGATAATGATTCGTAGTTTGGAAAGTCATTTGTTTATTGAATATTTTAACACACACAATGATAATATCTCTTCTCCTCTGCTCAAATACAACACCCTTCTCATTCAGTTCTCAGGAATGCACTTTGCCAGTAATCCAACCTCCAGCACAAAGTTAATCAGCTGATTGGACTGTAAGATTTACTTTGAGTTGACCTTTTGTTTCATTAGACCTTTAACGAATTACCAACTCATGTCGTATTCATTCGAATTCATTCGTTATATCCGCTATAATTTCTTTCGTATTCGTTTAAATTCGTTATTTTTTTATTCGGATACATCCGAATGTCCGAAAGATGCAAAATTCGGCCAAATTTCGATCCGTTACGAAATGTATTGCACAAGCCTACTTTACGGTAGTGGTAGTGGTGGTAGTGGTGTGGCTAATACAAAGCCCTCTAATATAAGGTTTGAAAGCTTCCCAACGTGT
Organism: Aquarana catesbeiana; assembly: GCF_042186555.1. Lineage (NCBI taxonomy): Eukaryota > Metazoa > Chordata > Amphibia > Anura > Ranidae > Aquarana > Aquarana catesbeiana. Next base: position 78,513,932 of record NC_133330.1, on the reverse strand, counting down.
CGGGGGATCTGTTTCAGTGGAATTGTTGATGATGAGATAATCTTTTATGGCCGTTTCCAATCTCTGCTGGAATTAGGAATTTGCAAGTAAACTCATTCACTATCGTTAACCACTTCCCTACCCTCCCATAGTAATATGACGTCCCCAGGAGGGATCTCCCATCCTGGGCGGGCATCATATGAGGTCCTGGGCTTCCCGGCCGTCTAGGGGGCGCGCAAAACAGTCAACATACGCTTATTGCGATTTTTTTTACCAAAAATATGTAGAAGAATATATATTGGCCTAAACTGAGGAAATAAAAAAAAAAAATTGGGATATTTATTATAGCAAAAAGTAAAAAATATTGTGTTTTTTTCAAACTTGTCACCCTTCTTTTGTTTATAATGCAAAAAGTAAAAACCGCAGTGGTGATCAAATACCACCATAATAAAGCTCTATTTGTGGGGAAAAAAAGATAAAAATTTTATTTGGGTGCAGTGTTGCATGACTGCGCAATTGTCATTCAAAATGCGATAGTGCTGAAAACTGAAAATTGGCCTGGGCAGGAAGGGGGCGAAAATTCCCTGTATTGAAGTGGTTAATATACCAAGTACGATGATTGGATCATGTAACTAGAGATGAGAAAGTTGTCATTACAGCATTATGACCCGACCATGCACATGGTATAATATGTGAGTCTATAATGAGTGCTGAAGTTGAAACCATAACAAAAAGGTGGTCAATATGGGAGAATTGCTTGTGGGGATGGGAATAGTGAGTGTATTGTCGTTTTGTAGGAATATGTTCTCTTCAAGTGGCTAAAAGAGAATATTGATGTAGGAGTCGTTGATATGAAGGGTTAGGAATATTAGTTGGAACCGGGGATTTGTCAAGGAATGGATATATTATTTGGTTGGAATCACCACCAATAATAAGGGTACCTTGTTTATTTGTTTCAACCACAGAGAGTGTGGTGTGGGAGAAATGCCAATGGGTTCTTGTTAGGTGCATAGTAAGAAACGATCGTAACATCATTATCTAATCATGTACCTGATAAGATCAGGTATCTACCTTCTGGGTCTTTAAGTTCCTTTTTAATAGTAAATGGTGTTGTGCGGTGGAAAGCAATCAATACTCCCCTTTTTTTCATTATGGTAGAAGCAGTAAAAACTTGGGTATATCTGTGGACGAAATATTTTGGTGTGGATTGCTGGACAAAGTGGGTCTCTTGCAAACAAACTACATGAGCTAATAGTTTGGAAAAGAAGGTAAAGGCTTTAGTTTTTTTCGAAGGAGAGTTGAGACCTTGTACATTTAGTGTTAATACATTTAAGGAAGACATTATAGATTATTGATAAGGATCAATAAAGGGCTGCTTAATATTATTCAAAAGTTACTTCCCTGGAGAAAAGAATACTAATGAGGAATGGGAAATTCAGCAAGGTAGGAGCAGTAGAAGCGTATCAATGTAAATTGTGTGTAGCGGGTATCTCTCCAGGCTGATTGTATCTATGAGGGAGAGAGCTGCCTACTAGCAGCTGCGTGTGCTTTTCACCCTCCTTCCTTTTCTCTCACTACACAGAGACACACAGTACTGCTTGCTCTGTAGCCTCCCCATTGGAAGAGACTGACAGCCAATCACCAGGAAAATGCAGCAAAGGAAAATGCAGCAAAGCATTGTGGGTGATGTCGTCTGGAGGAGGGAGTGACTCTGTTAGCTGGATCAGCCCTGAACTACAATACAGACAATGCAAAGCGTGCAGCACTGCATGCTGGGAGCAGTAATAAAAGGACCGGCGCGGCCATCTTTCAGTCTCTCTGGACACCATTCAAATCCTGTCAGGAGGAGGTCTGTGTGTGACCAGGAGTGAGAGACTGTGGCCTATACAGCAGAGAGCCCGATCGCCTGCTTCCGTGGGATCTATGAAAGACAACCCTGCTTTTCTAGCAGGTGGACCGGCCTGGGCTTTAGAGCAACTGTAAGCCACCTGCACTTCTGTCGATTGGGAGTGGCAGCATGGCATGGCGGTGCCATCTTCACCAGGAGGGGATTCAGGACGGAGCCTCACAGTCATTGGGGTCTGTTGTGGTGAGAGGGCACCTGCCCACTCCAGTAGAAAGTACAGTATTGCTGAGTGAGTTCTTTCTATAAGACTGCTGGTGAGACTTGTAGTTCCACAGAGGTGAATCTACTTCTTCACAGGCATCATACAGCTGAACTTTGGGACCTTGTCTTTCTCCCCTGCATTGTAAGGTCAGTACTGTATTGCACTCACATTTAAGGAGGAATCTACAAGTAGTGATATTTCTTCAGTTAAGCTGTTATCAGCATATCTTCTGTTCTACAGTTATTTCTTTTCCTTTGTCTTTGTGGTACAAATACTGCAGTTTAAACATTAGGTTAGCTGAAGATATCCGGAATCTAAAGAACATTCACCACCCTTTCCTTTTACTAAGCTCTGCTGCTCTATATTCAGGGTTGATTATGGTATTACAACCTAGGGGGAGCCATTTTATTGGGACATTCTAAAAACGTTGCACTGTATTACTGTGTGCATATGTTGGGTTCATTTCTGCTGGTTTGTGTGCTGAGGCCTCAGGGGACGGATATCCAATACATGCGTTGAGGGTGTTGGATGTTCACCTTCCTGTGTACCTGTTTACATATACATTTTCAGGTAACGAAGGTACACATTCTGTATATTGGAATTTAAGTGATATTTTCCTGTCAGTTATAACTTGTGTGTTCATGCCATTTTATTATGTCCATTCTTTATCTCAAGTAAACATTTCTGAGTGATTCATTGATATTGTGTGAGTCTCTATTTACTACCACAGCTGGTGACATGATGGAACCCAGGGCCTTAGTAAATATACTTCATGGTTTATCATTACTGTGTTTCCTCTCTATTGCTGGGTTCCGCACTAATATTATCAAGTAGGTGTGCCAGAGGGGTTGGGCCTGTTCTTGGGGTTGAGAGTCAGAGTACAGAACCAAACATACATTAAGTGGTTCCTCCAGGGGTAGCGCTACACGTATAATGTATATTATCACAGAGGAAAAATTGTATATTCAAGTGAAACTTCAAAAAAGGAAATAAGTTGTAAAAAGGAGAGGGCTCCCTATTGGAGCGAATATCCAGTGGGTGGTGAATAAACACCAACCAGTGGATATGAAGTGGTCCAAGGAGTGTCCAAATCTAAGTTGGGCACTCGAGGAATGAGTGGCGGTGCAATGAGCTGTCTCCGGGACTACAACAGCTGCGTGTTAAAATTATTGAACAAAATGAGTCATAAGTATAATGTTAGTTTAACATAGCTGTAAAATTAATGCATACTATAATGCAAGGTAGTAGAATTCAGGTTAAGCTCAAAATATATTGAAGTTAAGGATAATTTAAACTGATAAAAAAAAAATCAAGATAATTCTAATGTTAGAATAAAAATCTTATTACGCTAGTATAGAGAATATACCATTAAATCCTCACAGAAAGGGGTAATAATTAGATCATGTGAGGTAAAAGATGTAGAATATGTATAATATGTAAAAAGTTTGGAAAGATATAAGATTGAATTCTTAAATATCACCCATATGGTATATATATCAGTCTGCAACATCTTCTTCAGGCGGTGGTGAAGCAAAGCGACCCCTTTTATGAGGACTAAGTGGGGCTTGTGTTATTTGAGGTGCTTGGGAGTCTTGAATATCTTGGGTCTTTGAGAGGGATGTTGAATTCATTCGTCATTTGGGACGTGGAAGGTGTTGACAGGCAGAGATCACTAATGCCGTGTACAAACGACCGGACTTTTGGACAGCAAAGGTCCGACGGAACGAATCCGGCGGACAATTCGATCGTGTGTGGGCTTCATTGGACCTTTGCTGTCGAAAAATCAGACGGACATTTTTTTTTCCACAAAGTTGTCCATTTTTAAGATATTTCCAACACATAGCATGTACATAGCAAAAATGACACCCCAAAATACATTCTGCTACTCCTCCTGAGTATGGCGATACCACATGTGTGAGACTTTTACACAGCCTGGCCACATATAGAGGCCTGCCAGGCAAGTAGCACCTTCAGGCGTTCTACAAGCATAAATTACACATCTCATTTCTCAACCACCTATTACAGTTTTGAAGGCCCTGGAGCCCCAGGACAATGGAAACGCTCACAAAATGACCCCATTTTGGAAAGCAGACACCCCAATGTATAATCTATGAGGCATAATGAGTCTTTTGAACGGTTCATTTTTTTCCAGAAGTTTTTGGAAAATGTGGAAAAAAAATGAAAACGCATTTTTTTCCACAAAGTTGTCCATTTTTAAGATATCTCCAACACATAGCATGTACATAGCAAAAATGACACCCCAAAATACATTCTGCTACTCCTCCTGAGTATGGCGATACCACATGTGTCAGACTTTTACACAGCCTGACCACATACAGAGGCCCACCATTGAAGTAGCACCTTCAGGCGTTCTACAAGCATAAATTACACATCTAATTTCCTGACAACCTATTATTTTTGAAGGCCCTTATATTTCTAACACATTGCATTTACACACCAAAAATTACACTCCAAAATAAATTCTATTGAGGAAAGGGTAAAAAAAAAGTATTACCTGTGGTTTTAGTAGTGTCCCCAGAGGAGAGAATTGGTGCAGGCAGCAGGCAGCAGGCAGGGATGTGCTTAGCAACAATAGTAATTATCCAGGCAGCAGGCAGGAATATTGTCTATAGTCAGTACAAGGATATCGTCAGCACAGCCAAAGCATTTGTCCATAGAAATTGTCCAGGCAGAGACAGCCAACACAGCCATAATATTGGTCCTGGTACACCGTTACCTCCCTGCACTCATTATTGTACCGCTCTCCAGCCCTTCATAAACATACTGCCTCTTGCTACAGCTAATTATTTCCATAGTCCAGGTAGCAGGCAGAGGTGTGGTCAGTTTATGCTGCAGGCAGGGGGATGGCGGCAGTAAGTCAACAGCAGGCTGAGGGCCGCAATCAGGTAAGACCTGTGCACAGGGGCACTGGGGTAGAGGCTTCGACCCACCCAAATCTCTATGAAGCCTACGGACTCCAGACCCTAATCCGGAAATTACGAAACCCGGAGACAACAAAAAAAATTGTTTTCTCCATCCAGAAAAACATTTCTGGAGCCCCTCACATGTGAGACCCCTGTGTCCTACAGTAGCAGGGCAACAGATCAGTCCAAGCGGTAGGCAAAAGCAAAGTCCATAAAACAGGCCAGGGTCAGATGACGTGCAAGCAGTCCAAGTGGTGGGCAGAAGCGTAGTTGGTAAAACAGGCCATGGTCAGTTCACATGTAAGCAGTCCAAACAGTAGGCAGAAGCATAGTTGGTAAAACAGGCCAGGGTCAGTTCACATGAAAGCAGTCCAAACAGTAGGCAGAAGCGTAGTTGGTAAAACAGGCCAGGGTCGGTTCACATGTAAGCAGTCCAAACGGTTGGCAGAGGCATAGTCAAAAAACAGGCCAGGGTCAGTTCATGTAGAAGGCAGTGGAATGGTTATTTGAGGAAGCATGGGAAATGGTCAGCACAGATGATGAAAATGGGGAAGTGGTTAAGAATATGGGCTTATATTTAAGGGATGTGTGATATAGTCTAAAGCATTCACCAATGCAAAGGCCGGGTTCAAGGGGACACTGGGGACAATGGTAGCTGGTATCTCTTCGAAATCCTTTACTGCTGCATACTCGACATCTTTTTTGGCGTCTTCGGCCTGCTTCAGATGGGGGAATGTGGTCCAGGAAGTGGTGTTCATGAAGTCGGCTAACAGCATCAGAACGAAGGTTTTCTGGGGGGGGGTCTTTGATGGTAGATGAGGGACGTGACAACTTCTTCAATGAATTTTAGGAAGTGGGCAGAGCTTTCAGTGGATTTGGTGTAAATTATGTAGGCATTATAAATGGCCAAATGAATTAAATAGAGTGCTACTTTCTTGTACCGGAAACGGGACCTCCTTATTGCTAAATAGGGCTGAAGCATTTGGTCGTTGAAATCCACCCCCCCATGTACAGATTGTAATCTTGTACACATTTTGGCTTTACAATGGGACCTCGTCTTCTCTGAACTTCAACTGTAGTGTCGTCATGGATGGTGGACATCATGTACACATTCCTGGTATCCTTCCACCTCAAGGCCAGCACTTCGTTGCATCTCAAAGTTGCTCTTTCTCCCCTTCGCAATTTCTTGTTTACTATGGCTTGTGGGAAGCCCTTTCTATTCTTTCTGGAGGTTCCACAGGCCAGGGTTTGTGCGAGGTATAGGTGTTTGAAAAGGGGCAGGCTGGTATAAAAGTTATCCAGGTATATGTGGTAACCTTTCTTCAGCAGTGAGTAGGCCGGGTTCCATACAATTTTACCAGTTGTGCCCATGTAGGCCGGGCACTCAGGGCGCTGGAGCTGGGAATCTCTTCCTTCGTATATGCGGAACGCATACAGATATCCCGTGACTCTCTCGCAAAGCTTATAAAATTTCACTCCGTATTTGGCCCTTTTGCTAGGAATGTATTGTTTTATTCCTAGCCGGCCTGAAAAGGGTACCAGGGACTCATCTACACATATATGCTTATCGGGGACATAGAGTTCTGCAAATCGTTGGGAAAAGAAATTAATGAGTGGGCGAAGTTTATATAGTTTATCGTAATTTGGATGATTGCGGGGAGGGCACTGGGTGTTGTCATTGAAATGAAGGAAGAGCATTATCATTTCGTATCGGGACCTGGCCATTACAGAAGAATAAATGGGCATGTGGTGAATGGGGTGGGTGGACCAATAGGCATGTCCTTCATTTTTTTTGTAAGCCCCATGTTTATGGTGAGGCCCATAAACATTTTGAACTCCTCCAGAGTCAAATCCTTCCACTCGAATGGACGGGCGTAAGAAGATTGGGGGTTGTTGGCAATATGCTGCTGGGCATATAAATTGGTCTGGTCCATGATGAGTTGCAGCAAAGTGTTGGGCAAAAATAAATTAAAACAATCAATTTCAGAAAAATTTTGGGTATTGGCCTGCACACCTGGCTGTGCGGTGAAAGGGGGAATTCTTGCTGATCCTGAGTCAGAAGGCAGCCATGTTGGATTGGCAAGACCATCTGGGAGATATGTAGCGGCCCTGGCTCTTGGGGGACGTGGCACTCCAGTGCTGGTAGTTGGAGTTCCTGTGCTGGCATTTGGGCGTGATGCTGCGGAAGTGCTGGTACTGGGCATTTCTTGTGGCCTTTCACTGGTGGCAGCTCTAGGACTGGGCCTTTGGTTTTGGGGTCTATCGCTGGCAGCAGCGCTGGTACTGGGAATTTGATCCTGGGGTATATTGCTGGTGGCTGCCTGGTTTCCAGAGCGCCGTGCTCTTTTAGGAGGGATCCATTCTTCCTCTGAATCGTTTGCCGATCCACTACTTTCGATCGGTTCAAATGCTGAATTTGATTCACAATCGGAATTGGCATTTGAATCTGATGAGAGCTCCCCGCTGCTCTGATCAGTCATGGAGAGGATCTGGAACACCTCCTCACTTGTATAAAATCTTTTGGACATTTTTTCTGATGGGCTGTGTGACAGGTGACAAATTACGATTACTGATGGGCGACAGGTGATGGTCACTGATGGGTGACAGGTGATCGTGAGAGGTGACGGTCACTGATGGGCCACAGGTGATCGGTGACGTGCGACGGTCACTGGTGGGTGACAGGTACCGGTTGACAGTCACTGATGGCAGTCTCTGATGGTGACTGGTGCACTTTATTGGACTGATAGGTGACAGATGAGGGTGACGGATGGGTCACTGATGACGATCACTGATGGCGGTCACTGATGACGGTCACTGAAGGGTGACAGGTGCACCGCTGATGGCAGTCTCTGACGGTGACAGGTGCACTTTGTGGGCACTGACGGGTGACAGGTGCACTTTGTGGGCACTGACGGGTGACAGGTGCACTTTGTGTGCACTGACGGGTGACAGGTGCACTTTGTGGGCACTGATGGGTGACAGGTGCACTTTTATAAGTACTGATGTGGTGACTGTTGGGTGACAGCTGTAATTGGGGGGGGGGGGCGATGTGACAGGTTCTCTTTGTGGTGTTGGTGCAGTACACTACAGAACACACATAGATCAGTCACTCACTGCTCCTGGCTCTTCTCTCCTCACACTGGAAACGGTGTGTGAGGAGAGAAGAGCCGGTGACAGCTAGTAACCGGTCTTTGTTTACAGTTAGTGATCAGCTGTGAATGGATCACAGCCGATCACGTGGTAAACAGCCACCAGCCATTGGCTGTTTACCCTTGTCGGTGACGAGCAGTGTTCCTGGGAACACGCCGCCACCACCGTGACCGCGCTGCGCTCCCGATCGCGCGCATGCGCGGTCTAAAGCGGGGAATACCCTTTGTGATCGTCTGTGACGTAATCGCAGCTGATCACATGGTGAACAGCCATGCCCAATGGCTGTTCACCATGTGATCGGCCGTGATTACACAGGGCATGCGCCCGAGATCGCGCGCATGCCCTGTGTAAACCAGCCGCCGTCATATGACGGCGGCCCAGAACAAGAGCCGCACCGCTCCGCCGTCATATGACGGTGGGCGGGCGGCAACAGGTTAAGGGATTCTAATTCCTCTGAATGAGCTGTGGTAGAGATGTCAATCTCATCTACTCTCTGCTCAAGTAGAGATGTGCATCTGCCTACCTCACGGATCTCCCACGTTAGTTTATCAGTAATAGCATCTGAGGTATTCTGTAATGCTTTATGTAATAACCGTTCAAATTGGGAAAGCAGGTCTGAACCTATTTGATTATTATGTAGAGTAATAGGAGACAAATTCAAGTCATATTCAGTCTCACCACAGTGCGCTGAAGAGGGAGACCTGTGATGCTGCTGTATAACAGTTTGTGAGGAGAGATGTGATGGCGCTGATGCCATTTTAGATATCATTCTAGTCAGCTTTTCCTGAGGCTTTGATGTTTTCAGCTTCACTTTTTCTCTCGCTGTACATGTCACCAAAATGTGCCCACAAGTTCCAGGGATTAATGCGGTGATGTGGGGAGGTTATGGTCTGGTGTGACTCTGCTTAAACGGCTGTCGGGTCCCAGTCGGTATGAAGCCTCAAGCAGACATGTCCTACTTAGCAGGCTTCGCGCATGCGCCTCCCATAACAGTTACTCTTACCTTATCCCCTACTCCCATAGGCTTCTTTCCAGTTACATGACTGAAGCCTCTTCTCTTTGCTACACCATTGATCAAGGGCACATTGAAGTCATCACATATATTGCAAGTCCTGCATTGTAAGGGAGGACACTGACGACTCTCTCCCACAACTTGGAGCTTTGGAGAGAAGAAAAGATATGAAGTGCTGTCACCCTTCTACAGGGTGTGGAAAATAAATCAGGCGGGAACAATAGTTAATAAAATAATGTTACTGTGGTAAAGCTGAACTCTAGATAAAATGAAAATTTACCATTGCAGTGGGGCTTCCAAACCACAGCAAAGGTTAAATACAAAATTTTCTCTAGAGGTAGCATAAAAAGCAGTTTTACTTTCCCTATCCCTCACTTCCCTCAATTCTTTTCTTCTCTCCAAAGCTCCAAGTTGTGAGAGAGAGTCATCAATGTCCTCCCTTACAATGCAGGACTTGCAATATATGTGATGAGCACTGTTTGTTCCACAGTGAAATCATGCAGCAATTTCATAACCCTGTGGACAGGATAGACTTATGCCCTGTACACACGATAGGAATTTCCGACAACAAATGTTCGAATTGAGCTTGTTGTCGGAAAGTCCGACCGTGTGTATGCTCCATAGAACTTTTGTTGTCGGAATTTCCGACAACAAATGTTTGAGAGCAGGTTCTCAAATTTTCCGACAACAAAACTTGTTGTCGGAAATTCCGATCATGTGTATAAGTCCGCGCATGCTCGGAATCAAGCAGAAGAGCCGCACTGGCTATTGAACCTTATTTTTCTTGGCTCGTCGTACGTGTTGTACGTCACCGCGTTCTTGACGTTCGGAATTTCCGACAACATTTGTGTGACCGTGTGTATGCACGACAAGTTTGAGCCAACATCCTTCGAAAAAAAATCCACGGTTTTGTTGTGGGAAAATCCTATCGTGTGTACAGGGCATTAGGCTCAGGTCATATCAGCGCGACCTGCATTCTGCAGGAAGGTCACAGGGTGGCCTACCTTCAGAAACACATGTAGCGGTACCCCCGTAGGGGCTGCTAAGTGATGTGGTCCACCTGTCACCCTGCCCAGCCCATCATTCACTTCCAGACACTCCAAGACAATGAACAGTCTGTTAGGTTTGTTTTTTTGGATTTTATTGAGGGAATTGAACTTGGATGGGAAAATAGAAATAATAGCAATTTGCTTGGGACAACTATGTACAGTTCAGTAGGTTCGCTCCATTTCTCTTACTGCACATCACTTCCTCTCTAAGGTTCCAGGCACAGCTAGCACAATAGGGTTAGGCCTGACTCTGACTCAGCCAGGCCATTTGCAACAGCCTTTTGCAGGCAGGCAGACTGCGGGCCCCTATAGTGCAGCAGATAGAACGTTTGTGGTCCTAGCTGTCCTGTTTCTGATTACTAAGCCCAGTAACCCATTTTCAGTCCCTGCCAGTCCTCCTGGCTGCAGCTGCCCTTCTCCACTGCCCTTGACAACACAGTCCACTCCACATGCTCCCAGTCAGGCGTGCCTCCCCAGTACTCCCGACTGTGCTTTTCACTCACCAGCCCTCCTGGCTATGACCAGTTATTCCTCTCCTTAAAGACTTGCCCAACAATGTCCTCTTTGCTCCTCCTGTGCCTCCTTTCCAAGACGCCTTCATCGCCTTCTTGAATGGCCTTGTCCGCACCCAAGCCCCGGGCCCAAGGTCAACCCCCCAGACCGCGGAGCTCCCTCAAAGGCCTCGACAGCCTAGCATTCCACCTTCAACCCCAACTCCTCCCCAGCTGGGCTGAGCCTGGGTACATAAGGAGTCCTGCCCCCTGCCAGTCCAAGTTGGGGATTGTTCAGGGGGGGCTCCTTAGAGTACCCCAGGCAGCTCTACCTCTCCTCTCATCCTCTCTTTCCAGTACTTTCCACAAAGCTCTAGAAAGAAGAGGGAGGTCTTAGTGATGCTGCCTGTGAGTCAACAGCTGCTATCCTGAGCCACGCCCCAGCCCAGATCAAAACAAACAGGCCTGGCTGCCAGCCAGGCCTGCCTAAATTTGCCTACCCTAAGACAAAAAAATCCTACTCTAGCACCTACCTACCTAGAGGGTGCTACACACAAGTACAGAAGTCCTGGACTCTTTTTCTTTCAAATGTGCCACACAGAATCGCATGGTGCTGCAGGACCGTACAGTTTAGCGTGTGCGAAAACACTGGCGCTTTACTGTTGCATGGGGGGACTTTTAAGAATTACGTGCAAACCTGTGCATCTACCAAAAATCAGCGTGGTTTGTCTGCAGGTTGGGAGCATGCACAATTTTGCAAGCATTCCCGACCTGCAAACGTGTGAACCTAGCCTAATAAGAACATGTAGTTTATGTTTCAATCATTTTATTGGTTAATTTATTTGTTTATAACCTAGTTACAAACCATATATACTAGCATGTCACTGTTCACAGTTGTACTTTGAAAATGTAACAAAAAGGTGTCATTCACACTGGTGATATTGGGTCCAGCAGATGATTCTTGCAGCAGGGAGAAAAGGCAATTGTTCCTTCTGAGCCTCAATGATTCAGCAAAGAGTAATGGATCCATGGGTCCTAAATCTTTTTAAAGGGGTTATAAGCCTTTGTGTTTTTTCACCTTAATGCATCCTATGCATTAAGGTAAAAAAACACCTGGCGGTGACTAGCCCCCACCCCCCCCCCCCACACCATTTTACTTACCTAAGCCCTGGAACTTCTTCCAGTGGGGTTATCTGATGTGGGGAGGAGCCGGGAGAGCCGCCGAGGGACCCCAGAAGACGGTGTTCGGGGGGCCACTCTGTGCAAAATGAGCTGCACAGTGGAGGTAAGTATGACATGTTTATTATTTTTTTTTTAATAAACAAAGCTTTACAATAACTTTAAGCTTCATTTGAGTGCTGTGGAGAACACAGGTACATTTATCGTCACCAGGTTAAAGTGTTACTAAACCCAGTACTCTGCATTCCCTATATCTGGTCTCCCACAGTACACAGAACATGAAAATGCAATTATATTAAGAAAATATAAACTAATAAATACCTTTTCTCATCAGCAGTATATTGCAGTCTTGTGACTTGTAATAGTTCCTGGTAAAGCTTGCAGGAGGAGTTTTCATTGTTCCAAATCCTCTGTCTGGACCTGTCTGGACAGTGCTGATTGGCCCTGTGCTGACCACATGCACTCTCCTAAGAAGAAAAAAACTCTCCAGCAATACACACCAACTGAGCATGTGCAGCCCGTCCCCTGGCTCTGTAAATATCAGGTTATTATTTGGAGACAGTGGAAGAAGAGGAGGATCAGAGAGACAGGATCAAACAGCCTTTAAACACAATGCAAAGAATTAACCCCTTAGGTTTCACAGTGAGTATAACAAGCATGCTTTACTGCAAATACAGACTGATTTTACTGTTGTGGGTTTAGTAACACTTTAATATATGTTTTGCAAAATATATAGGGATAGCATTTTTTTCCAACTTTTGCTATTGACATTTTAGCAGCTAAAATATATATTGGAAGCAAATGGTTTAGTGCAGTTGGGGAGATCAAGTTTAGGCAACTCTCCGGAGATTTAGGCATAGTGACCAGGGTCATGGAGTAGATCATACTGAAAATTTTAAACTAGAATTTATGGACTTTGAGGCATTAATACCAAATATGAAACACAGGCCCAACTAGCCACAACAGCTAAATACAGTGAAAAAGCCAGCAGTATTGGTTTTGAGAGCAGTGTGTGGGTTCCATGTACCACCTTATCAAGGTTTTATAGTTTTATTCTATTAATAAGGTGTTTATGGATATTTATTACAGATTGTCTGCTGATATTTGCCATTCATGGAGGTTCATAGTCTCCTTCCCATTACAGCATATAAAAGAGTTTTTGGGTGGGAGTGGTCAAACTATTATAGATAATAAAGTGTCAGGATACTTTTCCCTGGTAAAATATCTCCTAAACTAATCAAATCTTTATTAGTAAGTAATATATACACGCAAGGTTTCTAAAATCGTTATTAGTCCACCACTGAAAAAGTGGTAGCTCATGACCAGGTTGAGACTCTTGGTTATCTAAAACAAGAGCCAAAGCTGTGTGTGGATAGCCTAGCACACTAATGTAGAACACAGGATCAGAGGCTTCAAGTTGGCTCTGTATCCACATCAATGAGTCTGTAGGGAATAAAAGGCAAGCTAAAGCTTCTAAATAGGCCTGGGGGTGTAGGCCTGAGTTGTTGTTTGGACCAATTGGGCAATTTTGTCTGCTGGTTGGTAATGCATACCTCCAGACCCCCAAGTGTGTTAAGGGTGAGCAGCATTTTCCAATGAATACATTGGGGGACTTATACTAAAACTGGAGAACTCAGGATCTGGTGCAGCTGTACATGGTAGCCCAACAGCTTCAAACTTCAGCTTCTTCAATTAAGCTTTGACAATAAAACCTGGAAGTTGATTGGTTTCTATATAGAGCTGCACCAGATTTTGCATGCCCCAGCTTTAGTAAATCCCCCCATTGTCTCTTGTTATCCCCACATGATGCAAATAATTTGGGTTTGGACATTTAGCAGGTCTTGTCATTGAATAGGGATAAGAAGAGTTCTAAATAGATAGAATATTCTGGGTAATATATTCATTTTTACCAAGTAAATCATTGAACTATGAGGGGGAGTTGATGAGCAATGGTTGAGTTCAATGTAAATTTGCTTAAACAGAGGAGGGCAGTTTTTATAAATACAGTGTTTGTAGTGGAGGCATGAGCTGTAGGCCGGGGTAAGAAATGGGTTTAGTTGCCCCAGTTAAAATTGAAAATTGCTTGAAGGAGTTGGACCGTGTTGGTGGGTAAGCTGATATTTAGGGCCAGAGATTTATTTTTATTAACTGTAAAGTCAGCGACAGTAGCAAAGTCTTTTAGAAGTTCTAACAGGTTAGGTATTGGGGAAGTTCTCTCTTTCTCTATATACACTCACGCTAGTACCGGGTTGGACCCCCTTTTGCCTTCAGAAATGCCTTGTGACATAGATTCAACAAGGTGTTGGAAACATTCATCAGAGATTTTGGTCCATATTGACATGATAGCATCACACAGTTGCTGCAGATTTATCGGCTGCACATCCATGATGAGAATCTCCCGTTCCACCACATCCCAAAGGTGCTCTATTGGGTTGAGATCTGGTGACTGGAGGCCATTGGAGCACAGTGAACTCATTGGCATGTTCAAGAAACCAGTGGTGAGATGATTTGAGCTTTGTAAAATGGTGCATTATCCTGCTGGTAGTGGCCATCAGAAGTTGGGTACACTTTTGTCATAAAGGGATGGACATGGTCAGCAACAATACTCAGGTAGGCCGCTGCACTTATATGACGCTCATTTGGTACTAAGGGGCCCAAAGTGTACCAAGAAAATATCCCCCACTCCATTACACCACCACCAGCCTGAACCATTGATACAAGGCAGGATGGATCCATGATTTTGTTGTTTATGCCAAATTCTGACCCTACCATCTGAATATTACAGCGGAAATCAAGACTCATTAGACCGGACAACGTTTTTTCCAATCTTCTATTGACCAATTTTGGTGAGACCATGCAAATTGTAGCCTCAGTTTACCTTTCTTAGCTGACAGAAGTGGCACCCAGTGTGGTCTTCTGCTGCTGTAGCCCATCTGCTTCAAAGTTCAATGTGTTGTGCATTCAGAGATGGTATTCTGCATACCTTGGTTGCAACGAATGGTTATTTGAGTTACCCTTGTCCTTTCTATCATCTCAAACCAGTCTTCCCATTCTCCTCTGAACTCTGACATCAACAAGGCATTTTCGTCCACACAACTGCCACTCACTGGATATTTTCTCTTTTTCGGACCATTCTGTGTAAACCCTAGAGATAGTTGTGCGTGAAAACCCCAGTAGTTTTTAAAATACTCAGACCAGCCCGTCTGGCACCAACTTAAATCCCCTTTCTTCCTCATTCTGATGCTCTGTATGAACTTCAACAAGTCATCTTCACCACGTCTAGATGCCTAAATGCATTGAGTTGCTGCCTTGTGATTGGCTATTTGTGTTAGCAATTTGTGTTAGCAAGCAATTGAACAGGTGTACTAATAAAGTGGCCAGTGAGTATATACAGTATCTCACAAAAGTGAGTACACCCCTCACATTTTTGTAAATATTTTATTATATCTTTTCATGTGACAACACTGAAGAAATGACACTTTGCTACAATGTAAAGTAGTGAGTGTACAGCTTGTATAACAGTGTAAATTTGCTGTCCCCTCAAAATAACTCAACACACAGCCATTAATGTCTAAACCGCTAGCAACAAAAGTGAGTACACCCCTAAGTGAAAATGTCCAAATTGGGCACAAAGCGTGAATATTTTGTGTGGCCACCATTATTTTCCAGCACTGCCTTAACCCTCTTGGGTATGGAGTTCACCAGAGCTTCACAGGTTGCCACTGGAGTCCTCTTCCACTCCTCCATGACGACATCACGGAGATGGTGGATGTTAGAGACCTTGTGCTCCTCCACCTTCCGTTTGAGGATGCCCCACAGATGCTCAATCGGGTTTAGGTCTGGAGACATGCTTGGCCAGTCCATCACCTTTACCCTCACCTTTTTTAGCAAGGCAGTGGTCGTCTTGGAGATGTTTGGGGTCATTATCATGTTGGAATACTGCCCTGCGGCCCAGTCTCCGAAGGCAGGGGATCCATGCTCTGCTTCAGTATGTCACAGTACATGTTGGCATTCATGGTTCCCTCAATGAACTGTAGCTCCCCAGTGCCGGCAGTACTCGTGCAGCCCCAGACCATGACACTCCCACCACCATGCTTGACTGTAGGCAAGACACACTTGTCTTTGTACTCCTCACCTGGTTGCCGCCACACACGCTTGGCACCATCTGAACCAAATAAGTTTATCTTTGGTCTCATCAGACCACAGGACGTGTTTCCAGTAATCCATGTTCTTAGTCTGCTTGTCTTCAGCAAACTGTTTGCGGGCTTTCTTGTGCATCATCTTTAAAAGAGTCTTCCTTCTGGAATGACAGCCATGCAGGCCAATTTGATGCAGTGTGTGGCGTATGGTCTGAGCACTGACAGAGAAAACACCACATTTAACACACCTGCTCCCCATTCACACCTGAGGCCTTGTAACACTAACAAGTCATATTACACCGGGGAGGGAAAATTGCTAATTGCTAATTGGACCCAATTTAGATATTTTCACTTAGGGGTGTACTCACTTTTGTTGCCAGTGGTTTACATTGTAGCAAAGTGACATTTCTTAAATGTGGTCACATGAAAAGATATAATAACATTTTTATAAAAATGTGAGGGGTGTACCCACTTTTGTGAGATTATCTATCTATCTATCTATCTATCTATCTATCTATCTATCTATCTATCTATCTATCTATCTATCTATCTATCTATCTATCTATCTATCTATCTATCTATCTATCTATCTATTTGTGCCCTTAGGGAGTTGTATCGGGCCCTAAACTAAGCAGTTCTACGAGAGAATATCAAATGATTTTTGTAACTCTAAAGAGAAAAGCATGGCTTTTCTACTCAAATTAGAATGTTGGTTAGAATGAACTGCAGATATAACTGGCAAGATTCTGTAGGTTTGGTCAGGGGTTTGGCAGTTGCCAACAAAGGATGCACTGCTGGGCAGGAGTCCCTCAGTTGTACCAGGTGAGACTTGGCAGAAGGGAGAGCCAGGTGCAAGGTCAGGAACCAGGCCAGACGTCATGCACGGAATATCAGCCGGGAGTAAAGCAGCAAGCAGAGTCAGGAGTCAGCCGGGGTCATACACTGGTAATCAGGCAGCAATGGAGTCAGAAGAGCAATACACAGATCAGCAGGCAGAAGCCAAGCGTTAAAGCCAGGAATGGAGATAAGACAGGTCAAAGGCAAGCCAGGTCGGTAACAGGAAATCCAATAATAGCAAGAACAGGAGCTCAGGAACACACAGGGGAGTTGAAGACCATCCAGCACTAGTGGATGGTGCTGCTGACTTTAAATAGGCTACTGTGCACTAGAATATGTCACGCAAGCGCGTGCACACTGGCACATGAATCTTCACGGCTGTTCGTGTCTGTGTGCGCATGTGCATTAGCATTGGCCAATCTGTGCCAGATGTGCCACTTCTTCTGCGGACTGTTCTCTGACATACACATTGGAAAACCCAGCGTTATTTCTTCAGTCTTTAATTTTTGTTCCGTCAGCTCTATGTAATCTTGCTCTAGTTTGGGTATATTTAAATTTTTAAATTTTGAAAGAATTTTTTTTTTAAATCTAGCCTGGAGGACTATACAAGTTTTTCTTTTTGTAAATTTTAACTTCATGTAAAATAAAATGAGGGTTTTGAGAAATTTTGCTAATAGACAGGGAGGCTTGGAGTTTAATGCTGGGGTTAAGTTTATTAGCTAGAAAAGATCCGGGTTTCTCTCCTAACTTGAAAATTCTAGACCATCGCAGAGACTTCTTTACCCTGTTTAGACTTGTTTACCTGGTTAAAAAGGGATTCAATTCTGTGCATAGTTGTTCTATCTTAGGGGGTAGGCTCATTCGGGGTAAAGGGGAAAGGTTTGGAGGTATAATATTAATGCTGGGAAGTGAGAGTTGGGAGAAGAAGAATAGGTCCTGAGGGAAGAGAATTGGGGAAGGGGGAATTTTTTTTGTGGGGCCGGGAAAGGATTTATGCTGAGAAGGGGGATTTGGCGGTAACACATATTGTGCTGGGGAAAGGTGTAGAGAATTTAGAGGATTTATGCTGAGGGTGGCGTGATTTGGAGAAGGAGAAGATTTGTGCTGGAAGAGGGGGTAGGAGAGGTTTGGTGCTGAGAGGGGGGGATTTGAAGGACAGAAGATTTGTGCCGGGGTAGTGGATTGGAGGAGGGGGATTTTGGATGACATTTGTGCTGGGAGGGAGGATTTGCCCAAGAAGTGGGTATTTGTGCTAGGAGATCGAATGTAGGGGCGGTTACAGCCACAGTCAGAATATAATGTTCCTGCTCTGTGGATAAAAGAATCTGTGCCCACTGGCGTAACAAAAAATAAATAAAACAAATCTTGTATGGCAGTGGTGTATTTTGGTTTTGTGCCGCCCTAGACAAGACTAAAATTGCCCCCCTCATGTAAATTTGCCTCACCCCTTCCTGTTTAACCACTTTTACGATCACCCTATACAGGGTGGCCGCTGTGCGCAGAATCAAGTATATATATACATGATTTTGCACTTCCGGGTTTCGGGCGCAAGCGTGCACCGACGGCTCATTCCCACTGTGATTTTACACAGCAGGAGTCGATCAGCAGGTCCCGCAGACCCGATGTCTGCCAGGACCCACCGATCGTTCGGTACTCTGGCAGAATGACAGTCTGCCTATGTAAACAAGGCAGACTGTCATTCCACGAGTACAGAAGACATGAATCCTGTGTTTCTGTGAAGCAGGAACATCGATACATGTCTTCATGCAATGGAAGCACTTCTCCACAAGTAGTAAGCACTCCTTAGGCACACATTTAACCCTTCGATCGCGCCTGATGTTAACGCCTTCCCTGCTGGTGTCATTAGTGCAGTGACAGTGCATATTTTTAGCACTGATCGCTGTAATAATGTCACTAGTCCCCAAAAAGTGTCAAAAGTGTCACTTAGTGTCCGATTTGTCTGCTGCAATATCACAGTCCTTCTATAAGTCGCTAATCGCCGCCATTACTAGTAAAAAAAAAATTTTTTTTTTAATCAAATAAAAATGAGAGGGGGGGTGAAAGAGACCCTTTAGCCCTGCCTGCAGTCCCTCCTGTGTCCCTTGTCTGTGGGTAGGTGTGTGTGATGCACCTACCTCCTGCCCATCCTCGTCCTCTGGGCCCTCGGTCAGCTTGTTTTCTTACTGATGTCACAGTGGTGAGCAGAGAGGAGGTTGGAGAAGGAGTGCAGGCTCTGGGAGGCACCAGGGATGCTGCGCCCGCTGCTGCTCAGGTCCTCCCGGGAAGCTGGTTCTAGCCAGCCTTGTGCTGGTGCTGCTCACCTTCCCCGCAGACTCTGGGGCCGCCCGCTCACTGTGTGAAGACGCAGCGGCTGCTGTCAGCACCGGATTTATCTCCGCTGCCCTGCACCCCACCGCCAGACTCCATGACAAGGCTCAACTTTGCAGCTGCTTTCAGCCCCACAAGCACCAGGCGTGGAGGAGGAAGTTGAATCCTACTCCGCTTTGAATGCTGGGAAGAGCCAGGGAGTCGTGGCCATGACGTCACTGGTTGCTAGACGCCAGGTGGCTCTAGCAACTAGTAACCAGGAGAGTCTCAGGTGCGGGCGGAGCCAGCGCTATGGTGGCTCAGTCTGCCCCTGTTGCCTGCATTCCGGACTGCTCTTTGTCAGTTTAATTGCGGGACATGCGGTCACACTTTTTTGCTGCCCCTCGCAAAGTCCCGCCCTAGGCCTGGGCCTTGTTGGCCTAGGCTGGAATACAGCACCGGTGTATGGCTAGCTTAACAGACTCTTTCACTATATACACTATGCATACAATCATATAGTGATTCCGCACTACAGCAATAATGTGCGAAAAGTGCTCAATAAGTAAAATAGATAAACACTGTATAAATAATGTCCAATGAATTGGGATAATAAAAGTGCAAAAGTGATTAGTCCATAAGTTGGTAAATCAATCTAGGGGCATTGGATTCAATATGATGATGATCTCTTAATTAAACATTTTTTCAATGAATGTCCAAAAAAGGAATTATGCAAAAATATGTTTGAATAAATTGCACAGCAGACAGGCGAGAAGTTTATAATCCCATAAATGAGCTCACAGAACCCTTACCTTCATATCTTGAAATGTCAGCATAAAGTAATAAACAGGGATCTATTCCGTTATTCCAACTTCCACCACCAGGGGGTCCTCCGTTCCATTAAGTGTAAAACCTTAAATATCTTGAAGTGTCAGCATAAACCATGTACAGGAATCTATTCCGCTAATTTAACATCCACCACCAGGGGGTCCTGCGTTCCACTAAGTATATAACCTGAATGGGTACTCCACATCCGAGTCCTCATGTAGTCTCGTGCCCACAGCAGGGGGGGGGGAGAAATGGGTAAGGATGGGAGAGATAAAACTCTAATGGTGTAGTATGTTAGCGATAAATAAATTTTATTTAGAAGGTTTAAAAAACAGGCATAAACAGCTAATATGGCGTCTGGACGCCGTTCTCACATCACTTCCGGTATACTTCAACCTCCGGCCACTCCCTACGCGTTACGTTATCACGTGACTTCATCAGGGGATCTGATATGAGTGGATTGTGAACACTGGAAGATTCTGCTGCAGACAGCTTTCTTCATTTTATTTGATTGCACTTTACTGCACGGTATGCACTTTGGTTATTTAATTGTTTATTTACTAATCTATATTTACTAATTTTTATAGTTTACGAGGTTTTCCCTCTTTTAATGAATAAGAGATTATTTTGAACACATCTTAGTAGCGCGAAGGCCTTCTATATTTTTACTATATACACTATGCTACTTACTTCTAACCAAAGTGTTCATTGTCTAAACAATTGCTGGTTGCTAAGCAGTCCCTGACTATTTTAATCAAGTTCTTCTTCAGGGTAGGCTCAGACAAAGTGTTAGCTCTCTGTCTATTTCAGTGTGTACAAAATCATATGTGGTGGAAGAATTTCATTTTTAACCCCTTCTTGTCAACGTAACTCAATATGTACCATTTTTTAGAGCTGATGGTTGGCTTTCTTATGATAACAATCGATCGACCTAAGCAGCCGCTCGATTGTTTTCACAAGCAGCTGCAGGGGACGTTCCCCCCCTGCCTTCCGCAGCTTGCCAGGGCTCTCCCATCCCACCAGGAGGCTCGAGCGACCAGCCGACATGTCCACCGGCTGGCCGGAGACCCAAACAATGACGCAATTAGCTTTGATCAGGTCTCAGATCTACTAACCTGAAAGCGATGTCATGACATTACTTCCGGTTTACTGAAGACTTAAAGGCGCCAGATTTAAAAATATGTCAGTATTCAAAACAGCCAAACTTGGCGTTTTGAATGCTTTTAAGTGCAATAGATGGATTTGGGGTCTTATAGATTCCTCGTGACAGCAGTAAAAGTAATAAAAAATAAATTTAAAGGGACAGTGTAAAAAAGAAAAAATTTATTTAAAAAAAATTTAAAGCGCCCCATCCCTCCGTGCTCGCGCGCAGAAGCGAACGCATACATAAGTCGAGCTTGCAAATGTAAACAGTGTTCCAACCACACATGTGAAGTATAGCTGCGAGAGCAATAATTCTAGCACTAGACCTTCTCTGCAACTCTAAACTGGTAACCGTTAAAAATGTTTAAAGTGTCGCCTATGGAGATTTTTAAGTACTGTAGTTTGTTGCCAATACCATTCCACGAGAGTGCACAATTTTAAAGCATGACATGTTAGGCATCAATTTACTCGGCGTAACATCATCTTTCACATTATACACAAAAAGTTGGGCTAACATTACTGGGTTTTTTTAATTCATAAAAGTGTATTTCTTTGAAAAAAAAATTGCATTTGAAAGACCACTGTGCAAATACAGTGTGACATGAAATACTGCAACAATCGCCATTTTATTCTCTAGAGTCACTACTAAAAAAAATGTATATAATGTTTGGGGGTTCTAAGTCATTTTCTAGCAAAAAATACTGATTTTATCTTGTAAGCAACAAGTGTCAGAAAAAGGCTTTAGGCTCAGTTCACACTGGTGCATTGCGGGAACCCTGTGACTCCAGTGCGGATTTCCACGTCGCACCTGAATCGCCGGCGGTTCAAAATGCCCTCTGTGAACAGCTGCGGTTGTCAATACAAAGGTAATGACACTCCCAGATCGGTTCGTAGATCGCAGTGCAAACTGTGAATTTGGACGGGAATCAGATCACATGGGTGTGAACACCCATGCGTTTCGATTCTGGTGCGGACAAAAAAAAAGGGTCCTGCATGACTTTGGTCCGAATGCAATGCAAATTCAGCCATACAGTTTGTATGGCTGAATTTGCATTGCGCAGACATCGCATGTGATCTGCACACCATTGCTGTGCGAATCGCATGCAATGTCTGGCATTGCACCAGTGTGAAACGGCCCTTAGGCATGAAGGGGTTAAAAAATAGTGCTGAGGTTCATATATGTCTGTGAGACTCTTGCTTGTGGCACAGCGATCAAAGCATATTTTTTTGGGTTCAAGAAGGCTTTTGCTTTATTTAACCATCCCCCTTTAACCCCTCCCACTGTTAACACAATTCTTACACACACACTGTTTGCCACGTTATGCTACATGCGGCTTATTACTGCTCTGCTTGGGGTACCCAAAGGTGTCCCAGGTCTTTTACAATCCTAGCAAAACCCCTATCTGGAAAAAAAAAGGTGCAGTAGTGGAGAAAAATACCAATATAGAGTTGTGCAAGTTTTTCTGTGTGATGTAGGCATATATTGTAGTACCTATATGTCAAAAAATGAAAAGAAATTAAAACAGGATTTTGTTTATTCATTACTTTAGTATTTCATCCTAAAGATCAGACCCTGGAGAATATTCCATTAGCTCTTGGAACGGGATGCCAGGTATTACATGTTTATTTGTGGCACAAAGTTTTTTTTATAAATGCATCAGTTCAAAATGTAAAACTTGCCATTAACTAAACTAACACATATACTATCTATTTAAGTGAGTTTAGAATAAAAAAGCACAGTAGTGGAAAAAATACCAATATATAGTTGCACAAAATATTCTGTGTAATTCAAGCCTATATTGTAATGCCTATGCATAAAAAAAAATGAAAAAAAGCAGTTTAAACTGAATTTTGTTTTTACATCAGTTTAGTATTTCATCCTAAAACTAAGGCTCTCGTGTAAGTATGTTCCATTCTTACAACCTCTGAGTTAGACAAATCTTATATTGTAACAATTTTTGACTTTAGGCAAAATGTCAGCTGTGACAAAGCTCATAAATTTGCTAAACATCATAATGGGTTACCATACCTCGAGGACTATGTTTACCATAGTAGTGCTTGTAGGTCAGTGCCTAGGGTAGCAGGGTTAGAAGGGGTAGCGCCAATCCCCAGAATTTACAAGCTAATTTTTTTTTTTTTGTTTCCCTCGTCTCTTTTTTTTTTTTAAAGGTGTAATTTTATTTTTATTTTGAAACACAAACAAACAACAAGTACACAGGTATACATTGGACCGAACATTGCTCAGTCCTTAATGAAACACAATTGTCTGGTATCAGGGCCGGACTGGCCTACCGGGATACCCGGAAGATTCCCGGTAGGCTGTCTGCACCTAGTACCCCTGGGGCCGCTTTTGGCTCTGAGCTTGGCTGGCTGACTGTGTCAGCAAAATACTGAGCAGCGGCGGCCGCCGCCGCACTGCCCACTGGCTGTGTGTGCCGCCTCCTCCGATCCGGCGCACTGGCCACAGAACTAAATAGTGATATGCCTCTGTGTGCCTGAGGGGAGGAGCAGGAGAACGCCGTGCTGCTCGATTTTCCCTTTGTGACTGGTCCCGTGCGGCGCCAGCACCGCCCACTAATCTGCACGAGGCGAATAGGAGAAGTGAACAGCCCGTGCAGCTGCAGCACAGGAATTAAGGTACAAAAAAAAAATATCTCTCTCCCCCTCTCCCCCCCTCTCTCTCTCTCTCTCTCTCCCTCCCCCCCTCTCTCTCTCTCTCTCCCCCTCTCTCTCTCTCCCCCCCCCTCTCTCTCTCCCTCCTCCCTCTCTCTCTCTCCCCCCTCTCTCTCTCCCCCCTCTCTCTCTCTCCCCCCTCTCTCTCTCCCCCCTCTCTCTCTCCCCCTCTCTCTCTCTCCCCCCCTCTCTCTCTCCCCCCCTCTCTCCCCCCCTTTCTCCCCCCCTCTCTCTCTCTCTCTCTCCCCCCTCTCTCTCTCTCCCCCCTCTCTCTCTCTCTCCCCCCTCTCTCTCTCCCCCCTCTCTCTCTCCCCCCTCTCTCTCTCTCTCTCTCTCTCTCTCCTCTCTCTCCCCGCCTCTCTCCCTCTTTCTCTTCCTTTCTCTTCCTTTCTCTCTCTCTCCTTTTTTGTGACAGTCACATTTGCAGTTTGGTCTTCAGGGAGGTGTACAAGTTCATGTTTTGTTCAAGTGCCAGATTATCGTGGAAAAGCTGTATACCATCAAACGCAGCCACTGTACCCATAAATTGCCACCACTGTGCCCATCAAACGCAGCCATTGTACCCATCAAACACAGCCACTGTACTCATAAATTGCCACCACTGTGCCAAACGCAGCCACTGTACCCATAAATTGCCGCCACTGTGCCCATTAAACGCAGCCACTGTGCCGATAAATTACTGCCACTGTGCCCATTAAACGCAGCCACTGTGCCATCAAACGCAGCCACTGTGCCATCAAGTGCAGGCACTGTGCCCATAAATTGCCGCCACTGTGCCCATTAAACGCAGCCACTGTGCCATCAAGCGCAGCCACTGTACCCATTAAATGCAGCCACTGTGCCATCAAACGCAGCCACTGTACCCATAAATTGCCGCCACTGTGCCCATTAAACACAGCCACTGTGCCCATAAATTACCGCCACTGTGCCATCAAACGCAGCCACTGTACCCATAAATTGCCACCACTGTGCCAAACGCAGCCACTGTACCCATAAATTGCCGCCACTGTGCCAAACGCAGCCACTGTACCCATAAATTGCCACCACTGTGCCAAACGCAGCCACTGTACCCATAAATTGCCGCCACTGTGCCCATTAAACGCAGCCACTGTGCCAATAAATTACCGCCACTGTGCCATCAAACGCAGCCACTGTGCCATCAAGTGCAGCCACTGTGCCCATAAATTGCCACCACTGTGCCTATTAAACGCAGCCACTGTGCCATCAAGCGCAGCCACTGTACCCATTAAACGCAGCCACTGTGCCCATCAAACGCAGCCACTGTACCCATAAATTGCCGCCACTGTGCCCATTAAACCCAGCTACTGTGCCCATAAATTACCGCCACTGTACCATCAAATGCTGCCACTGTGTCCATCAAACGCAGCCACTGTACCCATAAATTGCCGCCACTGTGCCCATTAAACGCAGCCACTGTGCCCATAAATTACCGCCACTGTACCATCAAACGCAGCCACTGTACCCATCAATTGCAGCCACTGTGCCCATTAAATGCAGCCACTGTGCCATCAAGCGCAGCCACTGTACCCATAAATTGCCACCACTGTGCCCATTAAACACAGCCACTGTGCCCATTAAACACAGCCACTGTGCCCATAAAACACAGCCACTGTGCCATCAAATGCAGCCACTGTACCCATCAATTGCAGCCAAAAGTGCTTTAAAATGCATGGTTTTCCATTTTATGAACAAGAAAATAATGACGTTATGCTGTTGGGCTGGTATAATAATGCTATGGGGCTGGTATGACATTTTTTCCAGGGCTGGTGTTCATTCCCAGTCCGGCCCTGTCTGGTATTCATTCAAGAAACACAAATCGATATGGGAATCATATTTCTATTCTACTTGGTTCAACCCTTATGCAATCTAGATATAGATATACATTCAATATAATCCAGGGTTACAGCTTCATCCCAGAGATCAAGGAGCAGGTGGTATGGTACCATCTGAGCTAACCCAAGAATCCCAAATCTTAGAAAAAAAATTTGGGCATCCTCTGGCTTCATATGTCAACTTATACAATGGACGTGATTGACAATGGTGAGCCAAAAGGCGATAGTGGGTGAGGATTGAGATTTCCAGTGCACGGTTATTGATTTTTTTGGCATAAAACAGTACTATGCGTAAAAAGGTTTGTAGATTTTTAGACAGTCCCTCATCATCTATATATCCTAATAGGCATCGTAGGGGATTACCTATATTAGGTATCTGAGTTATAGAGCTAATAAAGACCGTGATCTCTGGCCAGAACTTTCTAATCAGTGGACATTCCCACAATAACTGAAAAAACGTGCCATCAGCCATGCCACATTGTGAACACAGTGCAGAGGGTATTCAATTTGGTCTGGATTAGCTTATCACGGAAAGAAATGACAAAGGCGACCTGGAGAGAAAGCACTTCCTGCCAGATGTCTTCTGTCAGCTCAGGTATGTCAGAACGCCATTTAATTTCAGTGGCGCAAAGCCTGTTGGTCGTGGAGTGGAGTAAAGATTTATAGTATGTAGAAACAAGTTTGGTATGAGAAGGGTCAGTCAATAGACATTCAGTCGGGGAGTGTTGGATATCTATGTTACGAAGACCAAACTGCATTGCAGCAGTGTGGCTTATCTGCAGATATTGGAAATATGCTGTGGGAGGGAGACCGAAATCTCTGCGAAATTCCGCGAAGGAGCCGAACATGTTGTCTGAAAATAGGTGTGAGATTGTTTTCACCCCCCGTTTAAACCAAAAACCCCCATCCATTCTATGGAAAAATTCTTGCAGACGTGGATTGCCCCAAAGCGGGGCATTCAGTAAGTGCGTGATGTGTGAGTTGGATGGTAACAGCTTAGAAAGCTTGAATATCCATAGGGTCATTGCCAGAACATTTGTACCCTCTCTCCCTCTGAGTGACATTTGTTGTATTAGGTTCTGGAGAGATTCAGAGGGGGTAAGGATGGCTGCCTCCAAAGCAGTGGCCGCATTGTTGGCTTCAGGATAGAACCACCAGTGCGCATGTGCCAATTGCGAGGCCACATAATAGGTTTGAAGGCAAGGAAGTGCCAGACACCCTTCCAGAAGAGGTAGTTGTAAGGTATTTTTTTGCGATTCGAACTGCTCCTCCCCTCCAGATAAAGTAAGGATGGAATCTATCTCTTTAAATTTGGTTTTTGTAATATATATTGGTGAATTACTTAGAATATATAAAAAGCGTGGCAGAAAGATCATTTTAAAAATATTTATCCTACCTAGCAGTGCCAGGGGATGATTGGACCATGTCTTTAGTGCGTTCCTTAATCTACCGATAAGAGGGTCGAGATCATTTTAACGTATGAGGAGATAAGGTGCTGTATCAAAACCCCCAGATATTGAAAAGTGTGGGCGATCTGTAGTGGACATGCGGGAAGCAAAACTATTGAAGCTGCTCGGTCTATCATAAATAAAAGAGATTTATCCCAGTTAACCTGGAAACCTGAGAAATGACTGAACCGCCAAATAATATCCAGCAGGGCTGGGAGAGACGACTGAGGGTCCGCTAAATATATCAGCATGTCGTCCGCATAAAGAGATACCTTTTCCTCCAGACCCCCAGTCGTCAATCCACAACCACCCCACTAGATCGTAACAGTGCCACAAGAGTTTATATCGCCAATGTGAACAGCAGTGGCGATAGAGGACACCCCTATCTGGTGCCTCTCCTTATTAGAAAGGGGTCGGATATGGAAGCATTCACTCTTAATCTAGCGGTATGTTTATGATACAGTAGCTGTACCCATCTGATAAAGGTGTTGCCAAATCCAAATTTAACAAAGAATAGATATGGCAATTCCACCAAGTCGAAGGCCTTGTGAGCATCCAGGACCAAAATGGCCTGAGATCCCACGGTATCATGAACATCCTGCATGTTGGTGAAAAGTCTGCGTAGATTAATGGAAGTGGATCGCCCAGGGATAAATCCAGACTAATCTGCTCCAATAAGAGTAGTAATAACTGTGTTCAATCACCGGGCAATCACTTTGGCCAGAATCTTTACATCTGAGTTAATTAGCGAAATCGGTCAATATGATTCACAAAGGAGATGATCCTTATGGGGCTTAGGGATGAGGACAATCAGCGTCTCCGACATGGAAGGCGGTAATCGTCCCGTCATCAGGGCAAAGTTATATACCCGAAGTAGATCTGGGATCAATAATTCTCTAAAGTGCATGTACCACTCTATGGGGAATCCATCTAATCCTAGCATTTTATTTCTGGCAAATGACTGGACAGCCTCCTCTATTTCCTCAGTCATTTGGGAGCGTCAAGCAGTCAAGCCAGATGGTCCCGTAACTTTGGAAGTGAGATGTCAGATAAATAGTCATCCAGTTCCACTATAGTGTAATGTGCTCTAGTAGAATATAATGTGGAGTAAAACGTAACAAATTCCTCCATTACCTTTTTGTTTTGTTCTGCTATGGTACCTTCTGAGTTCTTAATTCTAGGAATGTTGCATGGCTGCTAGTCAGGTCTAGAGAGATATGCTAACAGGCAAGTAATCTTGTCGCCGAACTCAAAAAGTCGCTGATTCTGATATAGCAACTTTTTCTGGGTGCGCTCCAGGAGCACCAGATCCAACTCCCTATCCTTGTGTCGCTAAACAGCTCGTGTCTCGGGGGTAGGAGATACAGAATATGCAGTCTCAGAATTCTTAAGTCCCCCTTCTGCATCCACAAGTCTGGACTGAGACACCTTACGAGTCTGCCCGATAGCTGCAGCAAAAGAGCAGCGCATGGTGGCTTTAAAGGCATCTCATACCACAAGGATTGAGGCGCTCTGTCTGTTGGTTATCCAATAGGATTTCATTTCAGCCAGGCTCTGATCCACAACAGCCTGGTCAGCTAGCCATAGTGGGCTCAATCTCCACAGCCGATAAGATGAGGGTGCTCCCAGAGCGAGGTCCATCATCAAAGGAAAGTGATCGGAAACCGCTCTAGGGAGGTATTTAACCTCAGACACCATGTTTGCCTCGTCTCTAGTCACCTCTGGATATTTGTGGTTAAAGTGTATGTACAACCTAACAATAATGTCTTGTTTTTGCTCTCTTTTGGTCTGCTAATAATACCAATAAAAGTGTCCTGCTATATCTATTGTATTGCTATATTCTCAAAAAATAGTAGTTGATCCTGCCAGTACTCCAGAAGGCTTGGAACTTCCTATAGTAATCTTGAACAATAAAATGAGTGAAACCACGCTAGTGAAAAAATGTTAAAAAAGAAAAGTTGCCAGCATGCTATGTTCTGGGGATGCTTCTGTTGTGAATCTACGTGTCATAACGTCATCACGCAACTGAAAGTTTCCCTAGAAATTGTTATGTCTTTTTATGTAAGTGCAGTTACTTTGTTTTAATAAACCATCATATTGGGTTTTACTATGTATAGCATTTGGTATCCTCGCAACATGGTGTATATGGGATGCTAAACTGAGGAAAAAGTGAACCATGGTGTTCCTTTTTTGGCTGTTCTCTTTTGGAAACCTGAGCCCTGCCTACTAATGGTTGCAGTTACACCATGCAATATATTATTTCTGTATAATGTAAAAGGCATATATATATGGTAAGCCTTTCGCTGTGCTCCCAAGGTGGTAGAGATTCACTCAAAGTGAGATTCACAGTGTTTGCATTCTGGACATTTATATACACAATTTTGATTTTTAGGAAGATTCCCAAGTTTGGACACTTTGATTTCTTTCTGCGATATAATTCTGTTTATACGCAAGTTTTATTAGCGCAGCACATTTGGTGTACTACAATTTCCTGTAGTAAGCTGACACCAAAGTGGGGTTGATTTAGTAAAAAGAAATAGGCTGTTCACTTTGCAAGGGAAGTAGCACTTTTGCAAGGGAATTTTCCCTATCCTTGCCCTTGCTAAGAATAGGGGGGATTTACTAAAAATAGAAATAGACTATTCATTTTGCAAGTGCAGATGCACTCTGCGATTACAATTGCTCCAGAGCTTAGTAAATGAGATGAAGCTTCACTTTGCAAAGAATACCCAATCGCAAGTCAGGGGCAGATCCAGAGTCTAGTCTCGGCTGGGGCACTGCCAGAAAATACATTTTTTTTCGGGCAATTTATCTGGGAAATGGCTGGTGTTGGCACTTCAATCATCCTGGCACCATGGTTGGTATGGTGTCAGGATGATTGAAGCGCATCATTTCTATTATTGCATTGTTATATAAAATGAAATAGTTCACCGTAATGCAGAATCAGTGGGAGCCCCGAGTGTGTCACTTGCCAATGTCGCCTGCCACCAGATGCGGATTGTCACTTGCCACATCACCTGACACAAGTTGAGGATTGTCACGTCACCTGTCACAAGTTGTGGATTGTCACTTGCCACGTCACCTGCCACACGTTGCGGATGGTCACTTGCCATCGTTGCCTGCCACCAGATGCGGACCGTCACTTGCCACGTCACCTGTAACTTGTTGCCGATTGTCATTTGCTGCTAAGATGAGGATTGTCTCTTGCTGTGTCCCAGAGTCAGGCAGCAGAGAGATGATGTAATCTCTCTGCTGCCTGCGACTGCTTGCACAGTGAGGGCGGAACTGCAGGGCAAGTGGTGAGAGATGATATCGGTTTCCCCTACAAAATCTGTTTCTCCTGGCTCTCGGATGAGATCAGAACTCCGCCCCTCCAGCCCCCTGCACCACTGCTCCTGCTACTCTCCCCCTAATGTTAATCATCTTTCTACCGCCCCCGCCCCCATGCGCGTCCACCTTCCAGGTGATATTGTTGGAATAATAATGATGACATAATAGGGACCGCGGGGAGAACTTCCAGTGTCTGTACCGAAATAGGTTTCCCCAGAAAACTGGGGATGTGCACGGGGGTGGGGGCGGTAGAAGGATGATTAGCATTCGGGGGAGAGACTGAGTAGGATGAGCAGCAGTGTAGAGGGCTGGAGGGTCAGAGTTCCAATCTCAGCCGAGAGCTAGGAGAAACAAATTTTGTTAGGGAAAACGATCTCGGCACAACACCGGCCCGCTCCCTCTCTCACCCACATCTAATTTCTCGGGGGTGGGGGGGGGCAGTTGCCACGTTGCCCCCCCCCCCCATGGATCCGCCCCGATGCAAGTAAACATAGGCGTGCGTAGCCTATTGCATTAGGGTGTGCACCCCAAAGCTCAAACGCGCATGCCTTTCTCTGCAGCCTCAGCTGCTCTGGACAGCGAATGAATGGGAAGTGCTCTGTGCTGAGCCACTTCCTGTTCATTCACAAACTGAAACAGTTTACTATACTTCAGCTATAATTGAACACAGAGAGTGAGTGTGTTTACTGTGTTCATTTAGAAAAGGGAGGAGCCAGTAAATGACATATTATTAGCCCCTTCCGCACTCTCCATCCTAAAACATCCCTGCAACAGCCGGGGAGAGAGTAGGGCAACCAGCAGCACTGCGGTGGGAGGGGGCCCAACACGGGAGGGGGGAGGGGAGCCCGGGCAGTAGGGGGAATCGGAACTGCAAAGAGTGATTAGGGTGTGCCCAGGCACACCTGACACACCCCTGCACATGCCTATGCAAGGAAATTAAAAAAAAAACAGCATTCTTGCTTGCACATGATTGGATGATGGAATTCAGTGTCCCCTCATTTACTATGCTCTGGAGCAATTGCAATTGCAAAGTACACAGTCTAGTTGCCTTTAGTAAATCCACCCCACAGAGACAATTTTAAGTATCATTGCAATGATGTGGCTAATTATTGCTTTCAAAATGACTACTGTACGTACTATTGCACCAAGATTATCTTATTGACAAATCTCTGAGTGAGTGCCTGTTGTTGCTTCTATAGAAGAAAGCGAACCTGTGTTTTTTACCGTGCATCTCGTTCACCTGATGACCAAAGTGGTAAGAAGATCATGGTAAGACTCAGCAGCACAGAGAAGTGGAAGATAGAAGGCCGATATTTTACGTCATTCATTTTTAAACGTGACATCTGCTGCTCGTCTTGGGGAAATGCATTCACTATCAAAAATGCAGGAAAACAGGATGATTTACCACGCATGGCATACGTGACAAACACATGTAGAGACTGCACAACAATACTGTAATAGGTATTTTTCACACTCTGGGGCATAACACGTCCTTGCTACTAATTTAGCTAAAAAACAACAGTAAATGTTTACCTGCATGAAAGTGAAAAATGTATAGCTACACCCCTCCCTCTTTTTTTATTTTTTTTTATTTACCATACTCCAGTATGAAAGTTCCCTTTGTGAGAAATGTACAGGTTACAGTAATAAGTACTTAATGTCTTTGCTTTAGTTCTGACAAAAATGAAAACAATGTATT
Organism: Aquarana catesbeiana; assembly: GCF_042186555.1. Lineage (NCBI taxonomy): Eukaryota > Metazoa > Chordata > Amphibia > Anura > Ranidae > Aquarana > Aquarana catesbeiana. The sequence continues at coordinate 78,481,786 of NC_133330.1, read as the reverse complement.
CTATACATTTTCATTTTTGTACACATGTTAAAATTGTGTTTTTGTTACAAATCATTGCAAAATGTAAAAATGAAATAAAGGGTTTTTTTTTTTTATTATTTAAATATTGTGCATTTTTTAAATGTGACACTAAAGAAAATGAAAAAAAAAAAAAAAACGAATAAAAACGAAAAAATTGGTTTCAAGAATTAGTAGGGATAAATAGCTAAGGGGGAAATAGAGTAAGGAGTTAATAAGGACTGATTTAGGTTAGCTACAGTATGTGTTAATTAGACATGTGCAAATTTCCATAAATTTGTACATTCGAGAGGATCCGAAATACAAATTGCTATGCTTCCGAATTTTGTACAAAATACGAAATTTCGTTTACGAATTTCGGATCCAAATTCTGTTACAACGGAAACAATAATTACGATTATTCATTGTGATGAAGTTAAAAACCCAGGAAGTCAGCACAGGGATGGCGAGAGCCCCTCATAATAAATTCATCATAGCGAACATTCGTAATTGTTACGAAAAGTTAACAAACCTAAAAGTTAATAACCCAGGAAGTCAGCACAGCACAGGGATGGCGGGAGCCCCTCATAATGATAAATTCATCATAACGAACATTCATAATTGTTACAAAAAGTTAACGAACCTAACGAAAATGCATATTTCGTACGAATCCAAATTGAATTTCGGACACAAATTACGAAATACAAATTAATTCTAATAGGAAACGGAACAGAACGAAACAAATTTATTGACGGCGCACATGTCTATTGTTAATAAGGGGTTAAATTAAAAAAAATCTAAAATACAAACAGACTTTGTTTTCTTATTTATAAGGTTTCTTTAAGCAACATTAGATACATATGGAAATCAATGGCCACCCCATCAATATTTACACTAATTTAACAAAGGAAATACTAAGTAACAATTTTAAATTGTATTTCAGGTTCATGCTTTTGGACAGTGTATTCAAACATTGTTCAAAGATCTGTTTTTGACAGCAGCCATCGCAGCTGCTGCTGTATTAAGCTGGCCATAGACTGTCACTGTCAGCTTTTTTCATTTAGCTAGAAAAAAAAAGTGGATCCCCCACTGTTGCAGCCACTGACCCCAGAATAGCCTTTCAACATTGTTCTTCGACATTAGTCGATCAAACGATCAATTTCTATCAAGCAAGGACAGCCACACACATTGATCAAAAATTGGACAGTCTATGCTGAACCAGCCAAATTTCAACAGGTCTTTGGTCCGGTTGACTCAGTATGTCCCAGCAGGGGCTGGAGGATGGCGGTGGGGAGCAGCAGGAAGGGGAGAGAGATAGGTCTTATTCTATGCATAGGATGCCCATGGTATTCTGCTTTTTTGAAACATTAGATAAGTAACGCAGCAGAGTAAGCAATAAGAGCACTGTCCCCTTCCGTCTCACTACACTGCAATCCAGTGCCAGTCTTCTTTTGGGTTGCATGATGTCCAGTGTCATCTATTCTGTTGTTGTTTCTATACTATTCTGTTATTCATTTCCTTTTTTTGTTTGTTTTTTTTTTTGTTTATTTTTTTCTTACCACTCAGCAATCACTTATGAGAGACTTGACTCAGCTGAGCCATTCATTTTTGTCCCTTCTCGTTTTCGTATCATAGTGGCTGAGAGAATTTTCCTCTCTCTCTCTCTTTCTTTTCTTCCTATTATATATTCTTTATTTTTAATCAACATCATACATAAAATTCACTGTATCATAAAAAAGGGCTTCCTATTAATTATCCCCCCCCTCATCCCACCCAAAAAAAAAAAGGAAAACACACCCCAGTCCCCCCCAATCCCCCTCAATCCCCCTCTCTCTCTCCTGCCACTATATTTCCAAAAGTGCCATACATCTCTCCGTATTCCTGAATTCCAACCATTTCAGCCAAGTCCTACAATATTTCTCCCGTGAGCCTTCCGTCGAGTGTATTGATTCTTCCATGGCTCTTACCCATTTCACCCTTGTTATCCACTCCCTTAGCCCTGGGGCTTCTGGGTTTTTCCAAAAGCATGGGATCAGCGCTTTAGCAGCGTTCAGGAGGTGTGGGACTAATGACTTACTAATGACTAATGACTTACTAGAAACCTCTTTCTCAGAATCGTGGAACAAACACGTCCATGGATTTTTATTAACCTGTTCCCCCGTTATTTGCAGGATTTCTCCCAAGACTCCCTCCCAATAAAGCTGTATTTTGGGACACCCCCACCAAAGATGCGCGATGGTTCCTAAGGCCCCACACCCCCTCCAACAAGTTGGGGGGATCTCAGGCCCGTACTCATGCGCCCTCTGCGGCGTCATATACCACCTAGCCATTAACTTATAGGCCATTTCATACGACTGAGTGTCTCTTACCGGTAGATAGACCATTTTTAATACTTTAAACCTATGTTCCTCGTCTCTCAGGTGTCCTATTTCACTTTCCCACTTCTCCAGGTAAGTGGGGAACCCTTTGCTTGCTTCCCCCCAAGTGATCTGTAGAATTTAGATATCCTACTATTCACGCTCGAGGGGGAGCTTAGCAATTTTTCTATTGCTCTTAATTGGCCTCTTCCTCTCAGTGGTTGTGGTAGTGATTGTGAAAAGTGCTGTATCTGAGCATACCTCCATTTATCCAATGATTTGTTTCCCCATTCCCGTGTGATTTCTGTGTAAGTGCATAATCTATCTCCCCTTATCCCGTCCTGTAATTGTATTGCGTCTTTCTTAGCACACCTTGTAAAATATAAGTGCTCCTCCTTCCCAGGCTTGAAATAATAGTGTTCAATAATGATATTAGTGGTAAGTTATATTCCCACTGAAATCTCTTACTTAACCCATCCCAAGTCTTAAATGTGTTCCTAGTCAAAAAATTAATACTGTGTCCTAACTTGCAAAATTGTGGTGGAATCCATATCATCTTTTCTATGTCAACTCTACTTTGTGCAATTTCTATATTCACCCAACTTTTCTCTTTTTTACTAAATAACCAATCAGTGATTCTAGAGATAGAAATGGCTTGGTGGTAGCCAGAGTATCATAGGCTATCCTAGGACGTTTGCTTGCCCAAATAAACCCCTCAGTCATAGACTGTAATTTTCTAAAGGAGGAAGGGAGAGCTATTGGGATCATTTGGAAGGTATAAATTAGTATTGGCAGAACAAACATTTTAACAGCATTTATCCTGCCAATCCACGATAAGGATCTATGCCTCATCCTACTTAGTTGGTGCTTAATTTTATTGAGTAAGGGAATATAATTAGCAGTAAACAGATCCCCCGGAGTCGATGTCAATTTTATACCCAGGTACCCTAACTCCCTCCTACACCATGTAAGGGGGAACCTAGGTTGAATTTCCCTCTGTTCTCACAAAGGAAGCGTTATGTTTAAGAGCTCTGATTTACCCACGTTTATTTTGAAATTTGTCAGCCCTCCATAGCGCTCAAACTCCTTAAGCACCATGGGGATTGTTGTTCTAGGGTAGGTGATATAACAAAGCAAGTCATCCGCAAATGCCGCTACTTTATATTCCTCTTCTCCCACCCGGATTCCTTTGATGTCTTCATTCTTATGAATCGCAGCTAGCAGTGGCTCCAAAGTTATAATGAACAAGATTGGAGATAGGGGGCAACCCTGTCTTGTCCCATTAAATAATTCAAGGGGAGAAGACAGGGTTCCGTTTACTCTGATTCTAGCCTTTGGAAGTCTATATAGGGACATAATCCATCTCATCATCCTCTCCCCAATTCCCAGATGCTTCAGTGTTTCAAACATAAATCCCCAGTCAACTCTATCGAAAGCCTTTTCAGCGTCGATCGACATTAAAACCGCCGGGGTGTCTCTACTAACCGCTTCCTGAATCAAGAAGATGGATTCCCTTTTAGGTACAAACCCCACCTGGTCATTATGTACCCACCGATGCAGCCCGGCCTTCAATTTATCAGCGAGTATTTTAGCAAAAATTTTTATATCTGCATTTAATCACGAGATTGGCCTATGACTGCCTGGGGATGCTGGATCCTTTCCTTCTTTCAAGATGAGGGTAATATGAGACAAAAGAGACTCGGGGCATCTCTCCCTCACCCAGCGCGTTCAGGTAAGTACACAATTTAGGTGCTAAAAGTTTAGTAAATATTTTATAATATGCTATGGAGTATCCGTCGGGGCCCGGGCTCTTTGCCAGGGCAGAGTTACTTATCACCCTTTCTACTTCCTCCTGCATGATGGGGATCTTAAGGAGCTCTACCTCCTCCCTCTCTGCCCTGAGAAGGTCTAGGCCCCACAGGTACTCCCTCATAGCCTCCTTCCTGTTATCGCCCACTTCCTCTTTCTGGCCTGCCTTGTATAAAGCACTATAGTAAGAGTGGAATATTTTGGCAATATTTGGGGATGAGAATTCTAATCCACCCCCATCATCCCTAATCTTGGGTATGAAGGTCCTATTCTTTTTTTCCTTTACCTTTCTCGCCATCAATTTTCCTGATTTGTTACCCCCCTGATACATGTCCTTACTGATAGTATAAAAGGCACATTTCTTTTCCTGTTCTAGCAGTTCGTCCAATTCTCTTCTTTTCCCTATTAGCTCTTTCTTTTCAGGTATCCCCCTAGGTCGTGTTCCCTGCTCTAACTCCTGGATCTCCCTATAAAGGTGTGACATCTTTTCCCCCCTTTCTTTCTTTTTCCCAGCTCCAATACTAATCAGAATCCCTCTTATGTACACCTTATGCGCCTCCCAAAGGGTACCCCTAGATATTTCTAGTGTATCGTTTGTCTCGAAATAATTCTTCAATTCCTGCTCTATTTTTCCCGCAGAATCCGGATCTTGAATAAGAGAATAATGCAGTTTCCAATTCATCCCAGTCCGATCCGCCCCAGCGACCTCCAATTAGATTTTCACTGGGGCATGGTCAGACAGGGTTATTCTTTTCTAAATCTATTCAAATTCGAATTGATTCTATTTGAATTTTGGGAAATGGTTATATTCTGTCTATGCTATTCTATTGTTTTTTTTCATTCTATTCTTTTCTATTCTATTATAGTCTATTCTATTCTATTATTTTTTCTTCTATTCTATTCTTTCCTTATGTATTAAAATTCAAATGTATTCTATTTGAAATGTGAATTACAGAAGATGGTTATATTCTATGTTATTCTATTTGATTATATTCTAGTCGATTCTGTTCTTTTATTTTCTATTCTATTTTGTTCTTTTTTACTCTATTATCTTCTATTCTTTTATTCTTTTATTTTCTGCTATATTTTTTTCTAGTCTATTATTTTTTTCTATTCTATTCCTTTATTTTCTATTCTATTTTATTCTCTTTGGAAATTGGAAAACTATTCGAATTCAAAAACTTTTCGAATTTGAAAAGTATTTGAAAACAATTAAAATACTATTTAAATTCAAAAAGTATTCGAAAATGATTCGAAAACCATTCGAATTTGAAAACGATTCAAATTTCGTCCCAATTTTTTTCCTCATTTCGCATTTGTTTAAATTCAGTACTATTGTAATTTGAACATTCAGATACCTCCAAATTTCCAAAAAATGAAAATTCATCCAAATTTTAATTCGGAACGAAACGAACCGCACCGCACATTTCTAGTTAGTCGACTAGGTGAATGTGTTGGGGCAAAGGAAGGATCACTTTAGTAGATTAACAGCACAGAGTGGTCCAATCAGTAACAAGAATAAAACTTTTATTTGAAAATATTAATTACTAGGTTGTGGGTCATCAAAATATAGTCATTTTACAAGTAACATACTTGGTTATACATGTAAAAAAGTATTCATTGCAACACATAGTACATATCCTTGAGGCATCCAAGTGCTGATAATATTTGAAGTGTATCTATGATTAAAATGTAAAATCCTAATTTTTTTTTAGACATTGTACTTCAATTATCTCTAGCCTACTCCTATTAATCTGGACCATCTTGAAGTTTGTAAACTTAATTTGTGAAGATCCCCACACATTTACTTCCTTGAATTCTGTGATACATATTAACTATGCCCTGTGATGAGGCACTGCTGTGTCACACATTTCACAGATCCTGCCTTCTGATCTACAGAGATGCTGAGAGGAGGAGTTTCAGGAGGCGGAGTCAGTACAGGAATCACTGCTTGCAGGCAGGAAGGTACCATGGGATATGTATTCCTTAGAAATTAAATAACAGAGGAGAAGCTGCAAAGCATGCAGGAAATCCAGGAAGTTGTGAAAAGAGATGGCTAGCAGACAGGAATCAATCACAATATGAAAGGAGATTTTAAAGTAAGATTATATTGGGTTAGCAAAAATAACTATTTACTTGCATGACTATTACAATGCTGATATTATAGAAATTAAAGCGTGAGCTGTGAACATAGATTCCTTTTAAGAGACTTGGGGAATGGAGAATCTACATCAGTCCGCTAAGATGCTAACCACCAAATTAAAGATATCATCACAGATCAAATACCAAAATTTACAATCCCTTAATAGAGATGAAATACTGAGAGTTTTTTTTTAAGGTTGAGGCTTGAATGTCAGTGACAGTAGCATTTCACTTTCGGTATCACAAAAGACGGTTTTCAATTCTAAGGCTCCAGTTCCCTTGGCAGAAAAAACCCTCATAAGAGAATTTTTTGTACAGCGTTTAGATGAGTTCAGGAAAGTTTTTTTTTTTTTTTCTGCCAGTAAATTCCAATCAGAAATGCAAACCAGAAGGGTTTTTTTCCTGCCTCTAAATGTTGAGCTTAAAATATGGCAGTAATCAGCGGTGGCTGGTGCTCAAAATTTTTGGAGGGGCGCAAACAAACTGAAAAATACGGACCCCCCCCCCATCAATTGCAGCCTCACTGTGCCAATGAAATGCAGCCATTGTTCCCATCAAATGCAGCCACTGTGCCCATCAATTGCAGTCATTGTGCCCAACATATGCAGCCACTGTGCCCATCATATGCAGCCACTGTGCCCATCATATGCAGCCACCTGTGCCCATCATATGCAGCCACCTGTGCCCATCATATGCAGCTACTTGTGCCCATCATATGCAGCCATTGTGTCCATTAAACGTAGCCATTGTGCCCATCAAACACAGCCACTGTGCCCATCAAATTCAGCCACTGTGCCCACCGACCCCCCCCCCCCACTCGCACGGATCGCGGTTCTGGCAGCACCCCCCCAGCGCGCGCGGCTCTGACAGAGGGGACTTCCCGCAGCAGCTCCTCTCCAGTGCATCAAAGCGGCGGCGACCTCCGCTCCACCGTGTCTCCTCAACTCCTCTTCCTAAGCGCCAGGCATCCAATAGGTTGGCCTGGTGCTTTGGCCAATCAGGAAACAGGTATGACGCCCTGCCTCCTGATTGGCAGGGAGGAAGGTTAGTGTGAAAATAGCGAAAATTAATTCACTATCGTCACACAATAGGGTGGGATCAGGGCGCACTCTCTGCGCCCTCAGCCCACCCTATTTTGAAGCATATTAGAGCCTCTGGCTTCAAAAAGAACCCCCCCCCCACCATAGGAATCCATGCATCTGGCATCCTGAAAGGGGCTGGGTGCATGGATGGGGGGGCGGCACCCGTGCGCCCACATTGCACGGGCCGCCACTGACAGTAATCGTACTAATGTGCATGGACATATAGGATAACATTAAGTTGCTTCTACAGGCAGAACACAAAACTCCTGTAGAAGCAACGATTTTTAAGACAGTGCTCATGGAGCCTTAAAGAACTTTTTTAGGTGGTTATAAAGCTCAAACATTAAATATGAACATAGTGCATCCTTTTATAATATGTACTTGTCTCTATCCAAAGCACTGAGTGTGATTTCTCCCTACTGTCTTGTTCCTATGTTATGTGCAGGAGTCACTTCTGACAGCTGTCAACTGTAGAAAGGTTGTTGTAATTTTAGTAAATATAGTATGCATTTACATTTTTCCTGGGTAAGTTCTACTTTACCTTACAAATGGCTGAATTAAATGATTCAGTAGCTGCCATTTTTTGTTAGGCTGCCCTGGGGGGTGGAAATTGCTTCTCTAATCCATAACATTTTGCTTCATCATGCTTTAATGTAAGATAACCTTTAAAGAAATGATTGCCATATTGTTTAACCACTTGCCGACCGCCTAATGTAATTTCGGGCAAAAGCGCTAAGGGGGGGTGGGGGGGGGGCAGGCACGCGCTGATTGGCTGAAGGGGAAATCAATCAGCGAGTCAGGTGGGACCAGATATCCGCCGGCCACCCGCAATTGTTCCTGAGAGTTCCTGGGAGACACAGGACAGCAGTCTGCCTATGTAAAAAGGCAGATTGCCGTTCTCTCAGGGGCTAAAACAGAAATCTTGTGTTTCTGCTAAGCAAGAACATGGATCTATGTCTTTCCCCAGTCAGACCATCCCCTACACAGTTAGCACTCCCAGGGAACACATTGAATCCTTTGATCGCCCCTAATGTTAGCCCCTTCCTAGTGTCATTAGTACAGTGACAGTGCATATTCTTCAGTCCCTTTCTCTGTCTCAAAGAAAGAGATATGGGGGTCTGTTTAGACCTTTGATATCTCACCAAAGACCCCCCCCCCCAAAAAAAAAAAACACACACACACACACACATATATATATATATATATATATATATATATACTGTAAATATATTAGGACTCCCCAGGTCCGTCCGCACTCATTGAAGTGACCATAAGCTTATAGGAGAGGGAGAAAGGAGGTCCGTACGCTGTACTGACCTGGCCACCCGCAGGCCCATTTGTAGGTCCGTACGGGGTATGGACTTGGCAGTGAAAGGGTTAAAGCATCACCTGTGGAGAATTTTAAGTATCATAGTTTGGTGCTATTCTATGAATGTGTGCAATTTTAAAGCATGACATGTTAGGTATCTATTTACTCAACATAACATAATCTTTCATACTATGTGGAAAATTGGGGTCTATATTATATTTAGTTTTTTTTTAATTTATTAAAATTTATTTTTTTCCCAAAAAATTGCCTTTGAAAAGCAGCTGCGCAAAAACGGTGTGACATAAAAAATTGCAGCAACTTCCATTTTATTCCCTAAGGTCTCTGCTAAATTATATATATATATATATATATATATATATATATATATATATATATATACACACACACAGTTGCAATTAGAAGAATGTGAACCCTTTTGGAATTGGTCATAAAATGTGATCTGATCTTCATCTAAGCCACATCAATAGACAATGACAGTTTGCTTAAACTAATGACAAACAAAGAATTAAATGTTACCATGTTTTTATTGAACGCACCATGTAAACATTCACAGTGCAGGTGGAAAACGTATGTGAACCCCTAGACCAATGAGATCTCCAAGAGCTAATTGAAGTGAGGTGTCAGCCAACTGGAGTTCAATCAATGAGATGAGATTGGAGATGTTGGTTATAGCTTCCCTGCCCTATAAAAAACACACACCAGTTCTGGGTTTGCTTTTCACAAGAAGCTTTGCCTGATGTGAATGATACCTCACACAAAAGATCTCTCAGAAGACCTATGATTAAGAATTGTTGACTGGCATAAAGCTGGAAAGGGTTATAAAAGTATCTCCAAAAGCCTTGCTGTTCATCAGTCCACGGTAAGACAAATTGTCTATAAATGGAGAAAGTTCAGCACTGCTGCTACTCTCCCTAGGAGTGGGCATCCTGTAAAGATGACCGCAAGAGCACAGCGCAGACTGCTCAATGAGGTGAAGAAGAATCCTAGAGTGTCAGCTAAAGACTTACAAAAGTCTCTGTCATATGCTAACATCCCTGTTAGCGAATCTACGATATGTAAAACACTAAACAAGAATGGATTTCATGGGAGGATAGCACAAGGGAAGCCACTTCTGTCCAAAAAAAACATTCCTGCACATTTACAGTTTGCACAAGAGCACCTGGATGTTCCACAGCAGTACTGGCAAAATATTCTGTGGACAGATGAAACCAAAGTTGAGTTGTTTGGAAGAAACACACTATGTGTGGAGAAAAAGAGGCACAGCACACCAACATCAAAACCTCATCCCAACTGTGAAATATGGTGGTGGGGGCATCATGGTTTGGGGCTGCTTTGCTGTGTCAGGGCCTGGACAGATTGCTATCATCGAAGGAAAAATGAATTCCCAAGTTTATCAAGACATTTTGCAGGAGAACTTAAGGCCATCTGTCCACCACCTGAAGCTCAACAGAAGATGGGTGTTGCAACAGGACAACGACCCAAAGCATAGAAGTAAATCAACAGAATGGCTTAAACAGAAGAAAATACGCCTTCTGGAGTGGCCCAGTCAGAGTCCTAACCTCAACCCGATTGAGATGCTGTGGCATGACCTCAAGAAAGCGATTCACACCAGACATCCCAAGAATATTGCTGAACTGAAACAGTTCAGTAAAGAGGAATGGTCAAGAATTACTCCTGACTAGGGATGAGCTTCGAGTTCGACTCGAACATCGGCTGTTCGCCAGTTTGCCGAACAACGAACAATTTGGGGTGTTCGCGGCAAATTAGAAAGCCGCTGAACACCCTTTAAAAGTCTATGGGAGAAATCAAAAGTGCTAATTTTAAAGGCTTATATGCATGGTATTGTCATAAAAAGTGTTTGGGGACCTGGGTCCTGCCCCAGGGGACATATATCAATGCAAAAAAAAGTTTTAAAAACGGCCGTTTTTTCAGGAGCAGTGATTTTAATAATGCTTAAAGTCAAACAATAAAAGTGTAATATTCCTTTAAATTTCGTACCTGGGGGGTGTCTATAGTATGCCTGTAAAGGGGCGCATGTTTCCCGCGTTTAGAACAGTCTGACAGCAAAATGACATTTCAAAGGAAAAAAAGTCATTTAACCACTTCCCGCCCGCCCTATAGCGGATTGACGTCCGGGAAGTGGTTCTGTTATCCTGACTGGACGTCATATGACGTCCAGCAGGATAACATGCCGCAGCGCGCCCCCGGGGGTGCGCATCGCGGCGATCGGTGGAGCGGTGTGTCAGTCTGACACACCTCTACACTGATCTTGGTAAATAGCCTCCGGCGGAGGCTCTTTACCACGTGATCAGCCGTGTCCAATCACGGCTGATCACGCTGTCAATAGGAAGAGCCGTTGATCGGCTTTTCCTCACTCGCATCTGACAGACGCGAGTAGAGGAGAGCCGATCGGCGGCTCTCCTGGCAGGGGGGGTCTGCGCTGATTGTTTATCAGCGCAGCCCCCCCGCAGATCACCACACTGGACCACCAGGGATCGCCACTAGGACCACCAGGGAAGGGGCAACATGTGGATGGCCAGGTATGTACCCCCGTTATTTAAGAACCGTCAGAAAAGGAGAAGCATCACACAGTGGGAGCCTCCCTCCATGCCATCATGGATGCAGAGCGGCCCGAAAATAAGATGAAGACAAGAAGATGAAGACAAGAAGATGAAGACAAGAAGATGAAGAGAAAAAGATGAAGAGAGAAGCGTCACACAGCGGGAGCCTTCCATCCAATCATGGATGCGGAGTGGCCCAAAAAAGAAGATGAAGATAAGAAGTTGAAGAGAAGAAGATGCCGCGGAGGGAGATGCCGGATGAGAACACCGGAGAAAGATGCAGCGGATCGGAGGAAGAAGAAGATGGAGGAAAAAACTGAAGGAAGATAGAAGAAAGAAGAAAGAGGATAGAAGATGGAAAAAAGAAGACTTTAAATAAAGGAATTGTCTCTTGTTATTTTTTAAATTTTTGACAGTTTTTTTGTGAAATGGTAGGGGTACTTTTGTACCCCCTTACCATTTCACACAGGGGGGGCGGGATCTGGGGGTCCCCTTGTTAAAGGGGGCTTCCAGATTCCGATAAGCCCCCCGCCTGCAGACCCCCACAACCACCGGCCAAGGGTTGTGGGGATAAGGCCCTTGTCCTCATCAACATGGGGACAAGGTGCTTTGGTGGGCTACCCCAAAGCACCCTCCCAATATTTAGGGCATGTAGCCTGGTACGATTCAGGAGGGGGGGCGCTCTCTTGTACCCCCCTCTTTTCCTGCGGCCTGCCAGGTTGCGTGCTCGGATAAGGGTCTGGTATGGATTTTTGGTGGGACCCCACGCCAATTTTTTTTAAAATTTTGGCGCGGGGTTCCCCTTAAAATCCATACCAGACCTGAAGGGTCAAAATCCATACCAGACCTGAAGGGTCTGGTATGAATTTTGAGGGGGACCCCTACGTCATTTTTTTTTTTAAATTTGGCACGGAGTTCCCCTTAATATCCATACCAGACCTGAAGGGCCTGGTATGGAATTTAGGGGGACCCCCAAGCCAGTTTTTTTTTTTTATTTTGGTTCGGGGTTCCCCTGTGAGGAATTCCCATGTCGTTTTTATCAATGAACTTTTATGTGTATTGTCGGACCGGCAATTCATTAATAGCCGCAAGTAGTTTTAAATGAGTTTTTTTCCTTTGAAATGTCATTTTGCTGTCAGACTGTCCTAAACACGGGAAACATGTGCCCCTTTACAGGCATACTATAGACACCCCCCGGTACGAAATTTAAAGGAATATTACACTTTTATTGTTTGGCTTTAAGCATTATTAAAATCACTGTTCCCGAAAAAACGGCCGTTTTTAAAACTTTTTTGTGCATTGATACATGTGCCCTGGGGCAAGACCCAGGTCCCCAAACACTTTTTAGGACCATGCAAATTAGCCTTTAAAATTAGCACTTTTGATTTTAAAAGTTCGAGTCCCATAGACTTCAATGGGGTTCTAACGTTCGTGCAAAGTTTTGGTCTGTTCGCAAGTTCTGGTGCGAACCGAACCGGGGGGTGTTCGGCTCATCCCTACTCCTGACCGTTGTGCACGTCTGATCTGCAACTACAGGAAACATTTGGTTGAAGTTATTGCTGCCAAAGGAGGTTCAACCAGTTATTAAATCCAAGGGTTCACATACTTTTTCCACCTGCACTGTGAATGTTTACATGGTGTGTTCAATAAAAACATGGTAACATTTAATTCTTTGTGTGTTATTAGTTTAAGCAGACTGTGATTGTCTATTGTTGTGACTTAGATGAAGATCAGATAACATGTTATGACCATACTTTTTATTGCAACTGTATATATATATATATATATATATATATATATATATATATATATATATATATATATAATGCTTGGGGGTTCTAAGTAATTTTCTAGCAAAAAAGTGTCAGAAAAAAGGTCCAGTCCTTAATTGGTTAAAGCGGAGTTCCACCCAGAAATGGAACTTCCGCTGATCCGGTTCCTCCCCCTCTCCGGTGTCACATTTGGCACCTTTCAGGGGGGAGGGGGGAGCAGATACCTGTCTAATCCAGGTATTTGTTCCCACTTCTGGCGAAAGATTTCTGCAGTATCCGTGGTGATCTACACCATGTCTGGCCCCTCCTCCGTCCCCTGCTGTCTTCTGGAAGACACACAGGTCCCAGAAGACAGCAGGGACCACTCAAACCATGCGCGCGACTCGTGCATGCGCAGTAGGGAACCAGGCTGTGAAGCCGCAAGGCTTCACTTCCTGATTCCCTTACTGAAGATGCCGGCGCCTCCACGCGGAGCCGAGGGATGGCGGCTTCGGGTGAGGACATCGCTGGCGTCCTGGACAGGTAAGTGTCCTTATTTTAAAAGTCAGCAGCTGCAGTATTTGTTCCTATCGGCAACACAAGTGCAGATAAGCAGAAGGTAGAGGCAAAGTCCAGATACAGGCGGGGTCAGGGTAGGAGATATTTAAGTAAAGTCAGAGGCAAACTGGGTCTAATACAGAAGTAAGCAGGATCAGGTTCAAGAACACAGTTACAGCTGCAGATCAGACAGCAATGTGCTAGTGCAACTTCTGCACTCATATATGCCATTGGGTGCCAGCGTTAATCGCAAACACGCACATCTGCCTTTGAGCATCAGCTGCGCTATGGCCAGCACGTCCCTGACACTAATAAAGTAAAATACTACTTTCCAGGGAGATGTATCAAAAATAAATGCTAGACTTCTTCTAAACGTGGACACAACAAGCACCAGGTGTCAGTGGGGATTGTTTGCTTTAAAAAATTAGCATAAGAACCCCTGTCCTTGGTTCTGTATATTGTGCATACCAACTTCCTTTTAGAAAAGGACTTTTTTTGGGTGACATGCTTTGCTTTTCAAAGCCTAACAGGTTTTCATTGCACAGTTGACAATATTGGAAGATGCCTTATGTTTAAGTGTTAAAGAGTTCACTTCATAAGAATTCTATATGATATTGGCCTGGTATCCTGCTGAGAATTTTTTTTCAGGTAATTTCATGGCACTTTCACAGACCAGCAGTCATCTAATTCATGTCTCATCATTTACAATTCATACTTTATATTCCTTCTTTTGTACATGTATATGTAATAAGGTGTGCTCCAAAAAAACTACATCTTTAAGTGCACACCCACCAATTTTTGCAGAGGACACAGCATGGAAATTCCCCTGATGTAAAAGGGATAAGAGATTTTATTTACTTCCCAGGCCAAAAGTTCCTTGCTGAGCTGCTATATATCAAGCTTTAACGTGTTCCAAGTATTTTACCTCTTAGTGGCTGACTTTGAATAGATATTTAATGCTAACTGTATTTTTATTTTTGTAAAAATAAGTGACCTTTGATCAGACTAACCCATATTCACCCGGTGCCAAAGGAAATACAAGTTCCGTTATTGGCAGTGATAGAGAAGGTTTGCTATTCCCCAAGCACTCATTCAAAAGCAAACGTATTGTTATTTTAGTGAACTGATTCCTGTCAGTCAGGAAGAATTAGTGTCCAGCATTGTGTGCTATTTGTCGCAGGTTAGATTTATGGGTTTTCTGTTTCTCATGCATTGAAAATGCAAGGTTTTTAATATTGCCCCACACATGAATAAAATGCCATAGTGTTAATGGAATTATTAAAGGAATTGTAAACGCTTGCTTATACCCAGTGAAGTGACTTATACACAATGAAAAAAAAAAAACTCCTACATAAATTGTACCTGTCTATCTGCATTCTTCTCTTCTCTACATCCGTTAAAAGTCCAGAATTTATAAAGTCTGCCCGAGCTGTCAGAAAAAAGGGGGCAGAAAGCTGAAGCTATACTCTGGAGATCTCTGAGAGCTGATTGGAGAGAAGGGACACCCCCCTTCACACAGCACACAAGAACAGAGCTGAGACTGTCAATCAGATGGGGACCTCTCCCCATCACCTTTTTTCTCTTGGTGTCAGGAAAACTTGTCATGCTGATTGCAGAGGAACAAAGCAGTAGACAGAAATGACACTTAATTCTCTTAATTGAGACAAGTACACACCATAGAGGGATATGCTTTGCTCATATTTCATGTCGTGGGTTACAACCACTTTAACGATAACTGGATCTTGAATTGTCAATTCAATAGCCAGTTTTTATAAACTTTCTGATCTGATCTATGCTTCTAATGCTATAGCAGCAAAATATATGCTTAACAACCTCTTTTTCATTCTAAACCTGTTATGTATTTGCAAACTTTGATATATTTTGTATCTAACAGAATATATACTGTAAATATGTTGTAAAATAGTCTAGCAGAGAAGCTAAAACAAAACACATTTGAGTCTGACTCTATTTGGCCTGCAACTGCCCTTTTCGTGCAATCCAGCTCTCAAATTCTTGTCATATTCCATAAATCCTGATATAATAAAATTACAATCATAACTAGTGTCTACCCAAATGTAAAAGAACACATTCAGTTTGATTTCACACATTCCTATTACATAATGCCTAGAAAGTGGATGGGACACATTACCTCCCAAACATAGAATCAATATCATGTTTGATGTCTATAAAAATTGAGATTTCATTCTGTGCAATAATTTGTTGGGGGTCAGACTGTGAAACATGGTCCTGTTTCCCACCCCTCGGCTCTCTTGATTGGTTAGGATTGTCTGAGTTACACCCTCTAGAGCAGGGGTAGGCAACCTTTCAGAGGTGGAGATCTACCATGACAATATCAAAGACAGCAAAGATCACTAGTTTGCCATGGCTTTTTTTTTTTTTTGTCAACTAGCAAGCCCCCAGAGGTCAGTAGTTGGTAGGGCGGTACACAGAGGTCAGTAGTGGGTAGGGCTGTGTACAGAGGTCAATAGTGGGTAGGGCAGTATACAGAGGTCAGTAGTAGGTAGGGCAGTTTACAGAGCTCAGTAGAGGATAGGGCAGTATACAGAGGTCAGTAGTATGTAGGGCAGTGTACAGAGGCCAGTAGTTGGTAGAGAAGTATACAGAGGTCAGTTTTGGGTAGGGCAGTATACAGAGGTCAGTATTAAGTAGGACAGTTAACAGAGATCAGTAGAGGGTAGGGCAGTATACAGAGTTCAGTAGTATGTAGGGCGGTGTACAGATGTCAGTAAGATGTAGGGCAGAGTACAGAGATCAATAGTAAAGCAGTATACAGAGATCAGTAAGGAAAATGAGAGGGGTGGCAGGACAGGGGCTAGCAGGAAAGCGAACATGGCAAAGGACAGGGGTCAGCAAGGCAGTGGGGGGGGGGGGGCAGGAAGGCACAGTACAAGAGGGGTCAGGAGCACCTAGTATTGGGGGGAAGAGTCTGAATGGTATGGAACCAGGGGCTCAGGAGGGCTGGGGGGTCTGGAGGGCAAAGTACTTTGGGAGGGCAGGAGAGCATGGTACAGGGGGTCTGGGGGGTATGGAACTGTGGGTTCAGGAGGGCTGGGGGGGTTGAAGGGCACAGTACTGGAGGGTCAGGAGAGCATTGTACTGGATTGTCAGGAGGGCACAGTGTTGGTTGTTAAGAAGACACAGTCCTGGGTGGTCGGGGGGGGGACACTACAGGGGCGGTCTGGAGGACATGCTACAGGGGGGATCAGAAGGGCTTGGTACAGGGGGGTCTGGATGGTATGAAACTGGGGCTTCAGAAGGGCATTGTACTGGGTATCAGGAGGGCTCACAGAGGTGTCAGGAGGACATGGTACTGGGGGGTCAGAGGCCACATGGAGGGGTCAGGAGGTCACAAGGAGGGGTAAGGAGAGCACACAGAGGGGTCAGAAAGGTACATGGAGGGGTCAGGAGGGCACACAGAGGGGTCAAGAGGGCATACAGTGAGGTCAAGAGGGCACACAGAGGGGTCAGGAAGGCACACAGAAGAGTCAGCAGGGCACACAGAGGAGTCAATAGGGCACACAGGAGTTAGGAGGTCACACAGAGAGGTCATGAGGGCACACAGAGAGGTCATGAGGGCACAAAGAGAGGTCAGGAGGGCACAAAGAGAGGTTAGGTGGGTACAAGGGTTTTCCCGATGCAGAGCTGCACAGGAAAGCTGCTGTGACACAGCTACCTGTTCTGGTGTGCTGATCCCGCCGGTCCTCCTCTCTAGGCACAGAGGAGATGAGATCAGTGCACTGAACACCAGAAAGGTGAGCCTGAACCTGCTGCTAGCAAATCCTAGGTGGCTATGCTCCCCAGAATGAGTGCTCAGATGACAAGATGCCTGGGCTCATCCCTTCTCTGTACTGGTCATGGGGGGAGGAGCATGACAGGGACTTAATCGCAATCTACCTGTCACCTGCCCATGGTCGACAGGTCGATCGCGATCAATGGGTTGCCGACCCCGTTTTAGAGAGTTTACAAAATTGCTGCTGCAAATTTGAAAGCTCTTAATCTTCCATTAGGGATGGTCCCAATGTTTGACTCAAACATCGGGTGTTCGTTTGTTCATAGAACGGGACGCTCGCGGCAAGTTTGCCCGCAGTGATGCGCCCTATAAGGCACTGCGAGATCGCAGTGCCTTGAAGGCTGCTGATTGGCCAAAGCATGCGCCTGACCTGTATGCTTTGACCAATCACTACACGATGTGCTTTGAGAGCCATGATTGGACAAAGGCAGGGTGCCTTTGGCCAATCATAGCTCAAGTCCACGCCCCACACTATATAAGGCTGCTTACAAGGTGGCCCTGTATAGTGTTATGAATGAAGGGAGATTAGGCAGGTTAGTTAGTGGATTGAGCGTGCAGTCAGAATAGAATATATAACGCAGTGCAGAGTACATAGTGCAGTCAGTGTAGTGTATATTACGCAGTGCAGGGTATATAGTGCAGTCAGTGTAGTATATATAACACAGTGCAGAGTATATAGTGCAGTCAGTGTAGTGTATATAACACAATGCAGAGTATATAGTGCAGTGCAGGGTACATAATACAGTTTATTGAAGTGTATTGAAGTGGTTAAGGGGAACCCTATGTCAGAATTGGGTCTGGTGTAGATTTTAGGGGGAACTCCACGCCAAAATAAAAAAAAATTGATGTGGGATCCCCCCAAAATCATTACCAGACCCTTATCTGAGCATGCAGCCTGGCAGGCCAGGAAAGGGGAGGACGAGCAAGCAACCCCCCCCTTTCCTGAACCATACCAGGCTGTTTGCCCTCAACATGGGGAGGGTGCTTTGGGGTCCATGTTGATGGGGACAAGAGCCTCTTCCTGACAACCCTGGCCGGTGGTTGTTGGGGTCTGCGGGCGGGGGCTTATCGGAATCCGGAAGCCCCTTTAACAAGGGGGCCCCCATATCCCTGCCCCCCATATTTGAATGGGTATTGTGTGACACGTCACCAGGTGGCCCTTCCCTTGCCTATATAGCAGCTGTCAAAGTGAACAGACAGCAGTCGCCAGGGGGCATCCCATTGCGGCGGAGCTTTTTCTGTTTTTTCCATTTTTCAGGTCCGTCGGGCGGTGTGATTGATGATGGATTTACATTGCGGGACACTCTTTTTTTTTCTTAGTTTTTGACAAATCCTTTAATAAAAAAAGATCTCTTGTGGTTTTTACTTTTTTGACACTGTACACGATACCCATTCACATGGGGAGGTTGAGATCTGGGGGCCCCCTTGTTAACCACTTCAGTCCCAGAAGGATTTACCCCCTTCCTGACCAGAGCACTTTTTACAATTTGGCACTGCGTCATTTTAACTGCTAATTGCGCGGTCATGCAATGCTGTACCCAATTGAAATTTGCGTCCTTTTTTTCCCACAAATAGGGCTTTCTTTTGATGGTATTTGATCACCTTTGCGGTTTTTATTTTTTGCGGAAAAAGACAGAAAATTTTGAAAAAAAAATGATATTTTCTACTTTTTGTTATAAAAAAAATCCAATAGACTCAATTTTAGTCATACATTTAGGCCAAAATGTATTCGGCCACATGTCTTTGGTAAAAAAAATGTCAATAAGAGTATATTTTTTGGTTTGCGAAAATGTTATGGTGTCTACAAACTAGGATACATTTTCTGGAATTTACACAGCTTTTAGTTTATAACTGCCTATGTCATTTCTTGAGGTGCTAAAATGGCAGGGCAGTACAAAACCCCCCAAATGACCCCATTTTGGAAAGTAGACACCCCAAGGAAATTGCATGTTGAGCCCATTAAGTATTACATTTTTTTGTCCCAAGTGATTGAATAATGGTAAAAAAAAAAAATTACACAAAGTTGTCACTAAATGATAAATTGCTCACACATGCCATGGTTATATGTGAAATTGCAGCCCAAAATACATTTATCTGCTTCTCCTGAGTATGGGGATACCACATATGTGGGACTTTTTGGGAGCCTAGCTGCATACGGGGCCCCGAAAACCAAGCACCACCTTCAGGATTTCTAAGGGCGTAAATTTTTGATTTCACTCCTCACTACCTATCACAGTTTTGAAGGCAAATAAAATGCCAAGATGGCACAACCCCCCCCCCAAATGACCCTATTTTGGAAAGTAGACGCCCCAAGCTATTTGCTGAGAGGCATGTTGAGTCCTTGGAATATTTTATATTTTGCCACAAGTTGCAGCAAAATGACAAACTTTTTTTTTTTGCACAAAGTTGTCACTAAATGATATATTGCTCACACAGGTCATGGGCATATGTGGAATTGCACCCCAAAATACATTCTGCTGATTCTCCTGAGTACGGGGATACCACTTGTGTGGGACTTTTTGGGAGCCTAGCCACGTACAAGGCCCCGAAAACCAAGCATCGCCTTCAGGATTTCTAAGGGCGTAAATTTTTGATTTCACTCCTCACTACCTATCACAGTTTTGAAGGCCATAAAATGCCCAGATGGCACAACCCCCCCCCCCCCCACCAAATGACCCCATTTTGGAAAGTAGACACCCCAAGCTATTTGCTGAGAGGCATGTTGAGTCCATGGAATATTTTATATTTTGACACAAGTTGCGGGAAAGTGACAAACTTTTTTTTTTTGCACAAAGTTGTCACTAAATGATATATTGCTCAAACATGCCATGGGCATATGTGGAATTACACCCCAAAATACATTCTGCTGCTTCTCCTGAGTACGAGGATACCACATGTATGGGACTTTTTGGGAGCCTAGCTGCATACGGGGCCCCAAAAACCAATCACCGCCTTCAGGATTTCGAAGGACGTACATTTTTTATTTCACTCCTCACTACCTATCACAGTTTCAAAGGCCATAAAATGCCAAGATAGCACAAAACCCCCCCAAATGACCCCATTTTGGAAAGTAGACACCCCAAGCTATTTGCTGAGAGGCATGGTGAGTATTTTGCAGCTCTCATTTGTTTTTGAAAATGAAGAAAGACAAGAAAAATTTTTTTTTCTTTTTTCAAATTTCAAAACTTTGTGACAAAAAGTGAGGTCTGCAAAATACTCACTATACCTCTCAGGAAATAGCTTGGGGTGTCTACTTTCCAAAATAGGGGCATTTGGGGGGGGTTTGTGCCACCTGGGCATTCCATGGCCTCCGAAACTGTGATAGGCAGTGAAGAGTGAAATAAAAAATTTACACCCTTGGAAAGCCTGAAGGCGGTGCTTGGTTTTCGTGGTCCCATACATGGCTAGGCTCCCAAAAAGTCTCACACATGTGGTATTCCCATACTCAGGAGAAGCAATAGAATGTATTTTGTGGGGTGGAATTCCACATATTCCCATGGCATGTTTGAGCAATATATCATTTAGTGACAACTTTGTGCAAAAAAAAAAAAAAAAGTGTCTTTTTCCCGCAACTATTCCATGGATTCGACATGCCTCTCAGCAAATAGCTTGGGGTGTCTACTTTCCAAAATGGGGGGGGGTTGAACTCTCCTGGCATTTTATGAACAACATTTAGTAGCTTAGGTCACACATCACCCACTCTTCTAACCACTTGAGGACAAAGCCCTTTCTGACACTTTTTGTTTACATGAAAAAATTAATTTTTTTGCAAGAAAATTACTTTGAACCCTCAAACATTATATATTTTTTAAAGCAAAGGCCCTACAGATTAAAATGGTGGGTGTTTCATTTTTTTTCACACAGTATTTGCGCAGCGATTTTTCAAACGCGTTTTTTGGGGAAAAAACACATTTTTTTAAATATTAATGCACTAAAACACACTATATTGCCCAAATGTTTGATGAAGTAAAAAAGATGATCTTAGGCCGAGTACATGGATACCAAACACAACATGCTTTAAAATTGCGCACAAACGTGCAGTGGCTACAAACTAAATACATTTTTAAAAGCCTTCAAAAGCCTTTACAGGTTACCACTTTAGATTTACAGAGGAGGTCTACTGCTAAAATTACTGCCCTCGATCTGACCTTCGCGGTGATACCTCACATGCATGGTGCAATTGCTGTTTACATTTGACGCCAGACCGACGTTTGCATTTGCCTTTGCGTGAGAGCAGGGGGGGAATAGGGGTGCTTTTATTTATTGTTTTTTCTTTATTTATTATTTTTTTGCTTTTTTATCTTATTTTTAAACTGTTCCTTTCATTTTTTTTTTTAAATCATTTTTATTGTTATCTCAGGGAATGTAAATATCCCCTATGATAGAAATTGGGGTCTATTAGACCCTAGATCTCTCCTCTGCCCTCAAAGCATCTGACCGCACCAAGATTGGTGTGATAAAATGCTTTCCCAATTTCCCAATGGCGCTGTTTACGTCCGGCGAAATCTAAGTCATAAAATGCTCGTAGCTTCCGGTTTCTTAGCCCATAGGGATGATTGGAGTCAGCTGGCCAAATCAACGGCCGAATTCTCAGGTTCCCTGTTGGGACAGGAGAGCCAGAGAAAAACATGGAAAACAGTGGTGGAGTATTCCCTCCCACTGCTTGTAAAAGCAGTCTAGAGGCTAATTAGCCGCTAGGATTGCTTTTACATGAAAGCCGACTGCTGGATGAAAAGAGTGATACCAAGATGATAACTAAACCTGCAGGCATAATTCTGGTATAACCACTCAAAGTCCAAAAGTATTGTAAACTTTTTTTTTCATGCAGCCTGTGGGCTGAACGAAAAAAAGAGATTGATCGGTGGGTATGCCCACCATTAGAATACCTCCCTTTATTCACCCACTTCTAATGATGGGCATACATGCACCATTTATATATGCTGAAGCATGGGGGCATCCACCACAAAAGGTAGGAGCAAATGGCTCCTTCGCACCTGCTCCCCCCATGCTTTGGCATATATGTTTTTTTTTTTAACTGTGGTGGTGAAATCACCTCCTACAGCGCTGGAGTCGCGGCCTTATGTATCGTGGAAGCAAACGCTGTTGCTGTCAAGATAAATAAATCCGCGCTGTAACTGAATGGCGTACCTGCAAAGCAAATGATGGTTAACAATAAAACAAAGTAACATTACAGTATAACAGTAAGACTTACCATACCTGCAAAGCAAATACAAAAAAACATAGTAAAAAATAAAACATTTTTTAACGCAACCTGTGCCTAAAATATATATATTTCCCGAAGCATGGGGGCATCCACCCGCAAAAAGTAGGAGAAAATCGCTCCTCCGCCCCTGCTGCCCCCATGCTTCGGCATATACAGTATGCTCTTTTTTTAACGGTGGTGGTGAAATCACCTCCGACAGCGCTGGAGTCACGGCTTTATGTATTCTGGGAGCAAACGCTGTTGCTGTCAAGATAAATAAATCCGCTCTGCAGCTGAATGGCGTACCTGAAAACAAAAAAATGGTTAACAATAAAACACAGTAAACAGTAAAGTATAAAAAAATTGCATACTTATAAAGCAAACATGATAAAACATAATAACAATAAAACATTGCAGAATAGAATACAGTAAAAAAGAGCAGAACAATAGAGAGAGAATAAAGAGAGAACAATAAAACAACTATTTTTGTTTTTTTTATTTTATATATTTTTTTTTTTTTAACACTTTTTTTTGTAACTGTAACTTTTGTAACTGTAACCAGTTCCAGGTTCTGGTCGCTCAAAATGTGATGGCATCTGGGAGACCCTGTGAAAGTGTGCCTAGTCTGTGCAGTGCTGTACCCTACGCTAATGCTCAACTAGTGTATGGTAGCGTTCAAAACATTCACCAATGCAAAGACCAGGATTGTCAGGACAGGAGGGACAATAATAGCGGGTGTCATGCCTATATCCGTGCTTGCTGCAAACACAACATCTTTTTTGAGGGGTTTGTTGGGTAGGGGTACTCGGCAGGACATAAAGAAAATGCCTCTCATGCAGCCGGCTTACTGCATTTGGTTGGGGAAGGTGAGGTAGAGCACCGTATGGAAACAGAAGGGCTCTGACAATCTCTTCCTGGAATTTAAGGAAGGATCCAGTTCGTCCTGAAACTCTGTATAGCACATGTGCGTTCAGCAAAGCCAATTGAAATAAATAAACAGACAATTTCTTGTACCAGCGTCTGGGCTTACGGGCAATTAGGTACGGCGCCAACAACTGGTCGTTGAGGTCCACCCCTCCCATATTTTGGTTATATTCCTGGACACAGAGGGGTTTCTCCACAACACCAGTCGCCGTAGTAATTTGGACCGTCGTGTCTGCATGAAGGGAGGTAAGAACGAAAACATTCTTATTATCCCTCCACTTCGTAGTGAGCATACACTTGAAGCAGGCTCTCTTCCCCAACCTAAGACGAGAATCTACAAGCCGCTGGGGAAAGCCCCGGCGATTAGGTCGCACCGTGCCACATGCTCCAATCTGCTGATCAAACAAGTAACTAAAAAGTGGCACGCTCGTGTAATAATTGTCCACATATAAGTGGTACCCCTTTCTGAATAAGGGTGACACCAAGTCCCACACAATCTTGCGCTTCCTATGTAGTCAGGGCAGTTTGTCGGCTCTACGTGGCTATCTTTTCCCTCGTAAACCATAAAACTACATGTATAGCCTGTGGCCCTGTCTCAGAGCTTATACATCTTAACCCCGTATCTGGCACGCTTGTTGGGAAGGTACTGTTTGAATGACAAGCAGCCAGAAAACTTAATCAGGGACTCATCAATGCAGACAACTTGATGGGGAGTAAACAAGTCTGCAAAACGTTGGTTAAAGTGGTTTACGAGGGGCCAAATTTTGTAGAGCTGATCGTATCCCGGGTCTCCATGAGGACGACAGAGTTCATTGTGATTGAAGTGCATGAACCACAAGATCTGCTCGTATCGTGCCCTGGTCATGGAGGCAGAGAACAAGGGCATATGGTGAATTGGGTCAATAGACCAATATGACCGCAACTCACTCTTTTTAGTTATGCCCATGTTGAGGGAAAGGCCCAGAAAGAGCTTAAATTCGGAAACCGTAATTGGTCTCCAATCTCTGGCAAGGGAGGACTGGGGAATAGTGGCGATGTGTTGACCAGCGTACAAATTGCTTTGGTCCACAATAGATCTATAGAGATCTTCGGTGAAAAACAGCGAATAAAAATCAAGTGACGTAAAATCAACTGTTTCCACCTGAATGCCGGGTTGGCAAGTGAATGGGGGAAGTACGGGTGCTGCAGAAGTGGTGGGTTCCCAATTAGGATTGGCGAATGCAGCAGGAAGGGCACTATGGGCACGACGGGCCTGTGTCTTCTTGATGGCAGTGGAACACTACTTGTGCTCGCCACCTCACCAGCTTGAACTGCACTTATGGGACTCGCCACGTCACCACGTGATACTGCAGTGCTGGATGTATGACCGGGGTGTACTAGGCCGCTGGTGCTTGCCAGTTCACCAGAAGGATTAGCGGCGCTAGTACTGCTCTGCTCCATACGAGGGACCTGCGGTTCTTGCACATCAACGACAGAAGAAGAAGATCGGGGTCTGGTATGCCGGGACCACAACTCCGTCGTCAGAGCTATCTGTCATGGAGCCACTGTCCGATCGTATTCTGAGCCTGAATCTGACAGATGAGTGACTTCCTCTTCACTATCTGTCATGCTCAGAAACGTGTAGGCCTCTTCACTAATGTACCTTCAATTTGCCATTTTGGGCTCTAAATTTAGTGGTACACTAGTGAGACTCACAGGTAAAAAAGCTCCTGACTGTTAGCGACTGTATCAAAACGCTACCAAAAAAACTGTTAACGATCGCAGGGATCAGGCCTGACTCTGCAAACGCTGCAGTTATGTGTGTTTAGTGTTTTGTAAGTGACAGTGATCGATACTGCACTTGGTGGGCTGGGCTGGGCGGAGGGGCAAAACGCAGGTGCTAGCCAAAACGCAGGTGCTAGCAGGTATCTGGGCTGATCCCACTAACACTGCGTTTTTGGGAACCCTAAACTGCTGGGGACGCTAGTATAGATCTGATCAGATCAGATATTGATCTGTTCAGATACTATAGCACTAAGGGAGGTGTATGCTGCGCGCGTGCATGGGTGTACTGGCACTAACCTGACGCTGACCCTATCTGACCCTAAAACCTAATTTGTATCACCCGCCGGGTGATCAGGGGGTTAAACCTTTATTAGATAATAAATGGCGGGTGCCCTGACACTATAAAAAATAAACTAACTAACCAGCGTCACCCGTAACAGTTATACGGTGATCACTGGTGAAAGGGTTAACTAGGGGGCAATCAAGGGGTTAAAACCTTTACTAGGTAGTATATCCCTGACGCTATAAAACACTGGCGGCGAACCTAAATACTTACCTCCCTAACTAGCGTCACCAGTGACACTAATACAGCGATCAGAAAAACGATCGCTTAGTGACACTGGCGACGGGGGGTGATCACGGGGTTAAACCTTTATTGGGGGGGTTAGGGGGGTACCCTAGACTTAAAGGGGCCTACCACTAACTGCCCTACCACTTATAACGGTCACAAATGACACCAATGCAATAATCAGAAAAAAAAAAACTGCTATTGGTGTCACTGTGACAGGGGGTGCAGGGGGGTGATCGGTGGGTGATTGGGGGGTGAAAAGTGTGCCTAGAGTGTTCTACTGTAATGTGTAGTGTTGGTGCACTTACTTGGATGTCTTCTCTCCTCCACACCGGAACGAAAAGACGGTCACGAGGAGAGATGACATCACTTACTCTGCCGCTGTTTACATTACAGTCTTTAAAATGAGGACGTTAGATTTTTCATGTTCGTGTCCCAAAGAAAAACTCAAAGGGTTCGCATGTTCATTAGAACTTTTTGCCTGTTCGAGGTGTTCTGATGCAAACCGAACCAGGGGGTGTTCGGCCCTTTCCTATCTTCCATCAAAACTTTCCATGAAATGCTGGGAGTCATTCATAAGGCCCCTTTCACACTGGGGCGGTGGTGGCGTCAGCGGTAAAACTGTGCTATTTTTAGCGCCGCTTTACCGTGGTTTTAGTGGCGGTATTCGGCCACTAGCAGTGCGGTTTTAACCCCCGCTGGCGGCCGAAAAAGGGTTAAAACCGCTCGCATAGCGCCGCTACAGCGGCAGTATAGCTGCGCTGCCCCATTGATTTCAATGGGCAGGAGCGGTTTAGGAGCGGTGAATACACCGCTCCTTCACCGCTCCAAAGATGCTGTTTGCAGGAGTTTTTTTCTCTCCTGCCAGCGCACCGCACACTGGAGAAACAGCAGCGGCAGTTTTAGATCGGTCTATTTTTAGCGCAATAACGCCTGCAAACCACCCCAGTGTGAAAGGGGCCTAAGAGCCATTGAATCTGGCTTACACTTACACTGAAGTAAACCTTGTTAAGTATTTTTTACAATAATCCTCTTTATTTTCCTGTTGTTATTTCTCTGAATTTTGTAATATATTTTCTGCAAAAATTTTTCTTGCATTGTTTTTCATGTCTTTTGTTAAAGAAAAAAAATAATTAAAACCCATTAAAGTGATTCTCTAAATGATCTCAATCAGTTCTCAACCACCAGGTCATGGCCCACTGCCAGGCTGCAGCCTTCCTCTTCCTAGGCCTCCCGCCAGCTGTAGATCACCTAACCTCCCACATTGTCTCCCTAGTACTCTCGACATGGTCAATCAACCTTCCACAGTGCCCCCAAGTCCCCTGAGAATCCTCAGCCCCCACAGTGCCCCTCAACCTACCACAGTGCCCCCAGACTCCTGCAGTCCCCCCCAGCCTGCTGTAGAGCCTCTAGCACCCTATTGTGCCTCCAACCTCCAATAGTGTCCCACAGTATCCCCCTACTTTCCACAGTACCACCCAGCCCCCTAATGCCCTCCAGTTTTCCACAGTGCCCCTGCAATGTCCCCGGTCTCTTGGAGAGAGCCCCTAATCCCCTTCAGAACCCCATTCTCCCAAAGTAACACTCAGTCTTATCCAGCGTATTCTAGCATTCTCATAGTTTTATTGTGTAAGTATAAACTTTTTTTATTGATGGGGTACAGGGGGTTTTGGAAAAATGTATAGGGCTCTCTTTTCAATTAGTTTGAGGACCACTGGTCTAAGCACGCAATTAAAGAATACTTGTCTCTTTGAAGAATGTTACCATCTGTTAAAGAGGTTTGAACCCCCCCCCCCCCCAAAAAAAAAAAAAAAAAACCTGCAGGACAAAGGCATAATGAGCTAGTATGCATCGTATTTTACTTTGAAACAAAGCTGTTGCAGCGGTCCCCGCACACTACTGTCACGGCTGACATCTTTCCCGGAGCTTTTGCCAGGTTTGCGGGCTCCTGCGCTGTGGCCGGAGCCACGATGACGTCATGGCACAGGCTTGGAAGGAACAGCACCTGTAGACCGTTCCTTCAGAGCCCATGCACCAGTGATGTCACTGGCTGCATGCACTGGAAATGTCTCCTAAACTGTACAGGTTTAGGAGATATTTTCAATACTTATAGGTAAGCCTTATTATAGGCTTATCTATAGGTAAAAGTTTGCAGAGGAAGTTGACTTCCTTTTTAAATTCTTGTTTGCGTGGATGTCAATGTCAGAGACCTTTCCTAAAGATAAAAATTGTTACAGCAGATATAGTGAACAATGATCATTTTTAGTCTGCTGGCACTTAAATTGTTGTCCCATGAGCTGGAAAATCTCTGTGCAGGGAGAGTGCCATTGTAAAAGTCAGAATCTCCTGACTATGACAGAAGCCCATCTTCCTACTTTGCCTGAGGGTCCACTCACACTTCTATGCAAATTTTTGGCCAATAATGCATGTCTTCTGATGCAATTAACTTATTTTTTCAGTGTACTGCAAGACAACTCATGTTTTGGTTGTATTCATCCTTAAAGTGGATGTAAACCCTCACATATACCCAGTGACGTGAACAGCCTCAGATGATACACAGAGATGAAACAAAACTCCCTACATAAGTTTTACATGCATATCTGCTGTCTTCATCTTTATATACGGTTTAGAAAATGCACATCGTATTAGGAGATTTTCTCTTCCAGGTTAACACTGCCGTGAAGCCTGGGCATACAGCCAAGACAGCTGATGGGAGAAAAGGCACATTCCTTATAGGTAGAGACTTTCAGCTCTGTCTTTTGAATCATTCAGCTCTGTGCTAATCTATTTATAGCATCCTCCCCAACACAAAACTCAGGCTGCTTTTATCATATGTGACGGAGAACTTGTCAGGAGTTATCAGGCTGATAACAGAAGAACGGGGCAGGAGACAGCTACGGGACTTAGTACTTTGAAGAGAGATAAGAAAACACTGCAGATATATGCGGCCAGCTGAAATTTCATGAATTGGGTTTACATCCACTTTAAGGGTCAGGTGTGTTGGTTTTAGCATGCATGCTACTTGTGATGCCATTATAAATGAATGGGCACACATCGCATAGAGCATGCACAGAGCATTGTTGTCTTGACATGCATTAAACGGCACATGAATGCATGCTTTTATTAAACCATAGGAGTCAGCAAAAGGGCAAAAGTAGTCTTCAGGGAAATAGACTCCCTCTGCCTCTTTTTTCTAGCCTGTTGCAGTCTATATAGCCTACAACTGTTTATTTCTAGACTTTCAAAAAAACTTTGCCTGTAAAGATTATAGTACTATTCTGTCTTCCATAGTTAGTCAGGTTGAAAAAAGACACAAGTCCATCTAATTCAACCATAAAAATGTCTTCATTCTGTTGTTATCAGTTGCATTCCATCTGAAGTGCAGCTCGACAAAACATGCATGAATATGTGCCTGTTAAAGTAGCATTGTTCAGACTAAATAAATAAAAGGTTAAGTGCGGAGAATTAATAAAGCACAGTTAAACCTTTAGTTAAAGGAATTCAAAGGTCACATCCTACCCTTTAATTTTATAATATCAGCATTGTAACAACAATACAAACAATGGTTATTTTTAACAATCAAATCTTACTTGAAAAATCTGCTTGTCCACTGGTCATCTCTTTCCACAAAGTCCTGGATTTCCAGCATGTTTTGTAGCATCTCCTCTGCTGTTTACTTTCAATTTCTAAGGACTACACATCTCATGGTACCTTGCTGCGTGCAGGTAGTGATTCCTGTACTGACTCCACCACCTGAGACTCCTCTTATCAGTCCCTCTGTAGTTTAGAAGGCAGGATCTGTGAAATATGTGACACAGCAGTGCCTACCCACAGGGCAGAGTGCATAAAGGTCACAGAATTTAAGAAAAAGTGTGGTGATCTTCACAAAATGAGTTTGCAAGCTTAAAGTGGTTGTAAATCCCATTCATGAAATTTGAACTAAGCACATATATCTATAGTGTTTACTTACCTCTTTCCAAAGCTCTAAGTGCCGTTTCTCTCCAGTGCTCAGTTCCTTCATTTTCACTCTAGAGGGTGATTAGCAGGGAGCTTATCTATTCATAATACAGCTCTGCATGTTCCTTCATTCCTCTGCTTATGTTGAGGGGGGGGGTGCCTTTCCTCCAATCAGCTCTCACAGCGGACTCCCCACCCACTGCTGATAGAGGAAGAAAGATTTCTAACATGATCTGATCTGCACTTTTCAAAGAGTGTAGAAAGGGGAAGACAGCAGATATACAAGTAAAACCTATGTAGGATGATTTGTTTCATCTCTGTGTGTCATCTGAGGCTGTTCACTTCACTGGGTATAGGAGAGGGTTTACAACCACTTCAAGGATCTTTGAGAGCAATATCAGTATTCTAGAAATAATTAGAATACAATGTGGAAAATGGAATTTAAAATATAATTTTACAGTTGAAGCAGAGGTCCAACACACCATCTTCTGAGTTAGAGCTAAAGCTCTCCAATGAGCAAAGCTTATGCTTTCTGCTAATTTGAGAGTTGTTGCTTAACTGTTATGCCCTGTACACACGGTCGAATTTTCCAACGGAAAAAATGCGATCAGATTGTGTTGTCGGAAATTTTGATCGTGTGTGGGCTCCGTTGGACTTTTTCTGTCGGAATTTCCGACACACAAACTTTGAGAGCAGGATATAACATTTTCCGACAACAAAATGCGATCGGTTAAATTCCGATTGTGTGTACACACAAAATGTCACGCATGCTCAGAAAAAATTAAGAGACGAAAGCTATTGGCTACTGCCCCGTTTAAGGTTCAGACGTACGTGTTTTACATCACCGTGTTCAGAACGATCGGATTTTCCGACAACTTTGTGCGACCGTGTGTATGCAAGACAAGTTTGAGCCAACATCCGTCGGAAAAAATCCATGGATTTTGTTGTCGGAATGTCCGATCGTGTGTACAGGGCATTAGACTTGCACTTCCTTTGTTTTAATGCACCTGAAATGTATTTAGCTTATTTAAACTTTAACATTTCAGATAACATCCAGCTGCTTCCAAATAAAGCAGAACTACAGCTTTAAGTGTGTCACCACTTCTACAGCCAAATTGGGATAACCCTTACTTTATATTTGTTCTCATTCACATAGCATAACTTAAAAAAATGCTGTTTACAATTTACTTGCTGTTTTTTCAGAAAAAAAAAAACAGGAAAGGGGTTGGTGGGTTGTGCCATAATTACCCCCTCACTGTACTGTGCTGGCAGATCTAATTATCAAATGCAAACAGAATTTGAACACGGTTTGTCCTAACAAAGAACCTGGGCTTTTGAATTGTATGTTAATGAGGGCAAACACAGTTCATCCCTGTTTGTCCGTTGGGGCAGACTGAGTTTTCTCTCTCTTCAAACTGTTAAGAGTAATGTATGGGCAGGGGTTAATTTTGATGTTCCCCTTTAATTTTTGGGACATTCCATATTTTGCCATTTCCTTCTGACTATTTAAGGTTTGGGAGGAGTCACGCCAGGGTCTTTTTGGAAATATAGTCAGTGGAGGGTGAGGAGAGTATGTTTCCTTACTGTAGGATGGCGCCCCCTATGTCTTGGAGGAAGCCAGGGAGGGGTAAGTGAAGCCTTTTGACCTATTGGGACAGAAGCAGCATGCATGTCTAACAGTGAGTAACACCACAGCACTATTTCTGAAAAAATATAAGTATGCAAAGTGTTACTGTACCACTCAGAGACTCAAATAATGGAAGCCATACTATTGTCACATTTTACCATATGTTCGGGACTGTTTAATGTCTTGTTGCACAGAAGATATGTCATACTGTGGATGCGTGTAACCTGTTCTAAAAGTTAAGTAAAGTTAAAGCAAGCAATGTCTGGCCTAATTACTGTCACAGTGGAGAAAAGGACTGTTTAACTAAAGTGGAGAGTTAAATTTAATTAAAGCGAAGCTCCATCCAAAAGGAAAAGCTCCTTTGGGTACACTTTCATCTCAATGTATTAGCCCTCCCAACAAAGGTCAAATCATGCACCCATATAGTCAATCTGATCTATACACCCTTGGCTGGATCATCCCCAAACAAGGTCTTTATTGTGTTCCTCTGAGACTTTAATAGTCATCAGCAGTTCAGGTGGTGGGTGGATGGGTCAATGCAATGCGAAAACAGAACCAACATAGTGCTCACTGCTAATTTTCATAATTAAACCAAAAAATAAAATTACACTCACATGTTAAAAACAGAACAACGCATATACCACTTTAAAATCTACATTGCAATGTTGTTGGGGTGGATGATAATAAACAAGTGATCTTGCGCAGTAATAAATTATAACAAACAATAATGTAATATAAATGTGCAAAATGTAATAAATCAAGTCCTAAAAACATCTAATCCATATGCCCCGTACACACGGTCGGATTTTCCGATGGAAAATGTCCGATCGGAGCGTGTTGTCGGAAATTCCGACTGTGTGTGGGCTCCATCGGACATTTTCCATCGGATTTTCCGACACACAAAGTTGGAGAGCAGGAGATAAAATTTCCCGACAACAAAATCTGTTGTCGGAAATTCCGATCGTGTGTACACAAATCCGACGGACAAAGTGCCACGCATGCTCAGAATAAATAAAGTGATGAAAGCTATTGGCCACTGCCCCGTTTATAGTCCCGACGTACGTGTTTTACGTCACCGCGTTTAGAATGATCGGATTTTCCGACAACTTTGTGTGACCGTGTGTATGCAAGACAAGTTTGGGCCAACATCCGTCGGAAAAAATCCTAGGATTTTGTTGTCGGAATGTCCGAACAAAGTCCGACCGTGTGTATGGGGCATTAGAGTTCTTCATGCTAGATGTGTCTCTAATCTATATTCATTTCACACAACTGTTATGTGCTCTCAGAACTCTCACCATAAACCAGTGAATATCCAGCCTCAAATTATAAAGGAATATCCAGCCTTCAAGTATATCATTCCAGGATCCGCTTACTGGTATATTCACGCCTTCCTGAAACTCATAGGATAAACCAGAAAATCCAAAACACCAGACTTTAAACTGCTACCAAATCTCTATAGGCTACAGTTGGAATAGGAACGATTGTAAAAGTATGTTGGAAGAACAAAAAGGGCACCAAAAGTAAGAATAAAGGAACACATCCAAAACATAGTAAATAAAAAAGACTCTACACAATTACAATTCTGGGGTACAGAAAAATATAACAAATCACGGAGAGGGAGTCATAAGGTGAAAACAATCAGCCAGAAAGAGTCTAAATAGATACATACAATGAGGACTTTCACCCCTGAAGGTTTGAACAAAGAGTTTGACCTTAATTGTTTTTTAAGTAACTTTTGAGATACTTTATTGTTTATTTGATTTCATGTTACGCTTCACACTTCATTTCCGGTGTGCGACATTTTAGCAATTTTTTTCTAGATAAGATCTCTGTGCAAAAGTAGCTCCACAATAGGATCGGTCACATTTTTCAATTTCTATTTGTATTTCAATTTTTATTATATTTTTTTTATTATTTGTATTTTAATTTTATTTAATTTTTATTTCTATTTTACTTTTATTTTTATTTCTTTTTCTTTTTTTTTATGACTTTATCATAGTACTACAAAAATATGGCCGACATATGAAGAACTTGCTGCGATTATGTAATGGCCTTACTTGGATTGGTCTAACCATTGCAGTAACAATTGGAACATTTTTCTTTGTTTCTTTATTTACATATATTTTTATATATTTTCTCTCTGTTTTTGATTTGGTATTTGTGCCTTATCACCGAATCTTTTAGAAACCGGTTGGGAAAGTATATTTTGAGACTGACCACAATATATTTTGAGATTGACCACAAGAAAATGGTCGCTAGCGATGCCTCATTTTAGAAAAGAACTACAAGAAAATGGCTGCGGCATTACTTCCTGTCTGGAGCATATAAATACAATCTCTTAACAGCCAATCCGGGTGCCCCGATGAAGTCACATGTTGTGACGTAACGCGTAGGGCGTGGCTGGAGAAAGACGCGGACTGGAAGTGAAGTGAGAAGGCACTCAAACGGCGTGTTTTTATTCCTATGCAATTTTAAAGCTTTTTTGATGGAAGAGTCCACTTATTTGCAATAAATACCCCTTTATTCATTTTTACTACACTATGGAGGGCATTTTTATTTCTCTTTTTGATTCCTATTCCAACTGGAGCCTATAGAGATTTGGTAGCAGTTTAAAGTCTGGTGTTTTGGAGTGCCTGAAGAGCTCAGAGACAGAATTGTGGCAAGGCACAGATCTGGCCAAGGTTACAAAAAAAATTCTGCTGCACTTAAGGTTCCTAAGAGCACAGTAGCCTCCATAATCCTTAAATGGAAGACGTTTGGGATGACCAGAACCCTTCCTAGAGCTGGCCGTCCGGCAAAACTGAGCTATCGGGGGGGAAGAGCCTTGGTGAGAGAGGTAAAGAAGAACCCAAAGATCACTGTGGCTTAGCTCCAGAGATGCAGTCGGGAGATGGGAGAAAGTTGTAGAAAGTCAACCATCACTGAAGCCCTCCACCAGTCGGGGCTTTATGACAGAGTGGCCCGACGGAAGCCTCTCCCCAGTGCAAGACACATGAAAGCCCGCATGGAGTTTGCTAAAAAACACCTGAAGGACTCCAAGATGATGAGAAATAAGATTCTCTGGTCTGATCAGACCAAGATAGAACTTTTTGGCCTTAATTTTAAGTGGTATGTGAGGAGAAAACCAGGCACTGCTCATCACCTGTCCAATACAGTCCCAACAGTGAAGCATGGTGGTGGCAGCATCATGCTGTGGGGGTGTTTTTCAGCTGCAGGGACAGTACAACTGGTTGCAATCGAGGGAAAGATAAATGCGGCCAAGTACAGGGATATCCTGGATGAAAACCTTCTCCAGAGTGCTCAAGACCTCAGTCTGGGCCGAAGGTTTACCTTCCAACAAGACAATGACCCTAAGCACACAGCTAAAATAACGAAGGCATTCTCACTGTAAGACTGATTTCAACTTTTGGTGGTCATATGATAACTTATGTCGTGTACACACGACTGGACTTTTCGACAGCAAAGGTCCGACGGAATGAATCCGTGGGACAACTCGATCGTGTGTGGGCTTCATCGGACCTTTTCTGTCGAAAAATCTGACGGACTTTAGAAATAGAAAATGTTTCAAATCTTTCTGACGGACTCAAGTCCTATCGAAAAAATCTGTCTGTATGCTAGTCCGATGGACGAAAAATGACGCAAGGGCAGCTATTGGCTACTGGCTATGAACTTCCTTATTCTAGTCCGGTCGTACGTCATCACATTCGAATCAGTTGGACTTTGGTGTGATCGTGTGTAGGCAAGTCCGTTTCTTCGGAACTCCGTTGAAAAGTCCTTCGGAGTTCAGTCTGTCGAAAATTCCGGTCGTGTGTACACGGCATTAGTGTTAAGACAGGTTTCAGGTATTTACAGTGGTTTAATTAAAAATAATGAGAATATCATTTGAACCAAAGGGTGCCTTTATTTGCTGGGGGGGTTCATAATATGCACAACATAGTTACATAGTTAGTCTGGTTGAAAAAAGACCATGTCGTTCAACCAAGAAAAATAATTCAATCCTATATACTGTACACAAACATAGTAATTCATTACAACCGAAACAGAGCATACTTTTTTATAAAATGTAAAAAAAAATAATATAAAATATGTTGCTGCAAGGTACTACAGCGCATAACATTGATTTGTTTCTTTGCAGTCAACAAGAATTCTCAATTGGTGATTGCTCTTGGACCCAAATGGTGAGAAAGATTTGGTTTACATACATTTCAATCATAACAATACTTTTTGTAAACCCTAAGGTCTGTTTCTCACACTAGTTGACATGACATATTGGGGTTAGTTTACTAGAGGCAAACAGGCTGTTTCCTTGCACTATTGGGTATTCTTTAGTAAGATTGTATACAGTGAGACATAGGGGTTGATTTACTAAAGGCAAATCACAGGCATCAGTAAAATGGGCATGATATAATCTGTAGAAGAAGTATTTATATGACCCCTTTCTTCTTGGGAGGTGTTTCCCAAATAATTGTCTGCTCTATGCAATATTTATGAATTTAGCAGTGTCTTCACCCAAGCCAATTTTTCAATCAGCTCTCGGGTGCTGCCTCCTCCATCTTGGCTAAGTGGCTAAGGGAAACAGGCAGTGAAGCCTTTCCGGCTTCACAGCCCATTCCCTACTGTGCATGTGTGAAGCATGCAGTGCTTTGTCAATGGATTGGCAGCAGGGGAAGGAGGGGGGGTGAACTTCCTGTTGAGTTTGCTGCGGCGAGCGCAGACGGAATTAGGAGCGGGTACTTGTCAATACCAGGCACCTGCTCCCCCACCCACCCCCGAAAGGTGCCAAATGTGACAGCGGAGGGAGGAGGAGTCAAACAAGTGGGGTTCACTTTGTTGGAGGTTTCAACTTTCATGCATCTATTCATTCTGCACTGTCTTGAAGTGTCTCATCACTGGATGTCACTGTTGCATACAGACTTTATCACATACTCACATAATAGGTTTATTATTGATTATCATTATGATGTAATTTTATGGTAGCACAGCCCATTCACATTTCATTCGGGGTTATTTTGTCACTTTTAATGTTTGCAGCTTTTTTATTTTAACTGCTGTGCAAGATAATTTTAAATAATGTATTGTAATACAAAAACACAAAAAAGCAGCTATATTTTCAAATATTTAAAATAGTAATTTGGTCCATGACTAGTTAATTAATGAAGAAAAGCCTTTACGCCATTATCTTGCATGTTTTTAGTTGTAATCTTTTACTTCCAAAACTTCACTTAGACAGTCTTCACAGAACATCAATAAGTGCTATAATCACAATGACATTTACATATTACAGCCTTGGTGAAAGCATTTTCACTGCGTATATTGTCTTTTTTTATGCTTTGTTATATGTCCTTGAAGAACAAGGCTAGGCCAGATAGCGCAATTAAAATTTGAGTTTGCAGATCCATAGTGGTTATTATTTAACAAATGATGAGATTGCAAAGTACATGACACTGGGACTGCATAACATCCAATAAAGACAGGACATTATGTCTAAAAAAACTAGTAGCCACAATGACTCAATTTCTGAGATACAGAGAATAAGAAGCACTATACAGAATGACTGCTGCTTTACCTGGTCCACTGCTGCGCTGCAAGTCTTTTAAGTCATGAAGACCAGATTCATGATGGTAACTTGCAAAGGTTGATGGATTTATATAAGACGGTAAGGCAGGCAAATTGCATGTAGGCATCAACAAGCTTAATGCATTTCACACACTAGGTACTTAGTCATAGAGCCTCATGAGTACGCATTTAACAAAATGCCCTAGAGTTGTTCTCGATTCCTGTAATGTGCCTTCTACTTGTTGAATAAACCCACCAATCTATGCAAGTTACCATTATGAAACTGGGCATTACAATTTAATCACAGGAACTAGTGCTCTGGACTGATCTGTCAAAATTTGAAATACTTTGCTGTAGCAGGAGGCAGTTTTTTTCACTAAAGGGCTATGGTGGAAGT
Source organism: Aquarana catesbeiana (assembly GCF_042186555.1). Lineage (NCBI taxonomy): Eukaryota > Metazoa > Chordata > Amphibia > Anura > Ranidae > Aquarana > Aquarana catesbeiana. The sequence goes on along the minus strand of NC_133330.1, from coordinate 78,444,392 downwards.
TCCTTGTAAGTTTGGGGCTGTATTTCTGCAAATGGAGTGGGAGATTTGGTCAGCATCAGGTGTCCTCAATGCTGAGAAACACAGGCAGATACATATCCATCATACCATACCATCTGGGAGGTGTGTGATTGGCCCCAAATGTATTGTGCAGCAGGACAGCGACCCCAAACATACAGCCAATGTCATTAAGAACTACTGTATCTTCAATGTAAAGAAGAACAAGGAGTCCTGGAAGTGATGGTTTGGCCCCCATAGAGCCCTGATCTCAACTTCATCGAGTCTGCGTGGGATTACATGAAGCAACAAAGGATTTTAGGCAGCCAACATCCACACAAGATCTGTGGTTAGTTCTCCAAGATGTTTGGAACAACCTACCTGCCAAGTTCCTTCAAATACTGTGTGCAAGTGTACCTAGAAAAATTGATGCTGTTTTGAAGCAAAGGGTGGTCACATCAAATATTGGTTTGATTTGGGTTTCTCTCCTGTTTAGTTAATTGATAAAAAAACAAACTACTAACACTTCTATTTCTGAAAGCATTCTTTGTTTTGCAGTATTTTTTCACACCTGCCTAAAATGTTTGCACAGTACTGTACTATATAGCCAAAGCGCATGCAGCTTGTCCAATAAGCAGCTTTTATTATTCATTTATTTCAGATATTAAATGTGTAGAGCATTAACAATTTACACATCACTTTTACATATTGTACATTTGCATGAGTCTCTGCCCTTAAAGGGGTTGTAAATGTAGAAGATTTTTTATCTTAATGTGCTCTATGCATTAGGATAAAAAAGCCTTCTGTGTGCAGCAGCCCCCTTAACACTTGCCTGAGATCCCTCTCTGTCCAGCAATGTCCATGAGTGTTTCAGCCATCTGAGATTCTCCCTCTCTTGTCTGAGACACAGCATCAGCGCCATTGGCTGCCGCTGCTGTTAATCAAAGTCAGCTGGCCAATCAGGAGAGAGGAGAGGGGGTGGGGCCAGGTCGGGGGTCCGTGTCTGAATGGACACAGGGAGCTGTTAATCGGCTCGGGTGCCCCCATAGCAAGCTGCTTGCTGTGGGGGCACTGAACAGGAGGGAGGGTCCAGGATCACAGAAGAGGGACCCGAGAAGAGGAGGATCCCGGCTGCTCTCTGCAAATTCACTGCAACAGAGCAGGTGAGTAGAACATGTTTTTTATTTTTATAGAAAAAAACAAGACTTTGCAATCATTTTAAGAAGCTTTCAATCTAAGGTCTCTACTTAACATGCATACCTACACATACTGGGGCTGATCTACCTACTGGCATGTATTTTGCAGTGTGGGGGGAAACCCATGTAAGTACAGGGAGAACATGCAAACTTTGTACAGTTAGTGTGCTGGCTGGGATTCAGACTGCGGATCCCAATTCTGCAAGACAGAAGTACTAAAGTGGCCTGTGACCTCCTGCTCTGGGAGGACAGGTTGGCAAGTCCAAATCAGGGATTGCCAACCCACCATCCCAGGGCATCAGTGTTGTGAATAAAGTTGGCAGTAGAGGAGGCAAGCGGCTGCAGAGCAGAGCTGCATAAGCCAATGCTTCCTGTTTAGTACCGACTCCAGTCACAGGCGGAGTGATACCAAATGCACTCTGCCTGGGACAGCAACAGCCAGCGATACCTGAATGGAAAACTGTTATTGAAGGTAAGTTTATTACTAAAATCACAGTGTATATATGGGCAAATCTGTTCTGCAGTGGTTACTGGGCCGATCTGCACTGAGCACTGAGCCATAGACTTCTGTTACTACCTTTCAGAAAGTGCAACACACCTGCAGGATATAATAGAAGTCTATGGCAAAGTGCAGCTAACCTGCAGGAAAGCCACAGGTACAGTGCGCTGCACCTGCAGTGCGGGTACACCGCAGTGCATCAGTGTTAAAGTAGCCTTAGACCACTTTCACATGATCGGTCCAGCACATACGGACCCCCCATTCACTTCTATGAAGTGGCAGATGTACTTGTGTCCATTTACACACTTACTTGTGTCCATTTACACCCGCCTACCTCCAATCCGGTTCACAAAAAAAAAAAAAAAACAGAAGGGGATCTACCCCCTTCCGTCTGGGCGGATCAGATTGGAGGGCCCATAGGGTAGAGCGAATTGTGTCTGTGTCTGCTCTCCATACAATATGCAGAGTAGACACGGACCTGTCATCCACCTGTGACTGGTTACCCAGTCGTTTAGGTGGCCCTCGCTTCTCAAAAGGTTGGGCACCCCTGCACTAAGCCATTGTTCTTTTTTTTAAAAGTATATAAAAATATATAACGACTGGTTCTTATTACAAAACATTATCGCCATAAGAAACATACTGTACATTATTTGTTACAGTAAAGAAATTCATAAATAACATTTTGCCACACTACTGTATTATAATAAATATAAAGAGATCCTCTGCTTTTAACTGCCATAATTAAATAATATAATATATGTTCCATGGGTAGTTAATGAGTTAGCACGCTCAAAAACAGACATTTTAGTTTTTGGTGGATGCTAGAGAGAGAGATCCCATCTGACAACTTTTTATTACCTCACAGGCAGGGGCGTAACTACCACCATAGCGACCCATGCGGGCGCTATGGGGCCCACAGCCGAGTGGGGCCCAGTGAGGATAAGAGCACCGCCGGCACAGTCTCCCAGCCAGGGGAAGAGAGAGGAAAGGAAGAGGCGAGCTGTCCGTATCAGCAGAGAGCTGAATTGCCCAATGTAAGAGCTTTCATTAGAACTTCCAGTGTTCCCAGGGCTCACGTCACATAGCTCCACCTTTTGGCCCGGTGCCTTTGATAGACAGAACGACGATCCAATGCGGGACATGTGACGTCATCAAAGGCGTCGGGCCAAGAGGTGCGGCTATGTGACGATGGGCCCCGGGAAGACAGGAAATTCAAATGAAAGCTATTACAGCGGGCAATCCCGCTCTCTGCTGATCCGGGTGGCTTGCCTCTTCCTCTGCATAGGTGGGGCTGTATGGGGCACAGGTCACGCTGCATTGGGCACAGGTCACGCTGCATTTGGCACAGGTCATGCTGTATGTGGCACAGGTCACGCTGCATTGACACTAGGGCAGCTGTTGGGGTGGGGGGCTGTTTGCAGGGGGGCCCCATACAACATTTTGCTATGGGGCCCTGCTATTTCTAGTTACGCCCCTGCTCACAGGCCCAGAGACTCTGTTCTTAAACTGGTCTATTCAGTTACTGGAGCCATCATAGAGGTTCTTACTCTGCCTGCTAGATATTTTATGATGTGGAATTCAATAGAATATTATACTCCACAGAAGTTACACCTGTGGGGGGGGGAAGTGCACCATTGCCCAAGGTGTATGAGCAAGAATGGTACGCTGATATATAGCTTTGGGCATCTCCAAAGCTTGTGTATGTTTATACAGTGGAACCTTGGATTGCGAGTAACGCGGTTAACGAGCGTTTCGCAATATGAGCATTGTATTTTTAAAAAAACGTAACTCGGTTTGCGAGTGTTGTCTCGCAAAACAAGCACGATTCAGGCCAAAGCGGTGTGCAGTACTGCTTTTGGCCTGAGGTGGGGGGGCGCCGGAGCCGAGCAGAGCTGAACGTCACGTTCTGAAATGCACGGAAAGGTCCGAGTACAGCACAGCTGACCTCTGCAAATCTCGGGCAGGAAATCTTTCCGAGGTCAGCCTAAGTGTCCTCGGGCCTTTTCGGCCGTTTCCGAGGCTCTCTGGTGCCCCCCCGCCTCTGGCCGCATGCGGTATTGCATCCCATTGAAGTCAATGAGGAACTAATTATTTTCATTTCCATTGACTTCAATGGGAAAACTCGCTTTGATATGCGAGTACTTTGGATTACGAACATACTCCTGGAATGGATTATGCTCGTAATTCGAGGTTCCACTGTAGTACGTACTGTTTTGACTTTTTTCCCCCTCTTTTATCCTATTTTTTCTTTGGCATTGCTGTTTTGTATATTAAACGCTAACAAAAATTCAACAAAAAAGTTCAAAGCAAAAAAAAAAAGTTGGTGTTATCCAAATTTGGCTGCAAAAGTGGAAATACACTACTTAAAGCCCAAATATATATTTTCAGTTTAAATAGGCTTCAAAGCCATCTTGTTAGAGTCCATTATTGTGCCATTCTGACAAGTAGCACATCACTTCTTCATAGCTCCCAAATGTCCCTGATTTCGAGGGATTGTCCCTGATTTGGAACAAATCCCTCTTTCCTCCTCATTTGTCCCTTATTTTGGTCTGGTCTATATATTTGTATATAAAATGCACAGTTTTTTTCTTTTCTTTTTTTTTAATATCAATAGTTCTTTATTGGAGTTTCAAAAAAAAGGTACATACATGTTTTAGCCATAACTGTAGTAACAGAATAGATGTTCCAACTGGAAACAAGCTCTTCTAACAAATAGCACTGTGTTAAATGCAAACATTAACATTTGAAATGGGTTGGATGAATCAAGATAGTCGAGTAATGCATTTTTTTTTTCAAAAAGGGATTTACAGTGCTCAACCATTTATCCAATTTCTAAATTGATGAATTAGCAAATTCCAAAAGCCAATATAAAGGAATAGTAGTGTTAAAAAAAGCGCTTGTGGGTTTAACTAATCATATTTATTTGTACAGTTCTCCTTTAAGGGGGCGTGGCAGGAGGTGTGTCTTATGCCTACATACTTTTGCTAATAGATGTCCCTTATTCCCATCTCAGAAAATTGAGAGGCATGATAGTGCTGAAGCTTTCTTGCTATCCTCCTACCACCAGCACATTCCCACTGGCCAATGAGGCTGCTCATTATACAGGAATGTATGGGGGTGTTACAGAATATTTGACCCCCTCGAGGTTGGGTCCCGCCCCTTGGGTTCAAGAAAACTGGCCTGTCAAATTGTAAGAGGGTTTGTGGTTTGCCAGTTGTCGGCACCAAACCCCACCCTGCTTCTTCATGGATAGGACAGGGACCCACTGCTGGTAGTATGTATGCCTTTGCCAAATTGTGCCAGAGGCCTTCTCACAACATCCTTGGCCATTAGCCTTTATATTCAAGAAAGCAACGTCCACACAAATGTTTAGGTTTCCACACTTTACTGACATTCTTCAAGATGGCAGTGACAAATCACATCACATCACATAGACATACTATCTTGGGTTGCTTGGCATTCTTTGCCAATCACATATAGTGGACATATCATAACAGTCATTATGTGAAAGCAGCACATTGCACATCACTTTTAAGCCATCTTTCCTTTACACGGTCTCTCTTCACAGAGTCATTAGTACTCACTCAGGGGGCTCTGATTGCCATTAGTCTCTATGCAACCAACTCACGAGTCAGGACTCCCTGCATGTAGTTCCAGAGACAGGACTGCTGCAGCTGCTATTGTACACTTCTCCCAGTACCTCCAGAGCATAGCACTCATTGCAGAGAACACTTGGTCTGGCATAAAAGTCCTTTTGCAACCAACTCTTAGCCTTCACCAACCAGAAAGAGACAGGAGACTACAGAAAGCTCTTTTGGGTGTAGGACTATTTCACCGTATCCTGCCCTATACAGAACCTTAGCTGTTCTGACTACATATGCATAGGTGTGGGATATCCCATCTGCACTAGACTCCTCCCAACCTTGTCAGTGTCCATCTGCAGCCTTGTCAGTGCCCATCTGCAGCCTTGCAGCCTTATCAGTGTTCATCTGCAGCCTTGTCCATCACTGCAGCCTTGTCAGTGTCCGTCATTGCAGCCTTGTCAGTGTCCATCATTGCATCCTTGTCAGTGTCAATTGCAGCCTTGCCCCTGTGTCATTTGCAGACAGTCTGTACACTGTCAGTACCTTGCCATTTAAAAATAGCGCCGACGAGATACAGAGCCGGATGTCCTGTGTATCTCGGCGTTGCTTGGCCGCTTGGCCTCTCTCGGCTGTTCTCGGCGGGTTTCGCCGGCTCACGTGGGACTGCGAGAGCCGCCAAGAGCAGGCAAAAGCTGCCGAGAACAGCTGAGAGCGGGTGAAAGCCACCGAGAATGGCTAAGAGCGGCCGAAAGACGCCGAGAGGCTCACAATCGGCGGAGGATCGGAGTATAACATGCACCCACGATTTTCCCCTGATTTTAAAGGGGAAAAAATGCATGTTATACGCCGATAAATACGGTATATATTTACAGTGTATGGGCACTAACTCCACCCATTACATCACTACAGAAAGGCTTTGTCTAAAAGGGACCTAACACCCCACTTTTCAGTGTTACCACACACTATGGTTGAACAGAACCACCTAGTGGCAGACTAGCTAACGACACCTGCTTACACTCCCCTCCCTCTTTACTTAGGCATGTCCTCATGCCATTAGGGGAAGCCACACATAGGAAGGTGGCTTGCAGAAACCTTAAATAACAATACAGTAATAAAGTGCAACAGAACAAAACAATAAACAGAACTCAAGGTATAATAGACCACATACGTGGTACATAACCTAAACGTTGCAAACTAATAAACAATTAAACGATTTCAAGGCATTAAAGTCCAAATGCCTGGCCCCAAGCGTAACGTATAGTTCAAACATTGGAAATCAATATACAGTATAACTCGGGCAACAAGCCCACCATGTGGTACCATAAATAAGAACAGATTACATACATGGTATGTAATAAATAATGTACACAATCATGGAGTCAGAGCAACATAGTAAAAGACATAGACTGGAAATCACAAATAATATTTTGGGTCCGGGTACTCCCTCCACACCTCATAGTTCCACTCCCTGTATTCTCGGTGGAACTTGGCACAGGTAGCAATACCCTCTATGAGCACCCGATGTTTGGGTATCCACAAGTGATCCCAGATGACAGTCTCGTACCAATGTTGCCTTTGTAATTCCAACACCATAAACACAGCCTATTCACTGTTACCACACACTATTTTGGGACAGAACCACCTAGTGGCAAACTAGCAAACTACACCTATCTTGTTTCTGTTGGTAAGAGGTTGTGTGGGAAGAGGTTGGGAAAGCTGGAAAAGTGTGGAGTACAATGTGTAAAGTGTGCAGCTGGGCTTACCCTGTCACAATGGGCTATGAACCATTCCGTACAATGACATTTAAGTACCTCTATGGGGGAATTACCCTTTGAAAATTGAAGGGTTAGGAAGAGAGAAAGCCATCCATTTTTGGGGACTAATCAAGTGCAGAAAAATGGGAAACTTTGTTGTTCTTTACCTCTTAGAGTACACCGTTTTACCACTTTGCTGGGGAACATAAGAAATGTTTCATTTTTTGGAGTAAAGACCGAGTTTGAATTATTCAAACATGACTGAACTTTCTTTGTCATGTGCTGGGAAAAGAAAGAAAGAGATGGAGCTGTTCAATACAGGTGTGGGCCCTGTTTATGCAGTCATTGTTAAGAAGCTGTTGCCGTAGAATGTGGTAAAGAATGGCCTATGCCTGAACTATTGGAATAAGGGATCCCTGAAATGTTTGTAGGCATCCAATGAAAGTCAGTCTATGGACTGTGGAGGCTAGGGGATGAAGCTCACCTCCCAGGACTGTACCTTTGTTAAATTTCAGTAGTTGTAACAGTAGGCCTTTGGCCATTTACAACTGGGCAGAACCCTGTGACCACCGATGTGATGTTTTCATTCTAGGCACAAGAGGGAAAAGGCCTTATGTATGACTTAGTTGCAAGATCCAACACTACTAGGAAGAGTTGGAGCTGTGCCTGTCAGAACCCTCTTTCTGCTTGGTTCAAATTGGCTATAATCTTGGCTGGCCCAAGCAGCTCCAGTCTTCTCAACTAAGCTGGCAGGCATCGTCGTACTGCATATGGATGGAGGCTTCCCCATAGGACCCATAAAACCCAGAAACTGTCCACTTGTAAATCTGCATCTTCCAGTTCTCCTCACATAAGGGTAAATTCTCAAAAGCTTTACCATGTGTCATGTGCTTTACTGAGCAATTTAAGGCCCATTATTGCATTTGTTTCAAGCTAGGCAATTTATGGACTTTAATAATTGTTCACACACTAAATATCTTATGCCGTGTACACACGGGCGGACTTTTCGACTAGACTGGTCCGACGGAACAAATCCGTCAGACAATCCGAGCGTGTGTGGGCTTCATTGGACCTTCAGCGGACTTTTTCGGTCGAAAATCAGACGGACTTTAGATTTGGAACATGTTTCAAATCTTTCCGCCGGAACTCCGCTGGACCCAGTTCCTATCGAGAAATCCGCTCGTCTGTATGCTAGTCCGACGGACGAAAACCGACGCTAGGGCAGCTATTGGCTACTGACTATGAACTTCCCTATTTTAGTCCGGTCATACGTCATCACGTACGAATCCGTCAGACTTTGGTGTGATGGTGTGTAGCCAAGTACGTTCGTTCGAAAGCCCTTCAGAAGTCCGTCAAAAGTCCGTTGAAAGTCTGTTGGAAAGACCGTCGGACCTTTGATGCTGAAAAGTCTGTCCGTGTGTACACGGCATAATAGTCTAAAGTAGTGGCCAATGGCAAACTTTAGCCATTGGCTTGCCTTTATCCAGCCCTTATTCATGCCACTAACACCAACAATGGAGCATAATTCCTTGCACTGACACCAACTATTTCTCCCCCAATACCAAAGATCTGACATTGTTCACTCCCACTGGGCACAGTCCGACCCCCTAAAGTCTGAAGGACAGTAAACCTTTCTTTAGAAAGTTTGGAGTCCCCTGATCTAAAGTGATGTCACACTGAAACCTTCAGATAAGTTGCAGAGCGGGTGTAGGTCCAGTTCATTGTCACAGTCAGTGCACACAGGCAGACGGGCTACTACAATAGTATACCAGCAGTGATAAATGTAGAGGAAGAACAACTTCTGGTTATACAGAAGAAGCTGAAATTGTAACATACCTAAGCTTTGCATTTTGTACATTCCATCTTGTGATACAAATCGGGCATTGTGTACCGTGGCTGAGAGAATGATAGTCATTTTTTACCCTACCTTCTAAATGTTTTTTTTGTGACGTTTGTTAAATGAGCTCAAAATTGAACTTCGAAGAATGTTGAATGATATCCACTCAGTTTTCACGTGCACTCATCAGTTATTATTAGTAATAGAGAATATAGAAAAAAGATATACATCGATCAGTCATAAAACATAGAGAATTTTTTGAGTATAGCCTCAAGTAACAAGGCCTAAACCTAGGCATAAAATAGTACCATCATCCAAAAATGATATAGAAGAAGAAGGGAAAGGGGTAAAAGCGTGAGAACAGTTGCTGAGGCTGGCCAAACATATACTTTAACCCTAAACAAATTTCAGAGCTAATAGAAACTCTGACCCTAGAGATAAATAATTTTCAATGCACTTCTAGCTGCTGTTATAAAGGAAACAATGATGCAAAAAATATATATATACCTTCTTAAAAGAAGAAAATATTAACAGCGCTTCGTACAAATTTTATCTTTCGTAAATATGATACATCATATAGTGCTATAACCAGCCTTTAGCTTACATGTGTATTTAATCAAACTATTACTAGTACCCAAATTTACCTCTATAAGAAATTGTAATAAAACACATAAACAAAAACAAAAAATACATAAAAGTTGTTCCAAAACAGAAAACAGCACCCGTATATAAAATTCAGTGATAATTGCAATCCGAAGGGGTTTCTAGTACTCTGACAAAATGTTCAATAAGTTCAAACTAAGATATAGCAAAACACTGTGAAAGAGTCCTTCTATATTAAATCCCATGCGTTCAGGTGAAAAACAATTGCAGAAACACTGCGTCTTATGTGAGAGATGATGATACTTAGCGCTGGATGATACACCTTCACCAGACCACCTCGTGACAAGCCCCTTATGTGATATGCTTACCACAGGTAAGGATCAAAAATGCCTGCCACAATGCTTCACTGCACTGATCAGCTCCTGGGCCATCATCCAGCTCAATCCTCCAGGATCCCGGTATTGACATGCCATACGGATATCATGCAAGGATACAAGGGGAGGCTCTTCATAGTGTTAAATCGTTTATTACATATTAAAAATCCCCCTTGATACAAATTGTGCTTACGATGTTAAAAGATATAAAACAGCCTGTCTGAAACAACAGCGCCAGCTCACCACTGGTTGGAAGTTGAAAGGTCCCGCCCACTTCGATGAGTCCCGGGATGACGCTGTGTGACTGATGCTGTGAGTCGCGTGGTCACGCTCTGACGCGTTTCGTCATTGTCTTCAGAGGGCGTGGCCACGCAATGCGACTCTGCATCTTAAATAGCTTGATGGGCGGGGTCATCCGACGTTGTCAATGTGAGTGACATTGGAGGACTGTCCCTCCCCTCAGTTAATGACAAGGGACCAGCGGGTGTGTCATACGCCATCAGCAAGTGCATCATCAAACTCTAACCCGCCCCTCTGTGCACAGTGCGACGTGGACCTGCAGTGTCCCATCCACCCTCCATGGATCGCTGTTTGTCTGACTCATTAAACAGAGCGTGTCACACCCTTATGCACTGCGCACATTATATACAAAAAATTAAATACTAAACATAGCAAATTTTAATATAATGCCCTTACTGGTTATTAAATTATAGTAACAAAGCAGTATAAAAATACAATGTATAAAAAGTGCTGCATGTAAATAAACCAAATAGGATCTCACTACCTCATATACTATCCTTAGGTAGTGCATTAGTAAATTTACAGAACTAATACAGTTATTGTAGCAGTCTTAGTCTGGGACACTAATCTACATCTGATATGGTATTCTCCCTGTGTCTTTTGTATCTCGCTGCATATTCATAGATGGAAAAAATATTTTTCAGCATGATGGTAAGTTTACCTGAGATTTCTCTGAGAGCTGCATAAGATATTTTTTATACAGCCTGAATGGGAGATCTTATTATCAGAAGCTGATTGAAAAAGCTGAATGGAACTATCGGGGTAATAAGATATGAACCAAAATTAAGAAAATAAAATAAATATATAAAAAATTAGATTATAAAAGGTAGCTGTACTACACAGTTACATGCTAAAAAAAGGGAGATATTATATAAAGAGACTCTGAAAGTATGGTGTGTGTCAATAGTACCCTATTGTAAGGTGAACTTGAAATGATAAGACAAGGGGGCGTGGCCGAGCAATGGAAGAGTGAGGACGCACACCTCGGAGCTCTGTGTTGGGAAGACCTGAGAACGGCCCGACGAGCTGACAGAGAGAGCCGGAATCCATGCCAGGGGACCGTAAGCACCCGCTGGACTTTGGGGCACAGAAGGGTTCTGACATAACCCATTATTTTCTCCAGCAACACGCTGTTTCCTCCCCCGCTGCCTTAGCCAAGATGGCGCCGCCACGAGTTCCTCCGACGAGCGCCGCCGCCTCCTCTAAAAAGAACACTCACCTGGGAGCTATTGCTAGCGGCGATCAATCCGCTTGGGATGACAGGTCACCCTCTCTCATACTGTCCCCTGTGATTCAGAGCTCGGACATACAACTCGGCTCCGGTCACACAGAGGAGACAGGCAGCAATGCTGAAGGCTCCATCAGGGACATTGTGGCAGGTCTGCCCACCAGGCAGGATCTGCAGGAAATGGCGGCATCCATAGTTAATGCACTCTCCAGGGAACTACATGACCTGCACCAGCAAGTGGATACAGTGGAAGAGAGGGTCACTGTTTTGGAATCCTCCACCTCCACCACCGATGCCCGTATCACCTCCATTGAGACGGAACAGCGTGCCTTCTGCTGCCATCTTGTGGAGGTACAATTAAAGCTAGACGACGGTGAGAACAGGAGCAGACGCAACAATTTGTGCCTCCGCGGCATCCCTGAAGCTACTGTGGGCCCGGATCTGTGCGCCGCGGTGGTGGCCATCCTGAACCAGGTTCTTGGAAAACCGCTGGCCTCAGAGCTGGAGCTGGATAGGGTCCCAGAGCACCTTCAACAGCATCACAGGATCCTGCTGCCGTGGAAATAACCCATTATTTTCTCCAGCAACACGCTGTTTCCTCCCCCGCTGCCTTAGCCAAGATGGCGCCGCCACGAGTTCCTCCGACGAGCGCCGCCGCCTCCTCTAAAAAGAACACTCACCTGGGAGCTATTGCTAGCGGCGATCAATCCGCTCGAGATGTCTTGTGCAGGGTGCATTTCTTCACCATAAAGGAAGAGATCCTGCGCCTGGCCTGGGAACGTGGCCCAATCGACTTTGATGGTGCGCTGATCCGGATTTACCCCGACATCTCCAGGCAAACGAGAGCCATGCGTGGACTTCTGAGACCCCTTCTGAAGGTAATCCGTGAAGCAGAGGCCACTTACCGCTGGGGTCACCCCTTTCATTTAATTGTGCGGAGGCGGGGTGCTGAGTTTTACCTTCGCTCACCGGATCAACTTTCAGACTTGTTCAGTTTCATAGACAAGCCTGCTGTGAGTGTCCCCAATTGGTTTGATTATCTGTTGTCTCCAGAGGCTCTTGGTCCACCTTTGCCCAGGCCGCAACGAGTCCGTCGATCCCGTTCACGCGCTACAAGTCGGGAGACTGTCAGACCTCATCCGAGGTCCTCTGAATCCTAACTTTCTTCCATATCCCGGGGACTGGTAAGACATGATGACTGTTCATATCCCGTTAGCTTCCTGGGTATCCTAAGCATCCGAATCTCACCTGCCAGGTGTTCTTGGAACTGCCTTGATGAGCAACCTTTTGGGCCCTTATTGATCACCTTACGCAGTACACCCCAAGGACTGCTGGCTTACGGGGGACCCTTCTAATCACATCTGGGGAATAAAGGTTGTCAACTAGGTGTATGTTTACCTGCTATGTGAGGTTTTGGGTCATGACAGATACTGGGCTGCCCCGTCCTGTGCGCCGCCTCTCCCCTGCGGGCTCGCTATTAGTGACCGGTGGGGGTGACGGGTGCAGCGGGGGGGTCTGCAGACGGGAAGTAGGCTCCTACACCTTCGGCCACCCTCACCCAATCATTAACATCCCCTGACTATGTCGATTCCCTAGCACCAGATAGGCGCCTTGGGGGCCCTGTTTATTGTTTAATGTCTATATTACATGTCCATCGGGCTGATTACGAGACCTCTTGCCCCCTCCAGTTTTTCCTAATATCCCCGCTAGTGGCTAGTTTGCCGGCTCTCACAGGGTTGCAGAAGTCATAGGTGATATGCTATGTTATTTTATGTTATTTTATTTGATCTTATTCCACCTGATTTGTTTGCACTGTTTTTGCCTTTTACAACATGTTTTGGTACCCTCCGTTTCAAATGTATCGACCCTCGGTCCTGGTGATCTGGGTGCTGTGAGATGTTGGGGTGAGTCCTGCCAACTAACATTTGTTTTGGCTCTGGGGCCTCCCCTGATGTACTTGAGCAGGCCCGGACTGGGACAAAAAATAGGCCCGGGCATTTTGGATTGAGCAGCCCATGACATGTTAACCGGCCCCTTCCCCACTCTCCACCCTGACAGATCCCCTGAGAGAGGGAAGGGGGGAACCCAGCAGAGGTGTGGAGGGGGGGGTGCGACCAGGAAAGAGCATGGGGGTTGGAGAGCACAGGGAAGAACCTTGAGAACATGGGGTGGGGCGAGAGCACAGGGGAGAGGCAGAGAACACAGGGAGGAAGAGGAGAGCACAGGGGGGCAGCGGAGAGCCCCAGGGAGGACAACGGAGAGCATGGGGGATGTGGACAGCACAGGAGGGCTGGCGGAGAGCATGGGGTGATGGGAAGACCGGAAGAGCACAGGGGGGAGTGGCGGAGAGCATAGGGGGAGGTGGAGAGCATGGGGGGAGGTGGAGAGCATGGGGAATGTGAAGAGCACAGGGGGAAGCGGAGAGCGTGGGGGTAATGTGGAGAGCACGGGGGGTGGCAGAGAGCACGGGGGGGTGGCAGAGAGCATTGGGGAGGTGGAGAGCATGGGGGGAGGTGGAGAGCATGGGGGGGAGGTGGACAGCATGGGGGGGAGGTGGACAGCATGGGGGGGAGGTGGAGAGCATGGGGGGAGGTGGAGAGCATGGGGGGGGAGGTGGAGAGTATGGGGGGGAGGTGGAGAGTTTGAGGGGGTGGCAGAGAGCATGGGGGGGAGGTGGAGCGTATGGGGGGAAGGTGGAGAGTATGGGGGGGTGGCAGAGAGCATGGAGGGAGGTGGAGAGCATCGGGGAGAGGTGGAGAGTATGGGGGGGTGGCAGAGAGCATGGGGGAGGTGGAGACTATGAGGGGGTGGCAGAGAGCATGGGGGGAGGTGGAGCGTATGGGGGGAGGTGGAGAGTATGGGGGGAGGTGGAGAGTATGGGGGGAGGTGGAGAGTATGGGGGAAGGTGGAGAGCATGGGGGGTGGCAGAGAGCATGGGGGGTGGCAGAGAGCATGGGGGGTGGCAGAGAGCATGGGGGGAGGTGGAGAGTATGAGAGGGGGGGAGGTGGAGAGTATGAGGGGGTGGCAGAGAGCATGGGGGGTGGCAGAGAGTATGGGGGTGTCAGAGAGTATGGGGGTGGCAGAGAGTATGGGGGTGGCAGAGAGCATGAGGGTGGCAGAGAGCATGGGGGGTGGCAGAGAGCATGGGGGGTGGCAGAGAGCATGGGGGGGTGGCAGAGAGCATGGGGGGTGGCAGAGAGCATGGGGGGAGGTGGAGAGTATGAGGGGGTGGCAGAGAGCATGGGGGGAGGCGGAGAGTATGGGGGTGGCAGAGAGCATGGGGGGTGGCAGAGAGCATGGGGGGTGGCAGAGAGCATGGGGGGTGGCAGAGAGCATGGGGGGAGGTGGAGAGTATGGGTAGGAGGTGGAGAGTATGGGGGGGGTGGAGAGCATGGGGGGTGGCAGAGAGCATGGGGGGTGGCAGAGAGCATGGGGGGAGGTGGAGAGTATGAGGGGGTGGCAGAGAGCATGGGGGGAGGCGGAGAGTATGGGGGTGGCAGAGCACATGGGGGGTGGCAGAGAGCATGGGGGGTGGCAGAGAGCATGGGGGGAGGTGGAGAGTATGGGGGGGGAGGTGGAGAGTATGGGGGGGTGGAGAGTATGGGGGTTGGCAGAGGGCATGGGGGGAGGCGGAGAGCATGGGGGAGGCGGAGAGTATGGGGGAGGCGGAGAGCATGGGGGGTGGCAGACAGCATGGGGGGTGGCAGAGAGCATGGGGGGTGGCAGAGAGCATGGGGGGAGGCAGAGTGCATGGGGGGAGGCAGAGAGCATGGGGGGAGGCAGACAGCATGGGGGGTGGCAGAGAGTATGGGGGGGAGGTGGAGAGTATGGGTAGGAGGTGGAGAGTATGGGGGGGTGGAGAGCATGGGGGGTGGCAGAGAGCATGGGGGGTGGCGGAGAGCATGGGGGGAGGTGGAGAGTATGAGGGGGTGGCAGAGAGCATGGGGGAGGCGGAGAGTATGGGGGTGGCAGAGAGCATGGGGGGTGGCAGAGAGCATGGGGGGTGGCAGAGAGCATGGGGGGTGGCAGAGAGCATGGGGGGAGGTGGAGAGTATGGGTGGCAGAGAGCATGGGGGGGTGGCAGAGAGCATGGGGGGAGGTGGAGAGTATGGGGGGGGAGGTGGAGAGTATGGGGGGGGTGGAGAGTATGGGGGTTGGCAGAGGGCATGGGGGGAGGCGGAGAGCATGGGGGAGGCGGAGAGTATGGGGGAGGCGGAGAGCATGGGGGGTGGCAGACAGCATGGGGGGTGGCAGAGAGCATGGGGGGTGGCAGAGAGCATGGGGGGAGGCAGAGAGCATGGGGGGAGGCAGAGAGCATGGGGGGAGGCAGAGAGCATGGGGGGTGGCAGAGAGTATGGGGGGGAGGTGGAGAGTATGGGGGGGTGGAGAGTATGGGGGGTGGCAGAGAGCATGGGGGTGATGTGGAGAGCACGGGGTTGGCAGAGAGTATGGGTGCGGTGGAGAGCCCTGCGGGAGCAGCAGAGAGAAGCAGGATAGGAGGATCGGTGGGTGGTGGCTGCATATAGAAGAATCATTTTCTCCATCTTCCTCCTGCAGTCTCGGAATGCCTGCTTCTCCTCTACCTCTCACAGGCATTCCGATACTACAGGAGGAAGATGGAGAAAATAATTGTTCTATATGCAGCCACCCCCCACCGATCCTCCTATCTAGTTCACAGGGGAGGCTGAACTTACGTTTTCTGTTCCGGCACCTCTCGACATAACACCGGCTCCAAGGTGTCTGCTCTGGCTCCTCCCCCCGGCACTGACGGCTGACCTATACATGCGGCCGTGCAGCCGTGGTGAGGCCGAAGGCGTCTCATTTAGCTCCTCCCCCCGGCGCCGATGGCTGAGCTCCGGGCGGCCGCAGAGAGGCTGGATGAGCGGCACAAGCTCAAGCCTTGGGCCATGCAAGGACTTGCAGCCTGGCGGCCGCGGCCCACCGGGCAGATGCCCGGTTTGCCCTATGGCCAATCCGGGCCTGTACTTGAGCCTCCCAGGGACACCACCACCGCATGGTCGCGGCAGACAGCGTTCTGCTGCTCTGCTTCAGTTACTGATTGTTAAGTTGATGTTATGTTATGTTATGTTGGCTCTCCTACTAGAAGCATTGCGATTCTCTGCAGCTTCATCCCACACATCTCCATTCAAATTGTCTATTCAAACCACTGCCTTAATTCTACTCGATTTTGAGTAGACCTTAACGCTCCTTCCACCTCCAATTAGGGCGGACCCCTGTGTGGACACTCCGAGTGCTCAACAGGGGCCTATAGTAAGTCTACGACAGGAACCGTTCATTCCTCTACCCCCTCCCTTACCCCTTCCTTACTGCTCCCTCTCTTGCTCCCCCCTTCCTGCCTTTTCCTTCCCTCTCCTTTCTCCTCTCTTTCTTTTTTCTTTCCCTACACTTACTCTTTGCTTGTGCTTATTCTTCCCTTTCTGTTTTTCCTCCCTTTTTCTCTTTCTCTGTTTTATTTCCTCTTGCCACTGGCCTCTGCCTAGGGGGAACTCTGTGTCTGGGAATCTCCCGCGCATCTGTTGACATTCATTTTCGCGCCAGACAATATAATGGGTCTCCTCAAGATCACCTCTCTCAATGTGCGCGGCCTCAATATACCGGAGAAGCGCTCGCAACTTTTAGCTGACCTGCGCAGGGGCAAAACTCATGTTGCTTTCCTACAGGAAACGCACTTTCGTGCTGATAACATTCCTAGGTTGACCAACGGGACTTTTCCACTGGCATACCACAGTGTCTCTCCGATTTTCAAATCGAAGGGGGTCAGCATCATACTAGCCAGGTCGATCCCATGGGTGTTCGAGGTACACCAGGCAGACGCTCAGGGTCGTTTTCTCCTCTTGAAGGGAAGGGTATCTGATGTGCAGGTCACTTTCGCAAATGTTTACTTCCCCAATGTAGACCATCCGCAGTTCCTGCGTAGGCTCCTCTCTGAGCTCCTGGAGTTTTTGGAGGGGATGCTTATTTTTGGCAGAGACCTTAATTTTGCCATGGACCTGGCCCTTGACGTCTCACGCGGAGCCTCACGTCTGTCCTTTTCTCGTTTGAAACGTCTGAAGGCAAATCTTCATACCCTACACTTAGTGGACCCATGGCGGTTGCTCCATACACAAGACCGGGACTATACTTTCTATTCCCAGGTGCATCACACTTATTCGCGGTTAGACTATCTGCTGTTGTCACATAACGAGAGCTGTTTCTACATCCATTGATGTCATATCCTTCTCCGATCATGCGCCAGTCCACTTGACACTCCAGCTGGGGCCAGTGACTCGGTCCCCCCCATCCTGGAGACTAAATGAAGCTCTGCTTTAGTCAGAGGAAACCCGCTCAGAGATACTAAACGCACTGCGAGAGTATTTCTCCATTAACGAGGGCTCCATACCTAACCCCCTTGTGGTTTGGGAGGCCCACAAGACGGTTGTAAGGGGTACACTGATTAAAATAGGAGCCCGTCTTAAACGCGATAGAACCCAACGCACGAAAGAACTCCTCGCCCTGATCCGCAGCCTGGAGTGCGCACACAAGGCTAGTCTTGCTCGTGCAACATTTCAGGATCTTCTTAAGGCGCATGAGGAACTCTGTACGCTTCTGTTCCACAAAACAAAACAGAAGTTGGCGTGGGCGCGCCGTACTATGTATGAATTTTCTAATAAACACGGGTCACTGTTGGCTAGATCTCTGCAAGGCCCTCGCACGAAAACTTATATTCCCCACATCCTGACCTCTACTGGACGAAAGCTAAATACCTCTTCAGACATAGCAATAGAGTTCCGATCTTTTTATGCAGGTCTTTATAATCTAGACAGACCCCTATCTGTGGGCTCCCTGGCAGAAGGTAGACATACCCCCCAGTCCTACATAGCTGCCTCGGGCATGCCATCACTCCCCAGTATTGTACGGGAGGAGCTGGAAGAACCCATAACAGTTGCAGAACTGGGAGCGGCACTGGCCTCTTCGAAACCAAAAAAGGCCCCTGGCCCTGACGGCCTAACTCCGGCATACTATAAAACTTTTTTTGACACGTTGTCACGACCCTTGGTTTCTGCCCTCAATACCATTACAGAGGGAAACTCATTCCCAGTGGATACCTTAAGGGCCTATATTTCCCTCATCCCGAAAGAGGGGAAAGACCCACTGCAGTGTGGGAGTTATTGCCCGATTGCACTTTTGAATACGGATCTAAAACTCTTTGCCAAAATTCTGACCAACAGACTACTCCCTCACATACCAAGTCTTATTCATCGAGACCAGGCAGCCTTTGTGCCGCTACGAGAGCCAAGGGATAACACCATCCGAGTTATGAATTTGATACATGCGGCAAGGAAGGCCTTTGATCGTGTCGATTGGTCCTTTATACAGGCTACTTTAGAACACATAGGCATGCTGAAGTGGATACTGTCTCTCTATACCCACCCCACTGCATCGGTTAAAGTTAACGAGACGAGGTCGGACTTTTTTAGCAACCGGTATGGCACACGTCAGGGCTGCCCCCTATCTCCCCTAATCTTTATCTTGTCACTAGAGCCCCTCCTGTGCATAGTAAGAGTGAATTCGGGCATTGTAGTCTACCCCAAATCTTCGGGATCCCACAAGGTGGCCGCCTTTGCGGACGACCTCATCTTCTTTTTAACAGAACCACTTACCTCCCTCCCTAACCTACTCCAATCCCTTCGAGAATATGGTACTCTTTCCTTTTTTCAGATCAATCTAACCAAATCCTCCATCCTTAACATAACGGTAGACAGAAATATTGTCCAGCGGTTGCGATTGGCCTTTCCGCTGAGATGGGCGACCAACCTCATTCGATACCCGGGAGTCAACATTACTTCGGATCCTGACGATTTATACTCGGCAAATTTTGCCCAGCTACTCCTTCACCTTAAGATGGATCTCCTGCACTGGCATTCTCTAACGCTGACCTGGTTCGGCAGATGTAGTGCCCTCAAGATGACCTTGCTGCCGAGGGTTTTGTACCTGATGCAGGCACTTCCCATCCGTCTGCCCCCAGCTTTTTCAAACGAATCGACTCTATGTTCCGTGCATTCGTCTGGTCTCATCGCAAACCACGTAGACTTCAACTCCTCTACCTGGCAAAAAGCGAGGGCGGGGTTGGCCTCCCAGACATGAAAGCCTATTACAGGGCAGTCCACCTCACTAGGTTGGTGGACTGGCACTGTCATGCGGAGGCAAAGCACTGGGTAGCCATGGAAGTGGAGGAATCCAGGGATACGGTCAAGAGCTGGCCTTGGATTACTGCACCTCTGTCTAAGGACCTCGTGGAGCACTCTACATTGGGCAGTATCTTGTCAGTGGTCAGAGACGCTTTTCGGTGCTCCTCGGTGTCCCCACAGCCCTCCCCCATGGTGCCGGTTCTGGGCAATCCGGAATTTCCACATGGTCTGCAGAATCCTCATCTTAAGCGACTGGCAATGGGCACTAGACTTCGCTTATGCGATTTCCTGGGGCCCAATGGCCAGCTTTCTTCTAAAGCTGGGGCATCAGTGACGGACCCTCCCCTGGATTTCTGGAGTGGCTTACAGCTGCGCAACTACTTGCGCAGCTGTTTGAGGAAACCAGGCATTACCCGTCAACTCACTGAACTAGAGCTCATTTGTCACCGTGGGGAACCAGTGCGACATTGTCTCTCGCTGCTCTACTCTTCCCTAACTCAGCCGGAGGAAGGGTATGTTCCCTTGTTTCTCACCAAGTGGGAGGCGGAACGCAGAACCCAATTCACTGACGTACAGAGGAAAAAAATTCTTTATTTTGCCCAGAAATCTTCTATAGCCACCAGGGTCCAGGAATCTTGTTATAAAATCATGACTCGCTGGTATAGAGTTCCTGCCATTCTACATCGCTTCTTTCCTCAGATGCCCAGCCTTTGTTGGTGCTGTGACACTGAGGAGGGGACGATGTTACATATTTTTTGGACATGTACCAAACTCACCCCATTCTGGCTTGAAGTGGCTCGCACAATCGGACACCTAACTAGTGTCTCTCTG
Organism: Aquarana catesbeiana; assembly: GCF_042186555.1. Lineage (NCBI taxonomy): Eukaryota > Metazoa > Chordata > Amphibia > Anura > Ranidae > Aquarana > Aquarana catesbeiana. The sequence goes on along the minus strand of NC_133330.1, from coordinate 78,424,002 downwards.
GAGGGGAATCCTGCGGCCTGTTTGCTCCATTTATCGGAACGACCTATTAAGAAATACAAGACTTCCCTCACCATTCAGTTACTGAATGCCGCCAAGGCTTGTATCCCCCTTTGTTGGAGATCAGAGAGACCACCGGCAGGGTCCCTATGGTTTACTAAAGTGAATGAACTAAGGGATATGGAGGAACTTACTGCTACCCTGCACAATCGAGAGGAGACCTTTCAAGAGACCTGGAGTCCCTGGCAACATTTTATATACACAGAAGCCTATCTCCAAGAAATGGCACAATCTAACTGACCTAATGGGCTGGTTCCGCCTCCTAGGCAGAGAGCACCACATCTCATTATATTACATTTTCACGCTTTACTCTACCCCTCTGTACTCCCTCTTGACTCCTGTTTTTCTCCCCTTACCGTCCTTCCCTTCCTTGCCCGCCCCCCCCCTTTTTTCCCGGACCTATTCCTTTCCTACCCTTGGAGATACCAGTTCCCGTATAAATCTTTCCCATTCATGGGTTACTTGATCAGATACAGTGAAGATCCTAAAATTTATTACATCTCCATATGTCTCTTGTCTGGGCTCCTCAGTTCTTCGGATCCCCTTACTCCCCAATTACCTATTAAAATATATCATATCAATGTGTGACACAGCTTGACATGCTTTAACGCCAGCTCCAGGTCAAACGACTAAACTCCCAGTGCACGCTCAGGGTCCGTGCACTGTCAGTACTGTTATACCGAGGTATCACCCCCATGTGTCTTGAATGTGGTGCTAACTAAGAAAACTTGATTCGTTGACCTTGTTTTTGTAACCTTGTCTGTATTTTTTCTTCTTGCTTGACTTTGATAATGTACCTATGCTGGATGTGTTATTTGTTGTACACACTTTATATGTAAAAAAAATAAAGAATTAAAAAAAAAAAGAAATGATAAGACAATATACCCCAATTGGAGAGGAGCGAATATGGCTAGAGTGATATCAAAACCCGAATCTCAATGGATATTTCTGACCAACACCCTTAGCCCCAATGGACTCAATATAGAGCTGGACCTGAATTGTTTTATAAGTAATTATTAATAATCATTGAGTTACGCCAAGATATTGTCTTATCATTTCAAGTTCACCTTATAATAAGGTACTATTGACACACACCATACTTTCACAGTCTCTTTATATAATATCTGATGGAATGTTTCTCATAGATTAAATAGTCCTCTACTAGTTTCACGGTACAAACACTGCTTCGTCAGGAGGAGTAATCTATAAGAAAAATGATCAGATACAACACAAAAACACATGATGAAAAAATATACAAGCATAATGTAAACAAATGAGGTTCAGCAGTATCATTGGAAAGTTGCTTACCCAACAGGTCAATTGCCAAGTACAAGGCCCAGCCGTTCAAAAGGCTCCCCCCGCGGTGGACAAGGGGGATTGTGCAGGATTAGGTCTAAATAAAGAGGTAGATGTGATGGGTCAGTGATATTGACCATACAGGGAATAAAAAGTGCACCAGGGAACGGGGAAGGAGGGGAGGGAGGGGGAGGGGGGAAAGGGGGGAAAAGAAGGGGGAGAAAAAAGAGGGGTACAGGGAAATGGGGGGAAGGGGAAGGAAAGGGGGGGGTTGTTGGAAGGGGGAGGGGCAAGGGGGGGTTTGGTTGAGAAAAGAGGAAAGAAAGGACAAAAGAGGGAGCAAGAAGAAAGCAGAAAAAAGGGGGAGCAAGGAAAAAACACAGATGAAAAACAAAACTGAGTTTTCTTGCTCCCTTTTTTGTTTTTTCTGCTTATTTCTTGCTCCCTCTTTTGTCCTTCCTTTCCTCTTTTCTCAAAAAAATCCCCCCTTGCCCGTCCCCCCCTCCCCCTTCCAACAATCCCCCACTTTCCTTCCCCTTCCCTCCATTTTCCTATCCCCCTTTTTTTTCTCCCCCTTTCCCCTTCTTTTCCCCCCTTTCCCCCCCCTTCTTCCTCCTGTCCCGTTCCCTGGTGCACCTTTTTTACCCTGTATGGGCAATATCTGACCCATCACTTTGTATACATCTACCCTTATCTTTATTTAGACCTAATCCCTCACAATCTCCCTTGTCCTCCGCGAGGGGAGCCTTTTGAACGGCTGGGCCTTGTACTTGGCAATTGACCTGTTGGGTAAGCAACTTTCCAATGTTACTGCTGAACTTTAATTGTTTACATTATGCGTGTATATTTTTTCCTTTATGTGTTTTTGTGTTTTATCTGATCATTTGTCTTATAGATTACTCCTCCTGGCGAAGCTGTGTTAGTACCGTGAAACTAATAGAGGACTGGTTAATCTATGAGAAACATTCCATCAATTTTCATGCTTCCCACCCCTGATCACCGGAGGCTTTCATGGAGAGATTAAGGGGGCCCCCTTCTACAGCGAGCATCCAGAGCAGCATCATGGGAACTAGTGAGAGGGTTATCTGCCCATTATTGACACTGCTAGTAGTGACTGAGCCACTGTGAGCAGGGCATCAAATGCATCCAACCCATACCGCACCTTTACCAGCCCTATTTTGCACATCTAACAAACATACAATGCACCCATACCAACCCTATATTGCCGTTATATCCAACTGTCACTGCATCTGAACCACATCCTCCTTGCACCTGTGCTTAGCCTATATTGTACCTATACAGGCTATGCAGGCTAACTAGCACTGCTGTTAAGTGCAAAAGAAGCTTTTAAAGGGCTCCAATGATAGCTGGCAGAAGAACATCTCAAAGGACTGACCCTCCTGTAATAATTATCCTCCAAGCTCCCTTTGTTCCCCTGCCTCTTCCACTACCACTACCATCCTCCCTTTCTTTTGAACAGTGCATAACCAGTCATTCTAGGACTAGCATTTCCACCATAAATGTGCTTTGGCAGTATAGTTCCAGCACTTGGTAGATTAAATTTTACTACTACTCATAGCTGCACTTGAGGTGGCCTTGCTACTCTTTATGCTGATCTGGGCGCCGAATGTCATCTTATGCCTAGCCCTGACTATTATTCACGTTATATGCGAAATTGTGTTGTTACCTTTGTTAATCTATTGTATGCTTGCCTAGTTACCAACCATATTGCGTGACAATATATTAACCACTTCCCACCCGGCCACTGCCTATGTACAGCCGGGTGGGCTCTCTCTCCTTCTGACTGGACGTTCAGGAACGTCCCTCAGAAGGAGGGGGATCACACGCAGGCCCGATGCGCTCAGGTACCCGGACACAGCGCATCTCAGATTGGCAGGAGGGCTCTGTGATTAGCCCTCCTGATCACATGATGACCGTGTCCAATCTTAGCCATCATGTGATGTAAACAGAGAGCCGGTTGCTAGTCGATCGGCTCTCTTCTCCTCACACATTAGTTGTCGTGAGGAGAGGAGAGCGGATCACTGCAGCCGGCTGGTGATCAGTGTGTATGAGCTGTTTTTAACAGCTTTTTACACACTGATCACCAGCATAGTAACACACAGTGTAAAACACAATGTCCCAAGACACATGTCCCCAAAACATGTCTCCAAAATGCATGCCCCCAAAACACATGTCCCCAAAACACATGTCTCCACATAGTAAAAACACTTGTCCCCCACATATGTCCCAGTAAAATCACATGTCCCAATGATTATCTGCAAACATATGTCCGTGATCACCTGCACACATCTGTACATGATCATTTGCATATATCTGTCCATGATCACACGAACCAATTATTATATACTTAACGGGATTTTTTTTTACCAAATACATGTAGCAGAATACATTTTGGCCTAAATTTATAACTAAATTTGATTTTATTGGATTTCTTTTAAAATAGAATAAAGAAAATATTGTTTTTTTTTCCAAATTTCTGCTCTTTTTTCGCTTATATCGCAAAAAATAAAAAACGGACTCGTGAATAAATACCACCAAAAGAAAGCTCTATTTGTGCAAACAAAATGATAAAAATTTCATTTGGGTACAGCGTAGCATGACCACGCAATTGTCATTGAAAATGCGAGAGCGCTGAAAGCTGAAAATTGGTCTGGGAAGGAAGGGGGCGAAAGAGCCCAGTATTGATGTGGTTAAGATTGCCTAATGTGGTTTGCTGGGTATAGCAGTAATTCTTCTTGCTATGCCCTGTGCATCTGCTCCTCTTTCCCTAGTGCTGAAGCTAAGTTTAGTGGGTATAGAGTATGTCCTCCATTGGCCTTTGATTGACTGTTGCCTTGTCAATCCAAAGCCAGGAGCTGGTATAAATTGCATACGTGAGGTCACTTGGCCAACTATATGACTGGCAGAGTAGTGTAGAGGAGGAATAAGAGGCACTTGCAGAAGCATCCAGTCAATATTCATTTTACAAATCTAAACGTTCACTTTGGCACAGCAATCCATATGCCTTAAAGTTTTAACTGTGGAACCAAGAAATAATCTGAATATTTTCAGCAGATGCATGAAAAATATATTAAGAGACTGATCAGACATTAACACATCAATTTTGGCAATATGCTGATTGTTTAGTTTGCTAGTTTTCCAATATAATTTTCTAGTAGAGTTTTGTCTTCAATGATTATACATAAGAGCATTACAAAGTATTTATCAAAAAAATAATGTTTACTTTCAATAATATTAAGTTGATATTTATGGGCATACAGTATATTGAATTTTTTTAAATGTACATGATACTAGTCAAATTGAATGAAGTCCTGAGACAGGTAGAAACAATTGTGAGACATATCCGTGTTCAAGCTCTTGTGGTGGGCAAAGGTTATAATAAATATTTCAGCAAACAATGATGGAGAAGTGCCAGACACATAACGTACCCAAAGATAATGGTTAATTGTTACAGGCCTATTTTGCCAGCTGTTGTTAAACATCAAGTCTATTTCCTGAGTAATGGCAGAAAATCTATTTCTATAAATAAATGTTCCTCCTCTCCAAAACTCAATAATATTGTTTTTGTAATACTAAGATTATATGGCATGCCAAATTTCGGTAAAAATCCCCAGTCTGTCTTGTGCTCATCTGTTAAGTGACACAATTCCTTCCAGCAGCTGACTTCTCTTGGACGAGAATTTATTTTTGATAGGTCACGCAGAGCACCATCTACCGGTGGAATCGATTATCGCTCTACACTATGCACATTTAATGGTGCTTTTAGGAGGATCATATTATCTGAATGGCTAGACTTTATCCTGCCGAGCAACAAGAATGAATACTTAGCAAGTCTCAGACATTTGTATTAAAAATTCTCATCAGTTCATCCGATGTCTCGACAAATTGCATTTAAAAGCTTTTTCTCTTAACTTGATTTTGGAGTGAATAGACTTTCCCAAATGAAAACCACATTCACCGTTTGAAATTTGTTTGTTCAAAAAAAAATTTCCATCTTGCTCTTTCGAATTTTGTCATCACTGTGATCAAAAACAAACATTGACTTAAACTTTTGCTAGTGTATGGTCAGCTTTGGGCTATTGAGCTATTGCATTGAATCTTGTTGAGGTTACTTCTTGAGTTATATTTACAATCTGTTAATTTTGCTGTGTTCCTTCTACCAGATCTTGACATACATTCCAATAGACAACATCAGTTTAATGGGGCCAGTAAACATAAACCACAATTATTTTCACCAAAAAATGATGATGATAAACATGTATAAAGGGAAACCAGCTTAAAAAGAGGAGAGAGCTCGCAAAAGAATGTCTGACGTGTTTCATTTGCACCATGCAGTGCAGATCTTCCTCAGGGACCTTGCGATTTGCACCACTCCAAATGCTGTAGTTCTACAAGGATAACAAAAATATGCCATCAAAATCATGCACTTGATGAACTTGTACATTTAGTAGATACATATTATCTAAACAGCAAATTTAAAAGGTCTTTCTTTAAAAGCTAGACATACTGACCCCAAATATAGTTATTTCACCAGTAGCTGAAGGGACACACTCAAATACTGGGAATGAGGTATTCATCCATGTCAGACCAAGAGGCACCATCCAAAGGACACCCTAAATTCACCCGTGCGCAAAGAGATTGCTCGTAATCACTTGTGTGTGTGTGTGGGGGGGGGGGTTGACACTGTCAGGGTGATGTCCAGCTAAATATGGCAATATAAATATAACTTGCATTCAAAAACTAGAAAACCCTGTATAGAGACAGTATTTAATTGGTATAAAGTGGACTCATACCTTATAAATAAAAGGCCTAATCGATATATGTATGTTTCCTGGAGGGTACATCACATCCAGAAAGGGTTCTCATATCAAACCATGGAGTAATATCCCATCTCCAACTATGTGCAATGAGACCCTAAAGTCTTCATGCTTGAGGCCAAATGCTTAAAGAACGGCAATTGTTACCACCTAACGATAATAGGAGACATATACATAAAAGGGTAAATAGATATTTTGGGGGCAACAACACAATGATCCCAAGTCAATAGCCTTTCAGAGCATACAATGGTAAAACACTTGCCTGGATGGAGCGGAGGTATGTGGTCCGTCAGCTGCAAAGTCAAAAGACATTGAGCAGTGAAAGAAGTCTAGCTTATAACTATGCTGCCATTGCTGGTTAATTGGAAACAGCTGATGTGTTTCCAAAGAGTGTATTGAACGCCATAAAAGGACCTATATGAATAATAAATAGCGTCACTGACATGGATACTCCCCAAATGATGTAACCGGCACCTGATCAGAGCTTACCCAATAAGCCTTGAGGGCTGATGTGAGCCGGCGCATAGTCTGTATAGCCTGCGTGTGCACCAGCACAGCTTGTCGCTGTGACGACGGAGAAACTCTGTTCTGACATCGGGGAAAAACATGCCCCATGATGACGTCACCTAGCGTGGCTATGTCACCGCGCAACAGCGTGCAATGACATACATTGCAGACTGGAACAACAATCATGGGGATCGATACCCCAAACAGAAAAAGAGAATGTATACACATAGCAAATTGTTGGTGCAAAACCATACTTACAATAGGGAAGCTTTTCTCCTGGCCTGTGCGGACATAATAAGCTATAGAACTAACTGGAATGAATTTTTAAATAAATAGAAAGATAAGCAATGGAGCAGAATCAGTCCAGTGTCCAGAGCTGGAAACCTCAAAGAGTGGCATGGGGGAATATCCCTAATACATGTGAATTACATATGTTGACATTCAAACAGAGAAAAAGAATATTATAGTAGATATTTAACAATGTCATGAAGATTAGCATTCTAGACAGTACAGCAACAACAATAAAAATAATAAAAAAGACAAAAAGGGAGCATCAAAAGGGCCCCAGGGGACAACAGCACATGTGGTAAATAGCAAAACATGTTGGTATCTGGCATCAGGGGGTATTTAGATCAACATCAAGGGAACAGAGAATAATATTTTTTTATGGGGAAATAGTCTATCGTTAGGTAGAACTGATTATGGATCATGGTACTTCAGGACCTCCTGAGACGAAACCCTCCAAAAAGGGTTTGTAGGTAATCATCTCATTCAGGCCTGGGAAGGTAGTAGCATTTAATCTAAAGATCCACCTTTGTTCTCTCTGTAATAGCATTTTGTTCCAATCCCCCCCCCCCCCCCCTTATTCCTGGGTGCACTCTGTCGAGTACTAGAAATTTTATACGAGGGAAAATGCCACCGTGAAAAACTGAGGTGTGATGGCCCAATGGCAAGTCTGGATCGCATGTCTTCATGCTTGCTATATGGCGATATGCTCTATACCATACCTCATTCTTGGTTTTCCCAACGAAGAAGCATTGGCATTCACATTTAAGCAAATAAACAACACCCAAGGTTTTGCAATTTGCAAAATGCCTTGGGATAAATGCTGTTTTGTTAGGAAACAGACTGCATTTGGTAATGTCCATATATTGGCAATATGGGCAGCCGCCACGTCTAAACGTACCCAGTCTTTTACATGGGTCCTTTTGTCCCCCTTTAAATTCGCTGGAGACAAGTTTGTCTCTTAGTGAACTGGCTCTACAAAAGGTGAAAGTCAGATGTTCCGAAACTATGGATCAAACTATGGGATCCAGGGCCAGAACACGCCAGTATTTGTGAACAATTTTTTTAAACAGTTCCTGTTGGTTCGAAAAACAGGTAATGATCCTGATCTGATTATCATCGCTTTTTGGTGATTTAACCCCATACAGCAACTGCTGCCTAGTTTGCGATGTGGCTTTCTTAAAAGCCTTTTTAAGGCATTTATTTGAATAGCCACATGCGATAAGTCTAGTCCTCAAATTGTCAGCCTCTCTCTTGAAAGTACTCTCATCGGAACAGTTCCGTCTTACCTTTAAGTATTGTCCAAAAGGTATGGATGGAATGAGGTTCTTAGGATGGAAGCTGCTGGGATGCAAAATGCCATTGCTAGCAGTTGGCTTCCTATATAGACTACTGGTAATCATACCAGTGTCATCCTTATGAATGTAAACATCCAAGAATTCAATCTGATTGCTATTAGATGTCATGGTGAAAGCAAGATTGAAAGCATTCTCATTAAGTTTCTGCACAAAAGTCTGAAAGCAACCTATCCGAGCCACTCCAAATGATAAAAATGTCGTCAATATAACGAAACCAGACGATTACATGATCCATGAAAGGAATCATGTCCTCTGATCTGTCAATCATACGTTCCCACTCCCCCATGTAAATGTTGGCGTAGGAAGGGGCACAACAGGTGACCATTGCCACGCCCTGTACCTGGAGGAAGTGGGAACCATTAAAAGCAAAATAGTTGTGATTTAGAACAAAGTCGAGAGCCTCAACAATATAGTCATTGACTTTTTCTTCCAGACCACTTTTCTCAGAAAGGACTCTTCTTTTGCAGGCCAGGCCCAATTTGTGTGGGATGGAACTATATAATGCTTCCACATCAATTGCCACCAATATGGAATTGGGTGGAACCTGCAAACCATTCAACTGTCTGAGTAAATGTATAGTGTCCTTTACATAACTTGGGATGGTCAAGATGTGAGGACGTAAGTGGCCGTCAATGAATTTGCTGAGGTTCTCAGTCAGGGACCCATTGCCCGAAATGATGGGGCGCCAGAATGGGTGCATCAGACTCTTGTGCAGTTTGGGCAGGGAATAAAAAGTTGGAGTTCTTGGAAACGGGGTACGGATATAATTCCACTCACCTCGATCAAGGATGTTTAGTTGAAAACCTTTGTCTATAAGTAGCTAGAATTCTTTTTGAAATTGGTCAATCTTGGTGGAACTTATCCGAGCGTACCAGTTTCTGTTGTTCAAAATCCTGGTACACATGGACACATATTGATCATTGTCCTTGATTACAATATTGCCCCCTTATTGGAGGGCTTCATAGTAATCACTGGATTCGTGGAAAGATTGTGAAGTAGTTGCTGTTCCTCTTTGGAAAAGTTGGACCTGCCACGACAATTTACTTTTAAACATTTAATCTCTACAGTAGTTAGATGAACAAAGGTCTGAACACTGGTGTTAAGTGCAAGTGCTGGGAACTTATCTGATTTTTTCTTATTTTTTTGGATAAAGTTTTTAAATCCAGTGCAGGTTTATTGAGTCTAAGGAGGATATCTTCAATATCGATATGATCAACTATATCCAGATCCAGATCGTTTTCATCCAGAAGTGACACCAGAGTGTCAATGACTTTTGCTTCCTGGAGTTTGAGTTGTGTTCCATCTTTAATACTTTTATCATATAGCTGTTGGAGAAATAATTTACGTGCAAAAAGCTGGATGTCCTTGATCGCCTCAAACTTGTCGATATCCTCACTAGGACAAAAGCTAAGACCTTTGCCTAAAATCTCTTTCTCAGCATTAGTAAGAGGCTATTGAGATAAATTTATAACGTTTAAAGACATATCTTCTGGTGTCATTTGTTTATAATGACTATTTTCCCTTAGGTCAGTAAAGGAGCTGTCTCCAACTCCTGTACTGGAACTAAAAGAATACCTTGAGTTGGCTGTGCAGATAAGGACAATTTACGGGGCATAAGTGCAGTACTCACCATAGATGTGAAGTGAGAAGAATTTAGCATAGTAGAGGTAGAGGGAGTAGAGCCGACACCGATAGAGTTACTTGTCACCCCATGATTGGTAAGTTCATCTTTTTTACCCTGATCCAGAATACGTTTCTTAGACATTTTTTCTTGGGACCCCCCACCATGGGATGTTCTTTTTTCCAATTAACCAGCAATGGCAGCATAGTTATAAGCTAGACTTCTTTCACTGCTCAATCTCTTTTGACTTTGCAGCTGATGGACCACATACCTCCGCTCCATCCATTAAGGCAAGTGTTTTACCATTGTATGCTCTGAAAGGCTATTGACTTGGGATCACTGTGTTGTTGCCCCCAAAATATCTATTTACCCTTTTATGTATATGTCTCCTATTATCGTTAAGTGGTAACAATTGCCGTTCTAAAAGCAATTGGCCTCAAGGATGAAGACTTTAGGGTCTCATTGCACATAGTTGCAGATGAGATATTACTCCATGGTTTGATATGAGAACCCTTTCTGGATGTGATACACCCTCCAGGAAACATACATATATTGATTAGGCCTTTTATTTATAAGGTATGAGTCCACCTTATACCAATTAATTACTGTCTCTATACATATATATTTAGCTGGACATCACCCTGACAGTGTCAACCCCCCCCCCCCCCACAAGCGACTACGAGCAATCTCTTTGAGCACGGGTGAATTTAGGGTGTCCTTTGGATGCTGCCTCTCGGTCTGGCATGGATGAATACCTCATTCCCTGTATTTGAGTGTGTCCCTTCAGCTGCTGGTGAAATAACTTTATATTTGGGGTCAGTATTTCTAGCTTTTAAAGAAAGACCTTTTGAATTTGCTTTTTAGATAATATGTATCTACTAAATGTACAAGTTCATCGAGTGCATGATTTTGATGGCATATTCTTGTTATCCTTGTAGAGCTACAGCATTTGGAGTGGTGCAAATCGCAAGGTACCTGAAGAAGATCTGCACTGCATGGTGCAATTGAAACGCGTCGGACATTCTTTTGCGAGCTCCCTCCTCTTTTTAAGCTGGTTTCCCTTTATACATGTTTTTATCATCAGCTATTTGTATTTTTGTCATACCATTGATTGATTTACTGTTTGTCAAATAAATTTTGTATTTTTTCATTACCACTGCCTTGCGTCCATTCAAAGTCCCAAACTTTGAGGAATCTTGTTCTATATTATATGCCTGGATGGGACGCATGGGGAGCACAGTTAGATGAGGCAAAGCTTTATTATATATCAGTGTTTCCAGTCTCATTTGACTGCCTCTAGAAGAACCACCAAACCTAAATCTGCCAGGATTGGATGATGACCCTCTAATCACTAGTAAACAGTGAATTGGCTTGGGTTTAGTTTGCAGGAGGATTCCCAAACCCAGCCTGAAATCCACTAATACTGAACATAACGGCAAACCTTTTCGAGGTCTATGAGAACTGAATTTTAATATTTTGTCTAAACATTGTTTAAGGCCAGTTTGCAATATTTTATAAAAAGGGCATGGGGAGCTAGGCACTGTCATAGCAGACGTGTACCAATGCAATAAACAATTTAGAAACATTACTGTTCAGCCAGGAGAGTGTCTTTTATGTCTGCTATGAGGGTCTTAAGTCCTTTAAAAAACACACTTGGGGTATGCGTTAAACCATGAAGTTGCACACATGTACTCCTCTAACCATTTTAAAACCAGCATGTTACACCCTCTTCTTTTCCAGGAATTTTTTTCAGTTTTAGGTGCTGTGATAGTTTGACTGACAATTACTCAGTTGTACAACACTGTACTCACATTAATTTGATATAATTATTTTGAGACAGAGATTGTGTTTGGTAGTATTTTTTTTTTTTTTAATTAATATTTTTTTTTTTTTACTATAGAAAGAAAAGAAGATTAAACATTTTGAAATAAAAAAAAGTTTACTTTCTGTTTTAAAACATTTCAAATGAAAAAGACAGGGCAGTACAAACATGCCATATGTAGCACCCTCCTCTAGTTAGGTTTGTTGGCAAAGGTTAGTTTTTGGCTTCAATGTAGCCAGTGGAACAGTGATCTATTGTTACCCAGTATTGGCTGGGTATTTGATTTCTCTTACCTTCTAAGGGGAGAAGTGTCCAAAATATAGGGCAGGGAGAGTCAAATATCGAGTAATTCTTCTGGAAAAAGATCTTTTTATCTCCCTTACCGAGGAACCATCTGTGGAAACTGGCTGACGGTCTGCCAGAAGCCATGAAATCAGGCCGCGACAGAAGTACAGTTAAATCACACTTATTTAATAATAAAAGTAAAAAGAACAAAGAACAAACGTAGTCAAAACATAGCCAAAGTTCGGAAACCAGAACGGATAATCAGCCAAGGCAGAAGTCAGGGATCAATATAGTGGAACAGCAAGCAGGATCTGGAGCCAGAAGGGATGTCAGCAAAGCAAATCTTGAACAGGATCGCAGGAGTTTCTGTGATGTTGACCAAGGCGAAGGCAGAGCTCTTCTGAACTGGACGGCTTAAGTAGGCAGGAATGACGAGCAGGATATCATCAACAGCTGAGTAACTGTGGAGAGATAGGAGCTGGCAATTAGCTGACAGCTGAGCAGCCAGCTCAGAGAAGGAAGGGCTGAGCCCAGCCCTGATGTGGTCAGCTCCTGGGACATTGTGAGTAAAATGTACTGTTGGACTTTCAGGGGTGTCTGCAACTATAAGGATCTGTGCTAAAAGTTTTTCTTCTATTGATAGTTTGAAGTATTCCACACCCTCTTAACCCCTCTCCTGTTTTAAGTTTCTCATCAATAAATTCAAAAAAGACATTCCCTAGACCAGGGGTAGGTAACCTTTAAGAGATGGAGATCTACCTGGACAACATTAAAGAGATCAAAGATCACCGGGGTCCAGCGCCCCCTTTTTTTAGCCCCCAATAAAAAGCATGAAGAAAACATAGAAAAAACTACTATAACTAATGTCACTATAAAAGTATAAACTTAGCCTACCTTAAAAGCTAGCTTAAGTGAGAAACTCGGCATTCACTTTCATTTACATTTTTTTCATGCCTGGGGAGTTGGTCATCCCCACAAGTCTGATGCCAGAGTTCTTCATGAAAGCATCTGGTACTGCGGGCTGATTTTCTTGACTAGTTTCAGGCCTGGCTATCTGCTCTGATTTCTGGCCAGTGTAAGTAGTATGTAGGGCAGCGTCCAGGACTCAGTAGTATGTGGGGCAGTGCCCAGGGCTCAGTAGTATGTAGGGCAGCTTACAGAGGTCAGTAGGATGTAGGGTAGTGTACAGAGTTCAGTAAGATGTAGAGCAGCATACAGAGGTCAGTAGGGTGTATGGCAGCGTACACAGGTCAGTAGGGTGTAGGGCAATGTACAGAGGTTGATAGGGCAGCGTACAGAGGTCAATAGGTTGTAGGGCAGCATACAGAGGTCAGTAGGGTGTATGGCAGCATACACAGGTCAGTAGGGTGTAGGGCAATGTACAGAGGTCGGTAGGGCAGTGTACAGAGGTCAGTAGGATGTAGGGAAGCATATAGAGGTCAGTAGTAGATAGGGCAGTGTACAGAGGTCAGTAGTAGGTAGGGCAGCGTACAAAGATCAGTAGGATGTAGGTCAGTGTACAGTGGTCAATAGCATATAAGGCAGTGTACAGAGGTCATTAGCATGTAGGGATGGGGTCAAGAGGGCAAGGTATAGGGGAGTTAGGGGGCACGGTACAGGGGGATCAGAAGGGCATAGTACAAGGGGGGTCCGGAGGGCACGGTACTGGAGGTCAGGAGAGTATGGTTCTGTAGAGTCGGGAGGGTACGGTACTGGGAGATCAGGAGGGCACAGTACAGGGGGAATAGGATGGCTGGAGTGTCAAGAGTGAATGGTACTGGGGTGTCAGGAGGGCATAGTACTGGAGGGTCAGGAGGGCATGGTACTGGGGTGTCAGGAGGGCACAGTACTGGAGGGTCAGGAGGGCACGGTACTGGAGGGTCAGGAGGGCATGGTACTGGAGGGGCAGGAGGAGAGGGTCAGGAGGGCACGGTACTGGTGGGTCAGGAGGGTGGGGGTGTCAGGAGGATGAAATGCTGGGTGTCAGGAGAGTATGGTGCTGGTGGTCCGTGCTGGGGGTCAGGAGGGCATAGTGCTGGGGGTCAGGAGGACATGATGCTGGGGGTAAGGAGGGCATGGTGCTGGGGGTCAGGAGGGCATGATGCTGGGGGTCAGAGGAGCATGGTGCTGGGGGTCAGGAGGGCATGGTGCTGGGGGTTAGAAGGGCATGGTGCTGGGGGTCGGGAAGGCATAGTGCTGGGGTTTGATGCTGGAGGTCAGAAGGGCATGGTGCTGGGGATCAGGAGGGCATGGTGCTGTCTGTTGGTGCTGGGGATCAGGAGGGCATGGAGCTGGGTGTCAGGAGGGCAAGCAGCTGGGAGTCGGTTCTGGGAGTTAGGAGGGCACAGAAGTTGTTGTTTTTTTAATGCAGAGTGGCACAGGGAAGGTGCAGTGGCAAACTCACATGTTCTGGCTCTGATCCCTGCTGGCAATCCCGCATTCCCACCTGGTATCACCCACAAGCCCCTTGGATCAGGGGGGAGGGCCAATGGGGAGGAGGGCGAAAGAGGAAGAGCTTGGGCATGTTCAGAAAAGAGCCTCAACCCGCCTGAGCTATTCCAGAGGCTTTCCCGGCCTGCAGCCGCATGTATGCAAGGGTCGGGGGCTGCCTCAGCACCCTATGACTAGGTGAGCATGCACCTGCGCCGCTCTGTGGCACTCAGCAAAAGACTGGGTCGGCAACACAGGGACATGTTCGCAAGCTACCTGTCAGGTTGCCGACCCCTGCCCTAGACTGGGCCTGCATTCTCAGTGTGCAGGAAAATGTGCATGTGACTGGCACCCTCGGTACTAGCAAAGGAGACCTGGGCATATTCTCAATGTTCCTCCTACAGGGCTGAGCACTACACACAAAATGACCTTTTTTTGGAAAGTGGACACATCAAGGTGATCTTGGAAAATAGAGAAACATGGTGATGGTTAAGGTGGGCTTATGCCCCGTACACACGATCGGAAATGCCGACAGCAAAACTCCGACGAGAGCTTCTGGCCGGAAAATGCGACCGTGTGTATGCTCCATCGGACTTTTGCTGGCGGAATTCCAGCCAGCAAAAGATTGAGAGCAGGCTCTCTATTTTTAGTTCGGAAAAAAGTTCCTATCCGAAAATGCAATTCCGACGCACAAAAAACGACGCATGCTCGGAAACAATTTGACGCATGCTCGGAAGCATTGCATTTTATTTTCTCAGCTCATCGTAGTGTTGTACGTCACCGTGTTCTTGACGGTTGAAAGTCTGTGTGTACGGGGCATTAGTCTTTAAAAGTTACCCACTGATTGCTAGTCTTTTGATATTAGTGGAAGAAAGCTCCCTGATTAATTAAATTGCACTGCATCGAAATTGCATTGTGTGAAGTTATGGATAAGCCCAAAACTTTAAATCCCCCCAAAACAATCTCACCATTGTTGATGGTCAGTGGCACTTTAAACCCCCTCAAAAAAAAAAAAATATGGAAGCTAACCAAGACCTACCAGATGCATAATACACACCTTACAATAGTGATTGTGACCTCATCTCTTTGTTGACACACTGTAACAACCACGCCTGCGCAGTAGCTTATAAAAGGGCCAATAGCATGTTTCCCCAGGGCAGGTAATGGGTTCACTGAGGTGTTTCTAGAGGCAGTAGACTCAGGAGTAATGCCGTGTACACACAGTCGGATTTTCCGACAGGAAATGTTCAATGGGAGCCTGTTGTCGGAAATTCCAACCGTGTGTAGGCTCCATCAGACATTTTCTGTCGGAATTTCCGACAAGCAAAATTTGTGATCTGGATTCCGATCGTGTGTACACAATTTCGACGCACAAAGTTCCATGCATGCTCGGAATCAAGCAGAAGAGCCGCACTGGCTATTGAACTTTTTCTCGGCTTGTCGTACGTGTTTTACGTCACCGTGTTCTTGACGTTCGGAATTTCCGACAACAATTGTATGACCGTGTGTATGCAAGACAAGTTTAAGCCAACATCCGTCGGAAAAAAAACATGTATTTTGTTGTCGGAATTTGCGATCGTGTGTACGCCGGCATTAGGCCTCTTTCACACGGGACAGATCCGTGATGATCCGCCCCATGAACCTCCGCTTGCTTAGCGGGGATCGCTCCGTTGATCCCCGCTGAGTCAGAGGATGACAGGATGGTCCCTGCACACTGTGCAGGGACCGCCCCGTCAGATCTTCGCTCTCCCCTATGGGGGATTGGATGAACACGGACTGTCTGTCAGTGTTCATACGATCCGCTCTGCAGATGAATAGAAAAATAGGATTTTCCTCCGTCTGCAGAATCGGACCATAGCGGGGTCAGATGATATCCGCTGACGGATGTTCATCCGCTGGCATCCGCTATCCCATAGGGATGCATGTATGTCCGTATTTCATCCGAAAATGGATGGATGAAATACGGACATACGGTCCGCATGTGTGAAAGGTGCCTCATGCCGCGTACACACGAGCGGACTTTCCGGCATACTTGGTCCGGCGGACTCCGATTGTGTGTAGGTTTCGGCGGACTTTTTTTCCCCAAAAGACTGCCGGACCTAGATTTAAAACATGTTTTAAATCTTTCCGTCTGAGTTTCTGACGGAAAGTCAGTTCGTCTGTATGCTGGTCCGATGGAAAGCCCGCTCGTCTGTATGCTTGTCCGATGGACCAGATACGACGCAAAGGCAGGGTATTGCATCTCACGCTCGCTGCAATAGGAAAAACAAATTTTCCTATTGCGGCGAGCGCGGGGCATACCAGGCCCTTAGGTCTGGTATGGATTTTAAAGGGAACCCCCTACGCCGAAAAAACGGCGTGGGGTCCCCCCTAAAGTCCATACCAGACCCCGATCCGAGCACGCAGCCCGGCCGGTCAGGAAAGGGGGTGGGGATGATCGAGCGCCCCCCCCCCCTGAACCGTACCAGGTCACATGCCCTCAACATGGGGGGTGGGTGCTTTGGGGGAGGGGGCGCCCTGCGGGGCCCCCCCCTCCCCCAAAGCACCTTGTCCCCATGTTGATGAGGACAAGGGCCTCTTCCCGACAACCCTGGCCGTTGGTTGTCGGGGTCTGCGGGCGGGGGGTTTATTGGAATCTGGGAGCCCCCTATAATAAGAGGGCCCCCAGATCCCGGCCCCCCACCCTATGTGAATGAGTATGGGGTACATGGTACCCCTACCCATTCACCTAGGGAAAAAGTGTCAATAATAAAACACACTACACAGGTTTTTAAAATAATTTATTAAACAGCTCCGGGGGGGTCTTCCTCCGGCTTCGGGGGTCTTCTCCGCTCTCTCTGGCCTTTTCTCCCGGTGTTCCAGTTCTTCTGCTGGCTCCTCCACTGTCTTCATGCCGCTCTTTTGCCAGCGGAGGTCCGGACTTCTGACTTCTTGTCTTCTTCCCTCTTCTCTTCTCCAGATGTTGACACGACGCTCTCTCCAGCTGGACTACTCTCTGAGCGCTCCGTTGTGACTTATATAGGTGGAGACCCCGCCCCCTTAGTCCGTCACAGTCCCTGGGCATGCGTTTTAGGGTCAACATCACCCGGTGACCACGCCCCCTTATGCCGTCACAGTCCCAGCATGCCCAGGGACTGTGACGGCATAAGGGGCGGGGTCTCCGCCTATATAAGTCACAATGGAGCGCTCAGAGAGCAGTCCAGC
Source organism: Aquarana catesbeiana (assembly GCF_042186555.1). NCBI lineage: Eukaryota > Metazoa > Chordata > Amphibia > Anura > Ranidae > Aquarana > Aquarana catesbeiana. Next base: position 78,406,299 of record NC_133330.1, on the reverse strand, counting down.
CGGAGAAAGCATCGTGTCTACATCTGGAGAAGAGAAGAGGAAAGAAGCCAAGAAGACAAGAAGCCAGAAGTCCGGACCTCCGCTGGCAAAAGAGCGGCATGAAGACAGCGGAGGAGCCGGCAGAAGAACTGGAACACCGGGAGAAGAGGCCAGAGTGAGCGGAGAAGAACCAACCTGACTGCGGGAGAAGAGGAACCGGAGGGACCCCCGAAGCTGAAAGAAGACCCCCGAAGCCGGAAGAAGACCCCCAAAGCCGGAGGAAGACCCCCCCGGAGCTGCTTAATAAATTATTTTAAAAACCTGTGTAGTGTGTTTTATTATTGACACTTTTTCCCTAGGTAAATGGGTAGGGGTACCATGTACCCCATACTCATTCACATAGGGTGGGGGGCCAGGATCTGGGGGCTTATTATAGGGGGCTCCCGGATTCCGATAACCCCCCGCCCGCAGACCCCGACAACCAACGGCCAGGGTTGTCGGGAAGAGGCCCTTGTCCTCATCAACATGGGGACAAGGTGCTTTGGGGTGGGGGGGCCCGCAGGGCGCCCCCTCCCCCAAAGCACCCACCCCCCATGTTGAGGACATGCGGCCTGGTATGGTTCAGGGGGGGGGGCGCTCGCTCGTCCCCACCCCCTTTCCTGACCGGCCGGGCTGCGTGTTCGGATCGGGGTCTGGTATGGATTCTAGGGGGGACCCCACGCCGTTTTTTCGGCGTAGGGGCTTCCCTTTATAATCCATACCAGACCTAAGGGCCTGGTATGACCCGCGACGGGGCTCGCAAGGTGTCAATCTCGCCGATAAAAGCGGCAAGATTGACTTCCTTTTCTAGTCCCGTCGTACCCGAGTCACGTTCAAAATGAACGGACTTGTCTGTGTGTGGGCAAGTCCGTTCATTCTGAAAGTCCGCCGTAACTCCGGCGAAAGTCCGTCAGAAAGACGGGTGGACCTAGCCTGCCGGAAAGTCCGGTCGTATGTCGGCAAGTCCGTCCGTTCTGGTAGTCCGTCGGAAAGTCCGGCGGAAAGACCGTCGGACCAAGTCTGCTGCAAAGTCCGCTCGTGTGTACGAGGCATCAGAGTTTGGGCCTAGAGGAAACTACTGCACAGAACTGCATATGGAAAATCTTGCGGCACATAGATGCAGTCAAGAGCATGGTTAGGAGGTAAGTTTGTAACTAGAAAGGGGGATAGATTAGCTTGGTTGTTTGTTTGAAAGCACACTTATCCTTTAAAAAATTCTTGGAAATAAATGTTTTGATTCAACAGGAGTAAAAGCACTCAACATATTGGTGACGTTATAGTTACACTGCAACATCTGTCACAGCTGGATTACTTTAGCGGCATCAGAAAGATAAGAATTACATTCATTTTACACATGTTCCTCACTCTTGCATTAGTACTAGAAAATTGCTGCTGTGTTTGATGGCAGGCCTTCCTCTGTGCACGTCAGCAGTTCAAAGTCTGAACTATTCACTGATACACGGTGATAAAATAACTTTTCCAAGGTGATACAGAGTCACTGAACTGGTTCTAAACTCAGTTGCCCTTATTGGCTGCCCTGATCTGCGTTCACCAGAGCAGAACCTCCTCAGATGTCATTAGAAACTGCAAAGCTTTCCTTTCAAACTCATTGAGGGCCCATCTATTCTTTGGGCTGCTTTGTAGGGAAGATGAATAAATGTTTAAAATTTGGCCCCATTGGCAATCAACACAGTTTACACATCATTCATTTATGATTCATAGATGTTTGTACTTTGGGCTTTATAGGGATAAAAATGTTCATATTTTAATGGAAAATAAAATAAAAATGCTAATTAGCGCTCTCACATTTTACTGTGATTGGCTCCCACACACAGAAATGTGTTTACAAAAAATTTAAAAGGAGCAATAATTTTGCCAAGTGATTAGAATTGTGTTTGTTGATTAGAAGCATCAGAAGGATCAGTGTCTTATGTTATATTTTTACGATAAAAATTCATCTCTGTATGTTTTGATGGCAGCACACTATATAATAATATCAGACCAAAATCTGGGAAATAAAAACAGATCTTTTTCAGCAGTGTGATAGCACCCCAGCAATGCAAAACATTATGGACCTTAAAGGAAGAAAAAAACCTTTTCCCCCCATACCTAATCTATATTTTAAAATTTTAAAACCTTCCTCTCATCATCTTCCCCCTCCACCCTCTTACACAAGCACAGATAGTTTACTATTTTTTTAAAAGTTAAAACTAAATGTAGTCAAGTCCCGAGCCTCTCCAAGCCTAACGGTGACCTCCAGAATTAGGGACAGCCGACATCCTTCTGTGTAGAGTGGGTTACGAGGCATGGTGGGTGTATGCAAGGTAGATTAATGGGCGCCAGACACTTCTTGAATGCAAAGAGATTTATTTTCTCTTAAACAGAACTGTGGGAGAGAGGGTTAGGGCCAGGGCACCCTTTAGTAGTTGCAATGTTAAATTAGCAGACATCAAGACTTCTATAGGTAAACAGCCATGCAGGGGAAGGCACCCAGCCGAACACCACATCTGCATGTGTAGGCACATTGTCTCCTATGAAAACAATCTTGAACAGTTTATAACAAAGGTTGTAATGAACTCTTTCACTTCCTCCACAATCTACTTTTTAGATCTTCACTCAACTGAGCTCCCAGGCTTAGACCCGCTGATCCATTGCCACTGGATTTCCTGAGCTCTTCCAATCTTCTCACTGAGTATCTTCCTCAAGCGTCACCCTAGTGTCCCTGCTGGGTCTCTAGCTTGGCACTCACAGATACTCTTCAAGCTTCACCCCACTGGCCTGCTTAATCCCTGGCTTGACACACGATAATGCTCTGCAAGCGTCACCTCCACTGGCTGAGTCCCTGGCTTGACCTCTGCTGAAGTTTCCCAATTCTTCATCGTCCCTGGTTGGTGAGAAAACTGCTCAGGTACTTGCTTCAGCTACTCACAGTGGTCCCTAGTAATAAGCTGGATGGTCCCTTAGTGGCAACAGCTTCACCTCTATCTCCGACCACGAAAGGTTCTCCGGCCAGCAGAACTGTCACTTCTGGTAGGACTGCAAGCAGCAATCCCAACCCTACGCTACTCTCTTGCTTCTGGATAGGCCCTCAGATAGCCTAGCAGCCCGATGTCCCTGGAATAGGCCTCAGGCTCTGGCCTAGCAGCCCGGGGGAACATAACACACATCCACCCAGACAGCCATCCATGTGACACAGAACCCAGATCACCTGACCTTACTCAAATAAAAAGGCTCTCCCAGCAGGACAAGGGACCTAAGAAAATCTCTGCCCATTGGCTGAGACACCCCATCTATCTGTCCTTGCAATGCCCTTGTCTTATCTAATGCCACCAGATGCTCGTCCATCTAGTGACAAAAGAGAGAAGTGCAGAAATTCCAGAATTAGGGTGAAATTAATTGACCTCCTATTAATTGGCCAAGGCAACTATCACTTGGCAGGTAAATTTACTAGCAACCCTGCCTAAACCACCCCTGCCAGGGTGCTACATAAAGTTAAAATACATCTTTTTTTTTTGATAGTGGTGCAGCCTCCCACTTCCTGATTTTTTGCCTTGGTGAGGGTGAAGTAGTGATTAACCACCTGCAGTCTCCTGGATATCCATGTCATAAATTCCAGGAGGCTGTGTTCCAGTATTAGCTAAGGAATCATGCTATTTCAATCCTGCATGCAATTCAAGTTTCCAGGACCTAGTAGAAAGAGATCTGTGGCATGTTTGCGCAATCAACAGGGGGTTGCCAGTGGATATTAGGAAGAGGCAGCAGCCCATTGAGGATGGGAGATAAAAGATGGTGTAGAAGCAGATAAGTTCAAGTAGAGCCTTGGCTGCAAGGGGGACACTGCTGGAATCCATGGAGTACTTAGTTTGTTGCTTTTTCAGATCATACATGGCCTCCTATTACAGAGGCTGCATTTAGTTTTGCACAGGTAGCTGGAATGTCCTTTTAAAGGAGGAGTATGAGGTTTTTTAAAAAACTCTATGCTGGCGATTCAGTATGATGTTGCATCTGTCCCATGTGGGCTCTAAGACTGAGAACTGAGCAATTACATGACCACTGATTACTCAGCTTCTGGTCTGTTCAGAGAAGAGAGCAATGGCTGCCAGTCACCCCTCTCCAGACCCAGCTGTCAATCAGGCAGCTGGATGGGTCCATACAATATTGTCAGGATCCTTTCAGAGTCTGAGGCAGCTCTGGTATGTCAGCTGAGAGTGATTCTGAGTCACAGGAGAGCAAAAGTAGGTGCACTCCTGTGACCCACAAAAGCTTTGGCCATACTTCTCTTTTAAACGAAATCGCTGGTAACTTGACAGGCTGTGTCCTTCTTTTCTCTGGTTTGTAGTGTAGCACACCCCCTAGGGAGACGCAAGTAGAAAGGGATCCCCCACCCTGCACAGCCAGGCACACCGCAACTTCACAGCACATTTGAGTCAGAAGAACAGCCCAATGCTTTGTTTTTATGTTTTATTGAGGGGGATAAACTTGGATAGGGATGAGGGTATTATAGGATGCCCACTTGATCAGAACAGTAGAATTCTTCAGGGACATAAACTATATACACTCCGTATATACACTTCTCCTTCTACCTCCAGCATAATCTTGCTTGTAGAACTACATCTCACAGGACCAGCTGCCACTGTTTGGATGATCCAGCAAAGGCTCAGTTAGATCTGTAGCAAATGCTCTTTGCGGGCAGGGACCACGGGCCCTTTGGTATAGTAGCAAAAAGAAAGTCCTAGTGCCCACCTGTTCTCCTCCTGTGGCTACTGATCTCAGCACCAGCTCTTCAGCCACTGCCAGCCTGCCTGGCTGCAGCTGCCACTTTTACTAGCCCTCCTGGCTAAGTCTCCACAGTCCTCCCAGGCTGAATCTGCATCCATCCCAGACTGCTTGCATCCATTCCTCTCAGGCATACCTCACACAAGCCCAGCTGGCTGCCTTCCTCCCTGGAGATTTGCCCAGCAGTGTTCTCCTGCTGTCCTCTGTGTGTAGGGAAGAGGTTCCCTTTGGCACCCAAACCCAGGCCCGAGGTCACCCCTCCCCAGAATAAGGGGCATCTGCACGGGCCACCTACAGCCTAACACTCCATCTCCATCTTCCACCCGAACTCCACTTCCCCAGCTGGGCTGACCCAGAGTATTTGAGGGGGTCTGCCCAGAGGCGTAACTAGAACTTTCAGGGCCCCAGTGCAAGAAATCACGAAGGGCCCCCCTGACTTCGTCCCGGGCCTTTTGCATTGGTCCTAGGGCCCTTTACTCCCGTTGCGGGGCCCTTTATTATGGTAAACAACAAAAGAGAAGAGAATGTGGCCAAAGAGACACCAACTCAGGCTACCCTGTATTAGAAATGTAAAAATTATTTTTATCAAATAATCATAAATATACCCAACAATAATAGATATGATCAAAATAGAAAACCACAAGGAAAAAAATGAAAATAAATTAAAAACTACCCCCGGTCATACCCAAAGGAACCCTTCCAGCTCCCCCCCCCCCCCAAGAGACACCAAGTGACCAACCGCAGTCCCTGCTAAACCAGCCTGCGAGGAAAATACCCAGTAAAACAATGCATAAAGGCAATGCACTGATACCTCTGTCAGAATAGCAACTGGGTGCAACGTCATAAAAGTCCCAATTAAAAATATAAGTGGACTAAAAGTCTGCATGGTGTATAAATGAGATGCCAAAAAGTTATCCGCCGGTGGATGTACTGCTATTCACGTCACTGTGGCCAATCTGTAATATATATATGTGCGGAGCCCTCCGTGTCTTCACCCCACCAGGGATATGAATGGACGATCAAAGTGCTGCTTAAGCTTCTCTCAGATGCCGGGTCACTTGTGTGAAGCAGCTGATCCCTGCTGGATCCGAGCTGTGAGAACTTTAAAAACACTCCGTTGCACTAAGTTTCTTTAGCTCTGTACAGTGCCGGGCTGCCTGTGTGAAGTCTTCCTGCAATCTTAGGGCCACCCCCCCCCCACACAGTGTCGGCACGCCAGGGCCCAGTCGCAAGTACAACTGCTGCGACTCTGGTAGTTCCTCCACTGAGCCTGCCCCCTGCCAACTCATACGTTGGAGATTCATCAGGGCCCTCAGAATACTCCAGGCAGCTCCTCCTCTCCTCCACTCCCATTGTTCTAGAATCTTCTGCAAGTTTCTAGAAGTAGGAGGAGGTATTAGAGATGCTGCCTGTGAGTCACACCAGCCTCCCTGAGTCACTCTCCTGACCCAGATAAAAACACAGGCTTGGCTTCCAGCCAAGCCTAACAATTTACCTACTCTATCAACAAAAATCCTAGCCCTCTAGCAACACAGCTAGGGGGTGCTACAGTAGTGTGTCAGGGTACCGACTGCAATGGCCAAGTCACTTCCTAGAGACGTGAACACTGTCCTGTTGGAACAGGCAAGTTGACTAAACAGTGGAGAGCAGAGAGAGGTGCTTCCAATTACTGGCTGCTGCTACCAGAAGAGGCCCCATGGCGTATAATGTGACAGTGGCTTCAGGTAAGTTTCTCTGGGGTTTTTAAGGCTTAAGAACACACAAAGTAGGTAGGTGCAGGCAGGGTGGGAATTAGGTGTTTTTTTTTCCCCACAAGAGTTATGCATCAAACTTAGACTGGGAAGGGGCACTGCTAGAGAAAAATTTTCAACTGGAACAAAGTAGAGACACAAAAAATAACAAAAAAAAAGCATAAGTGACTAGCCTATAAGGCCAAGGAAGAAATTTGATTTATATATTGTTATAAAATATAAGATTTTTTTTACAGTATGGTACAGTAAAGCTTCATGTATTTCCAAATTTGGACTGGGCCAGAGATGAGGAACAATTATTTTAAAAATGCCTTTAAAGTGGGCCTATCATTATATTTATATTTTCATGGTTAGTCCATGCATGCTATGTAATGTGTAAATGTAATACCAGAGCTTGTTGATCCAGGGCAATATCCAATTGACTTCAGGGGATCATGAGGGCATTTTTTCCCATGCTGGAGCAAATCTGACCATGCTTTATGTGTTTTTTTTTTTTTTACTGTCCTCTAGACCAACTTTGGGTTTGGGATTCTGCATATAGAGGTTTTCTATTTATGCTTTTTTTTTTGTTGAACTAGATGGTTTTTTATTTCCCATGCACATGATGAGATAATTGAAGACAACATATATACACTAACACTATATTCTCTAACATTCATTTTGCAAATTAAATATTTAAATTGTGAAGTGAACACTCTCTACACCAGTGGTGGAACTTCCAGGGTCACAGCAATCGAACTTGCAACTGGGCCCTGGAGTTCCGCCACTGTGGGGGGGATCGCCTGTTCTGACTCTGCCAGGGGGATGGGCCCACCTGCCTATTCTGGCTGTGCTACTGTGAGGGGCCCGCCCGCTGAACGCTGAGGGGAGGCTGAGCTGAGCACTATCACTTCACTGGAGTCTGGACCACCTCATCTATCCTCTCCACTCCAGAGAGAAGATAGGTATTGCATATTTTTTATAATGAATTTGATGATATATCTGTAGAAAGCTCTGGACAAGTATCCTGTTACTTTATGCTCTGCCATGTAAATGTTATTCCAAGATATTGGGGTTGATTTACTAAGGCTAGAGAGTGCAAAATCAGGCTCACTTCTGCATAGAGACCAATCAGCTTCCAGGTTTTATTGCCAAAGTTTAATTGAACAAGCTGAGGTAAGAAGGTGATTGGCTACCCTGCACAACTGCACCAGATTCTGAGTGCACCAGCATTAGTAAATCTTTAGTAAATCTAACCCCATGTCTCTGTTCTCTTTTTTTATTCTGAGACTGTATTGTACTTTGGTTTACAATGTTTTTACAAACCTTTGTATGGCCACTTTGTCTGATATATAAAGGAATTAAAAAAAAAAAAACAAAGCTTTTCTCTTCAGAAGGAGATAACCATTTTCTTTAGGTATCATGCAGAGTCACCATTTTCTTCCTGGACTGAGATGACACAATCATGTAAGTGTCTGTGGTGTATGTAAAGTTCTTGGCATATCTTTGTATGTGTAGTTTGTAAATACATATGTATAGGGATGAGCCGAACACCCCCCTGTTCGGTTTGCACCAGAACATGCGAACAGGCAAAAAATTAGTTTGAACACGCGAACACCGTTAAAGTCCATGGGACACGAACATGAATAATCAAAAGTGCTAATTTTAAAGGCCTATATGCAAGTTATTGTCATAAAAAGTGTTTGGGGACCTGGGTCCTGCTCCAGGGGACATGGATCAATGCAAAAAAAAGTTTTAAAAATGGCAGTTTTTTCAGGAGCAGCGATTTTAATAATGCTTAAAGTGAAACAATAAAAGTGTAATATCCCTTTAAATTTCGTACCTGGGGGGTGTCTATAGTATGCCTGTAAAGGGGCGCATGTTTTGCATGTTTAGAACAGTCTGACAGCAAAATGACATTTCAAAGGAAAAAAAGTCATTTAAAACTACTCGCGGCTATTAATGCATTGCCGGTCCAACAATACACATAGAAGTTCATTGAAAAAAACAGCATGGAAATTCCCCACAGGGGAACCCCGAACCAAAATAAAAAAAAAAAAATGACATGGGGGGTCCCCCTAAATTCCATACCAGGCCCTTCAGGTCTGGTATGGATTTTAAGGGGAACCCCGCGCCAAAATTTAAAAAAAAAACGGCGTGAGGTCCCCATAACAATCCATACCAGACCCTTATCCGAGCACGCAACCTGGCAGGCCGCAGGAAAAGAGTGGGGGACGAGAGAGCGGCCCCCCCTCCTGAACCGTACCAGGCCACATGCCCTCAACATTGGGAGGGTGCTTTGGGGTAGCCCCCCAAAACACCTTGTCCCCATGTTGATGAGGACAAGGGCCTCATCCCCACAACCCTGGCCGGTGGTTGTGGGGGTCTGCGGGCGGGGGGCTTATCGGAATCTGGAAGCCCCCTTTAACAAGGGGACCCCCAGATCCCGGCCCTCCCCCCTGTGTGAAATGTTAAGGGGGTACAAAAGTACCCCTACCATTTCACTAAAAAACTGTCAAAAATGTTAAAAATGACAAGAGACAGTTTTTGACAATTCCTTTATTTAAATGCTTCTTCTTTCTTCTTTCTTCTATCTTCCTTCGGTTTCTTCCTCCATCTTCTTCTTCTGGTTCTTCCTCCGGTGTTCTCGTCCGGCATCTTCCTCCGCGGCATCGGCGTCTTCTTCCCTTCTTCTCCTCGGGCCGCTCCGCATCCATGATTGCATGGAGGGAGGCTCCCGCTCTTCTCTTCATCTTCTTCTCTTCATCTTCTTTTCGGGCCGCTCCGCATCCATGATGGCATGGAGGGAGGCTCCCACTGTGTGACGCTTCTCCTCTTCTGACGGTTCTTAAATAACGGGGGGCGGGGCCACCCAGTGACCCCGCCCCCCTCTGACGCACAGTGACTTGACGGGACTTCCCTGTGGCGTCACGGGGAATGCCACAGGGAGAAGATGAAGAGAAGAAGATGGAGAGAAGAGCGGGAGCCTCCCTCCATGCCATCATGGATGCGGAGCGGCCTGAGAAGAAGGAAAGAAGACGCCGACGCCACGGAGCAAGATGCTGGATGAGAACACTGGAGGAAGAACCAGAAGAACCAGAAGAAGAAGAAGATGGAGGAAGAAACTGAAGGAAGAAAGAAGAAGCATTTAAATAAAGGAATTGTCAAAAACTGTCACTTGTCATTTTTAACATTTTTGACAGTTTTTTAGTGAAATGGTAGGGGTACAAGTACCCCCTTATCATTTCACACAGGGGGGAGGGCCAGGATCTGGGGGTCCCCTTGTTAAAGGGGGCTTCCAGATTCCGATAAGCCCCCCGCCCGCAGACCCCCACAACCACCGGCCAGGGTTGTGGGGATGAGGCCCTTGTCCTCATCAACATGGGGACAAGGTGTTGTGGGGAGCTACCCCAAAGCACCTTCCCAATGTTGAGGGTATGTGGCCTGGTACGGTTCAGGAGGGGGGGCGCTCTCTCGTCCCCCCTCTTTTCCTGCGGCCTGCCAGGTTGCGTGCTCGGATAAGGGTCTGGTATGGATTTTTGGGGGGACCCCACGCCATTTTTTTTTAAATTTTGGCCCGGGGTTCCCCTTAAAATGCATACCAGACCAGAAGGGTCTGTTATAGCTTTTGAGGGGGACCTCACGCCATTTTTTTTTTTAATTTTGGCCGGGGTTCCCCTTAATATCCATACCAGACCTGAAGGGCCTGGTATGGAATTTAGGGGGACCCCCACGTCATTTTTTTTAAATTTTGGCCGGGGTTCCCCTTAATATCCATACCAGACCTGAAGGGCCTGGTATGGAATTTAGGGGGACCCCCACATCATTTTTTTTTTTACATTTTGGTTCGGGGTTCCCCTGTGGGGAATTCCCATGCTGTTTTTATCAATGAACTTCTATGTGTATTGTCGGACCGGCAATGCATTAATAGCCGCGAGTGGTTTTAAATTACTTTTTTTCCTTTGAAATGTCATTTTGCTGTCAGACTGTTCTAAACACGGGAAATATGCGCCCCTTTACAGGCATACTATAGACACCCCCCAGGTACGAAATTTAAAGGGATATTACACTTTTATTGTTTCACTTTAAGCATTATTAAAATCACTGCTCCCGAAAAAATGGCCGTTTTTAAAACTTTTTTTTGCATTGATCCATGTCCCCTGGGGCAGGACCCAGGTCCCCAAACACTTTTTATGACAATATCATGAATATAAGCCTTTAAAATTAGCACTTTTGATTTCTCCCATAGACTTTTAAAGGGTGTTCCGCGGCATTCGAATTTGCCGCGAACACCCCAAATTGTTCGCTGTTCGGCGAACTTGCGAACAGCTGATGTTCGAGTCGAACATGAATTCGACTCGAACTCGAAGCTCATCCCTGCATATATATACGGGAGTGGTCATGTTTATAAATGTGTGTGTGTATATATATAAAGTTTTAGGCAGTTGTGAAAAATTGCTGTAAATTAAAAATACTTTCAGAGCTAGAAGTGTTAATAGTTTATTTTTATATAAAACAAGTAAAAATTCGCGCTGAACTGAAAAAAGCAAGCGGCCAGCAAAGTTCGTAGATAACAAACAAAAAGTCACATGCATAAAAATTATTGTGGCGCTGAAAAGTTCAAAAATGAAATTGAAGAGTGGGAGGAATCCAATCACCAAATATATTGTGCAGATGTAGAAAGAGTCACTCGTCACCACGTGGTAATGTAGTCTGCTTACCAGAAGGTGTTAAGGATTAGGCATAGATGATAAATTCTCAATAGCATCCAGCAAATCCAGCCACTGGAACCCCTCATTAGACCACAACATCCGTGGGATTTCCTTCACATATAAACATCTCCCAATGGTCACTTCAGAATTAGGCAATCAGGCATGTAGTCATCATATATCCGAGGACCCATAGTGAAGCTTGTAATGATAGATAAAAAAACTTTTATTGTAGTAACTTACAGTTGAAGCTTAAAACAGCATGCATCAATGATAGGAACAAACAGCTACAGCAATCAGCGTAGGCAGGCTGACATCCGTACGCTTTTCCTTTAAAGCAGCATTAGTTCTTCTAGGTAGGGATGGGCTGTCTGTTCGGATCGAACATGAGTTCGACTCGAACATTGGCTGTTCGCCCTTTCGCCAAATAGCGAACAATTAGGGGTGTTTGCGGCAAATTCGAAAGCCGCAGAACACCCTTTAAAAGTCTTTGGGAGAAAATAAAAGTGCTAATTTTAAAGGTTAATATGCAAGCTATTATCATAAAAAGTGTTTGGGGGCCTGGGTCCTGCCCCAGGGGACATGTATCAATGCAAAAAAAAGTTTTAAAAACGGCCGTTTTTTCGGGAGCAGTGATTTTAATAATGCTTAAAGTGAAACAATAAAAGTGAAATATTCCTTTAAATTTCGTAAATGGGAGGTGTCTCTAGTATGCCTGTAAAGTGGCACATGTGTTTACAACAGTCCGAGAGCAAAATTACATTTCTAAAGGAAAAAAAAGTCATTTAAAAGTACTCGCGGCTATTAATGAATTGTCGGGTCTCTGCAATACACATAAAAGTCATTGAAAAAAACGGCCTGGGATTCCCCCACAGTCCATTACCAGGCCCTTTGGGTCTGGTTTGAATATTAAGGGGAACCCAAGCCAAAATTAAAAAAAAAATGTGTAGGGGTCCCCCCAGATTCCATACCAGGCCCTTCAGGTCTAGTATGGATATTAAGGGGAACCCTGCACCAAAATTTTTTTAAAAATGGCGTGGGGTCCCCCTAAAAATCCATACCAGACCCTTATCCAAGCATGCAACCTGGCAGGCCACAGGAAAAGGGGGGGGACAAGAGAGTGCCCCCCCCTCCTGAACTGTACCAGGCCACATGCCCTCAACATGGGGAGGATGTTCCCATGTTGATGGGGACAAGGGCCTGATCCCCACAACCCTTGCCCGTTGCTTGTGGGGGTCTGCGGGCGGGGGGCTTATCGGAATCTGGAAGCCCAATCTAACAAGGGGACCCCCAGATCGTGGCCCCTCCCGTGTGAATTGGTAATGGGGTACAAATGTACCCCTACCATTTCACAAAAAAAGTGTCAAAAATGTTAAAAAAGACAATAGCTATTTTTTTGACAATTTCTTTTTTTAATGTCTTCTTCTTTCCCCGCTTCTTCTTCCATCTTCTTCTTCTTCCCCGCTTTGTCCTCCAGACGATCTGCCTCAATGGGAGGTTCTCACTGTGTGACACTTCTGTTCTGTTGACAGTTCTTATATAAGTGAGGGTGAGGGTTATTACGTAAACGGGTGACCCCACCCGCCTCTGACAACACGGGGAAAGCCATAGGGAATTCCCCATGTGTCAGAGGGGGAAGAAGCCACGGAGGATGATGCCGGACAAGAACACCGGAGGAAAAAGCAGAGGACCGCAGGAAGAAGCAGAGGAAGAAACGGGGGAAGAACAAGATGGAGGAAGAAAACCAAAGGAAGACCAGAAGAAGATGGAAGAAGAAGTGGGGAAAGAAGAAGACATTAATAAAGGAATTGTCAAAAACCAGCTATTGTCTTTTTTAACATTTTTGACACTTTTTTTGTGAAAGGGTACGGGTACATTTGTACCCCATTACCAATTCACACGGGGGTGGGATCTGGGGGTCCCCTTGTTAAAGGTGGCTTCCAGATTCCAATAAACTCCCCGCCCGCAGACCCCCACAACCACCGGGCAAGGGTTGTGGGGATGAGGCCCTTGTCCCCATCAACATCCTCCTCATGTTGAGGGCATGTGGCCTGGTACGGTTCAAGGGGGGGGCGCTCTCTCATCCCCCCCTCTTTTCCTGTGGCCTGCCAGGTTGCGTGCTCAGATAAGGGTCTGGTATGGATTTTTAGGGGGATCCCCATGCCATTTTTTTTTTATTTTGGCGCGGGGTTCCCCTTCAAATCCATACCAGACCTGAAGGGTCTGGTATGGATTTTGAGGGGGACCCCCACTCCATTTTTTAAAAAATTTTGGTGCGGGGTTCCCCTTAATATCCATACCAGACCTGAAGGGCCTGGTATGGAATTTGGGGGGATCCCCACGCATTTTTTTTTTAAATTTTGGTTCAGGGTTCCCCTTAATATTCATACCACACCCAAAGGGCCTGGTAATGGACTGGGGGGATCCCATGCCATTTTTTTAATGACTTCTTTTATCTGTATTGCCGGGACCGACAATTCATTATAGCCGCGGGTACTTTTGAATGACTTTTTTTCCTTTAGAAATGTCATTTTGTGCAGGGACTGTTCTAAACACGGGACAAGCCTGCTGTGCCTGCAAGCATGTTTAGAACTGCGCAAGATCAAGGAGAGCACTGCGCATGCGCAAGCGGCTCTTGCACTCGTTTAAATGTGTTTGTTCACTGCGCGGCCAAAATCTTAGTAAATGTCAAGCAACGTAAATGCAATTACATGGGTTGAACAGGCGCACACAGGTCATGTTAGCATGCTATGTTGCGAATATGTGACATGCACCTTGTTAAAATTATGTAAAAAGACTGTCACTCCTCTAGCTCCTCCTAAAAGTGCATTTAACCTTCCCCCAAATGATTTCCTTGGGCTACCTTTTCCTTTTAAAGGGGAATTCCACACTCCATTCTACAATGCTTTTGTCTCCCCCTTCCAATGCATATGATTTCTTTCGGCTAACTTTTGCTTTTAAAGAGGAACTCCACACTCCATTCCATTCTCCAAAGGCTGGGAGCTGCCTTCACCAATACAAACCACATCCTTTTTCAGTGCATACAACAGGGCCAGCTAGGAAAGGGGCGAGAAGAGCGATAGCCCAAACCCCTCCTGAACCATACAAGGCCACATCCACTCAGCATAGCTGGCTGCCTTGGGGGCATATTGGGCTCAGCAAGGACCCTGTACACACTAGTTTAAAGGGGCTTTCCACATTCCATAAAGCCCCCTGCCTGCAGCCCATTACAGGCAGAGTAAGCTCCCCCCCCCCCCCAAAGTTACTAGCGTTTCATCAATTTTGCATTTTTAAAGGCAATTCTCCTTGTTTTGTTTTTGGGGTTGCCCAAATTGGTGACATTGATATATGTCCCTTAGGGTGGGCCCTGGGCCCCAATACCCATTTTAAGGCCAATAACTAGATGATAAGCCAGCCAAGTGGGGACTAGCAAAATTAACAAGTCAGTTCCAATAGACTGCAATGGTATATGTTGTATACCTTTTGCCCATGTTAGGCTCTTTGTTTGCCCCCCTGGACCGGGGGGTGTTTGTCCCATCTGTAATTTTGTAGCATGCTGGATGATATGCTTAATTTTGGACAGGGGGTGGCTTATTTTGTGCTAGCTGCATTTGGGTTGGTCTGGGCATGCTCAGGGACTTTGCTTTTTTTAAAAATTCTTTTTGTGTGTGAACAGCACTTGGATGTTTCTGGGCATGCTCAAAGAGTGTGTTTTTTGGTTTAGTAATTTAAGGACATCCTTAACAGGTGTACCCACTTTGAAGTTCTGTCTCTACATTGGGTGAACTTGCATTTTGTGTGTTTCATGGACTGTGCATGTGGTTTCAATTGCCTCATTAGCACGCAAACCTTTGTTATATAAAGCTTGCAGATAGCATTCTTTACCTTGGCCTGAAAAGTGTCAAGATTGTGTGTGTGTGGGGCCGGCAAGAGAGTACATTTGGGTGTCCTTATAGAGTTTGTAACACGTGTATTTTCTATTTGTATTTTGTTTCTTATGTCTTTGCAAAACAGCTGTGTTTTAGGGCAAGTTTTTTTTACTTTGTTTTATTGTATTTTTTTGGGGGGGGGTGGGGGGGATTTAACCCAGAATTTTTTTTAGATGTTGTCAATGTGTGTCGTTTGTAGGTTGTTTCACTTTGATTTAATTGTCCGTGCTGCATTATTTTTCAAAATCTTCTTAAGATGTTGTGACAAATTAATAGATGTCCATTTGTGGTCGCACTCCTGTTAATTTCCTTTGCAAAATATTCAGACTTCAAAACCATATTCTGTTAGTGTCTCAAATTAACATACATGTGTTTTTTGCTTTCCTTGCTCTTGTCCAAGTCCTGTTTTGTTGACCAATAACATTTATAGACAATTTTTTTGTTTTATGTGTTTAAAGAAAGAAAGAAAGAAAGAAAGAAAGAAAGAAAGAAAGAAAGAAAGAAAGATGCAGATAAAGATACTCCAAACACCTGAGGTTAGCGCTTCAATCTTCCGGCACCATAGTTGTTATGGTGTCAGGGTGATTGAAGCGCATTATTTCTATTATTACATTGTAATATGAAATTAAATCATTCAACTCACCATAATGCAGAATCAGTGGAAGCCCTGAGCGTGTCACCTGCCACCAGATGCCAGCAGAGTCCGTCCTTGCATCAGGTGACTCCCCAGCAGAGTCCATCCTTGCATCAGGTGCCTCCCCAGCAGAGTCCGTCCTTGCATCAGGTGCCTCCCCAGCAGAGTCTGTCCTTGCATCAGGTGCCTCCCCAGCACTCCGTCCTTGCATCAGGTGCCTCCCCAGCAGAGTCCGTCCTTGCATCAGGTGCAACACGCACTACACTGATTACTACAATACGCACTACACTACACTGTTCACTACACCACCCATTACACTGATTACCATAACACCACCCATTACACTGATTACCACAACACCCACTACTCTGATTACCACTACGCTAATTACTACAACACGCCCTGCACTAAATTACCACAGCACCCACTACACTGATTACCACTATACAACACTGATTACTACACTACACTGATTACTACTACACTATCCACTACACAGCAATACCCAGCAGAGCCGTGTCCAGAAGATGTTAAAATATAAAAAGGACACCACGCTACGGTCAGAGAAAAATATAATAATAAAGCTTCTCCCCTAAAGTGTTATAAATAACAAACTTTGTAATGTGGGGGGGGGGTGTATGGTGATAAGAGGGCGCTATAAAGTAAAGTGCAAATGTGCAATGATCATAGAACCTGTAATGGATTAGATAACAGTAATTCAATGATATAATATTGTACCACTTTGAAAGCAATATATATAAACCATACAATTGTGCTATCAACGACCTGCAATAAAGTGCATGTGCTCAATACTGATATAAATCAGTGATACAGTAATAAGCAGTAACCACTATGCAGCAATAATGGATTACAGCACAGTGTGTATAGTCAGAGCAGACTATAGATGTACCAACATGTCACTTGTTACAAATAAAAAGGGATGGCAATCAGTGGGAGATGTTTTTGCTGTGCAGTGACCACTGTCATCTGTCCCCTTTCATATGATGAATGCAGCTCATGTCAACAAGCATTCATGGTGTGCCTTGTGCTTTCATCCATATAACTTCACATAAATAACTGGATGTAGTAGTGGCTTTGTAGCAGTAAACTGTATGGGTCCTTTTATTTGGATACATTGCCATAGCATGGTAAAATGCTTTCATTCTGAAAACCACCCCAACGCACAGGGCTCATTCACACAGGTAAAGAGCCTCATACAGCATGAAGACACTTCATTTTTTTGTACCAGTACTGAGCTTCGTGCGGGTGGCCTATTTATATGTGAATGGACAGACAGTTGTATGGACTCACCTGCACAGCCGAATTTGAAAGGTACACAGGGACAGGCACACATCCCCCAATGCGCGGGCTCTGCAATGTACTCACCCGGCAGCACATGCACCCAATGTACATAAAAAAAAATTTTGTCTGACACATGGGGCGGCAGTGACGGCGGCGGATGATCACATCCTTGTGTTCAGTGGAGAACGGGGAGGGGCCGCCAATCTCGGCAGCCAATAGGCTTCAGTGTACAATAGAATTTTCTATTTGTACACTGAAGAGAGAAGCCGATTGGCTGCCCCTCTCCTCTGCACTGAACACAAGGGGAAACAACACTTGTGGCGGCGGCGGCGGCCATGTTTGTGTTTTAGCAAAAACATTCCCGATTTTCTCGGGACAAAAGCAAAACCCCGGGAAAATTATCGGAACAAGCTTGAATCGGGACGAGGGTCCCAAATTCAGGATTGACCCGGGAAAATCGGGACTGTTGGCAACTATGCTGGTGATTTTATCATCCAATCATGTAGAAGCAAAGATGCTGTTTTTTTATTTTCCTTGCATGTCCCCCTCGGATCTCCAGCAACTGCACCTCCAAGTGCACTTGTAGTGCAAAGTGGATTTGCTTTTAGTAAATAAACCCCAAAGTCCAAGATACCTGCTAATTTGGGGTGTACAGAGCAAAATGCTAGAGTGTAATTTACCTAATGGGGAAACTATTTAGATTGACCTGTGTGTCGCCAAAGAAAGACATTGGTAGGGTTTTACCCTCACTTCCTGTTTAGCTATGTGACAGGAAGTAAATAAATTTGGAGAAAGTGGAAAAATTTGGGAGGTGTGCAGACTACCACAAAAACTGGCAAGACTTCTAATCCCTCTGCACTCTATCCCCAAGCAAAAATAAGAAAGGATTTCATTTAGTTTAACTTTGCAAAGACACATTCCTAAGTTCAACTGTGATGCATGTCAATGACCCATTTAGACCTTGTTTAATATAAAACACCAGTTGCCTTTCACTATAAACATTTGTTAGTCCAGTCATGGAAATCTGCATCTGCTCTACTATTAATTTAAATCAAAATATGGATCCCCGTAGCTAGATGCACGACCGCTGTCTATACGAGATGCACGAGTGCTGTGTGTGTGTAGGTATGTGCCCCTGGTGCATATCTGGCTCCCGGAAGCAGCGGACAGCACACAGGAATGACATCACGTCCCTACAGGAAGTTGCTTGTACCGCTGCTAATTTCTTCCCACCACCATGCCCCACTCACTGTTCTCTGAGGAAGAGATGATCCTTATTTGCAAATGAAGAAAACAATTTTTTTTTTAAACATGGGGTGGTGTTTGTGTGGGTCCCTAAAACACATTCAGACATATTAGGGCCAATTTAGACAGTATCCGATTTACCTACCAGCATGTTTTTAGAGTGTGGGAGTACCTGGAGGAAGTCCACGCAGGCACAGGGAGAACATGCAAACTCCAGGCAGATGGTGTCGCAGGATTCGAACCAGCAACCCTTTTTGCTGCTAGGTGAAAGTGCTAACCACTATACTACTGTGCTGCCCGAATATATATCTATAGATGTAGGTTCTTGTGTCCACCAGCAGAGAAAAGTTGGGTAGATGCCACACTCCCAATTCTGGAGGCATAATAATGGTCTAGCACAGGGGTCTTCAAACTACGGCCCTCCAGTTGTTCAGGCACTACAATTCCCATCATGCCTAGTCATGTCTGTGAATGTCAGAGTTTTACAATGCCTCATGGGATGTGTAGTTCCACAACAGCTGGAGAGCTGTAGTTTGAAGATTCCTGATCACTCTAGTATGTCTTGAAAAAAGGTGGTTTCTCATGTGCCTTGTATAATGCATACCAATAGGAAAATACAAGTGGGTCATGACACGTCTTCATTCCAAATTTGGCACTTAAGATGGTCATGCACTATGCAATCTGATTGGCCAATCTCTGTCCAACTCGATATTTAGGCAAAATAGGTAATAGGAAGACTTGAACAATTAATTCAAATTATAGGAAATCAACCAGGCTCTTGCACTTGATCTATTTTTTTAAGATCTAACTGATTGCAGTGTATGTCACCTTTAAAGATCAAGATCGAAAAATATTAATTTATTGGGTTTAGAAACACTTCTCTATTCTGTGTAATGTATTGAAATATTTTGGTAAAAATCGAAAAAAAACTAATTTCAAAGATATATTAGAAGTAATAGGAATGAGATTAGCATCAAAAGGGTTAATTCACTGAGAACACCTACTAATTGCCTCACAAGACACATCCAATGAGATGAAATTACCCAAATGTATTGGGCGTGCGCTATTATCAATAAGAAAACTGCAGTTACCCTAGCACCAGTTTACATATTTATTATCGTGTTGCGCGTCTGACCTCAACCCAATAGAACACCTTTGGGATGTATTAGAGTGGACACTGTGAGCCAGGCCTTCTCGTCTACATCAGTGCCTGACCTTACAAATGGGCTTCTCGAAGAATGATCAAACATTCCCATAGACACACCCCTAAACCTTCCCAAAAGTGTTGAATCTGTTATAGCTCCAAAGGGTGGGCCAACTTAATACTGAACCCTACAGAATAAGACTGGAATGCCATTAAAGTTCATGTGCATGTAAAGGCAGGTGTCCCAAAATGTTTAGTAATATAGTGTATGTGAGAACTGCACTGCTGACTAAGAGTAGACAAGGTGATTTTTTAAATCATTAAATTATGTTATTATGATACACTCTTTTTGTGTTATAACATGTGCTACTTGAAAGGTTTTCATGTGTATACCTAGCACATTGGCTTAACTGCAGCAGCTGATATCTTCCTATTTATTGCATCACGGGATTTGCCTTATTTAAAAAAAAATATATATATATTATACTCTACGGCACGAAGTAACATGTTGAGATTTATGGACAATAATACTAACAGTAGTTTGTGTGTTACTGTGTGTCACAGTGTTGGGGATAGGATCTAAAAATTTGCAACATTGATGCACAACATTTTAAGCACCTAGGAGAATAGAGAAATGAGACAGATCGCTGCTCAAGGGTAGTAATATAATCCGCTGGGTCCTAGCTCCGGCTCGCAACCGTGAACATGTAGACCAAGTGAGAAAAATTAGCTGCACACCAACATCCGACCAACAGGTTTATTGAATGACTGCCACCAGGACTAAAACAACAGACCAAGGGGTGACGATGTTTTACACATACATTGTGCTTCTTCAAAACCCCCTGTTTGACACAGGATCGGGATCTAAGGATCAGGGACAGGATCAATGGATTTTGCACCTAAGGAACTATACCCGATCAGTACAGTATACCTACTTTTGGACTTTGCGTCCTCAGTACCTGTAAAGTAGAAGAAAAAAAATGCCACGATTCGAGTAGTAATGTATACCTACTTTTGCCCCACCCTGAATATAAAATTGTCTGCCTAAGCCTATCCAATATGTATTAGAGGTAAACAAGCCAGGGTGAAAATGACTTTTCCAGCAATAAGTGCCGATTCACACAGGGGCAACACGACTTCAGCGCGTCTTTGCAAGGCGAATTCAACGCAGCTTCAGCGCGACTTCAAGTCGCCTCCAGGACAGGCGACTTTGGCTGTGGCCAATCACAGAATAATCAGCTCCCTGGGAGGGGTTTTCCTGGGTAAACTAATTTCTTTTCCTGTAAAGTCGCTTCAGTATAGATGGAGATCGGACTTGGAGGCGACTTTCATTGAATTCTATGGGTACAGGTTGCCTAGAAGTCAGATTGAAGTAGTGCAGGAACCTTTTTTGAAGCCGGAGCGACTTCAGTAGTGTACATTAAGACGCTCTCATTGACCATAATGCATTTCCCAAAGTCAAGCGACTTGGGGCGACTTGAGGGCTGACAAGTCGGATCCCAAGTCGTTGTAGTGTGTACCGACCCTTAAGCTACAATAGACTTCCTTCACAAATGTTTAGCACATCTTGGATAAGTATCTTTATTTTTGCCATGTGACTGTATTTTTTTTTCAAATCTCATTGAACTCAACTGAAAATGACTATCACTTTTTTATGAAAATAAGAAACCTTATCCTGGTATGTTAGCTCAGTGAACTGAGCCTAATGTGTGTCAAGTTTCATTAAAAAAAATGAGAGACAGAGGTAAAATTGTAATGTCCTTGCTCCCGACTGACAGAAAGATGTAGATGAGTACACTGTATCACAAGACAGGGAACATCACAAGACTGACCGGCTGGATGCATGCAATGTATAATAAACTACTGTTAGGTTAAATCATTTATCCGCTATAGAAAAATGGGATGATTTACTAAGATGGAAAGCTTGCTGGCAGTGCATGTCAGTTAGGTTTTGCTCAGCTCCACTGGCAGTACGATTCTACCTTTTGAAGTAATACAGTCCTACATTACATGTGCACGTGGAGTGGTTTTAGTGGCAACGTTTTCAGATGATGTGGATGATTAATTAAAGGCAAACTATAATCGTTTTAGGTGAGTACAGTGGAACCTTGGATTACGAGCATAATCTGTTCCACGAGAATGCTTGTAATCCAAAGTACTCGCATATCAAAGCGAGTTTCCCCATAGAAGTCAATGGAAAAGAAGATAATTCGTTCCGCATTGACTTCTATTGCATGCAATACCGCATGTGGCCAGAGGTGGGGGGCGTTGGAGAGCCTCGGAAATACTGAGGGACAGCTCTGCTGAACTCGGAAAGCCTCGGAAAGGCTCGGAAATACTTGGACGGAGTATTTCCGAGTGTTTCTGAGTATTTCCAAGTGATTCCGAGTATTTCCGAACGGCTCCGAGTGTCACTGGCGCCCCAGCACCTCTTGCCAAACGCGGTACTGCACATCTCATTAGCTTAAATTCTGCTTGTTTTGGAAGACAACACTCGCAAACTGAGTTTGCTGAAAAGTTTTATCCCTATTGTGTGGTCACCAGTACGGTACTTGTACATTGAAATCATATCCCCTCTCAAGTGTCTCTTCTCTAGAGAAAATAAGTTCAGTGCTCGTAACCTTTCCTCATAAATAAGGTCCTCCAGTCCCTCTATTAGCTTTGTTGACCTTCTCTGGACTCTGTCTAGTTCCAACACATCCTTCCTGAGGACTGGTGCCCAGAACTGGACGGCATACTCCAGGTACAGCTGGACCAGAGTCTTGTAGAGTGAGAGAATTATCGCTTTATCTCTGGAGTTAATCCCCTTTTTAATGCATGCCAACATCCTGTTGGCTTTGCTTGCAGCAGCTTGGCATTGCAATCCATTGCTGAGATCTACAAGGACCCCCAGGTCCTTTTCCATCCTAGATTCCCCCAGAGGTTCTCCCCCTAGTGAGTAGATTGCCTTCATATTTTTGCCACCCTAATGCATTATTTTACATCTTTTTACATTAAACCTCATTTGCCATGTAGTTGCCCACCCCATTCATTTTTTCAGATCTTCTTGCAAGGTTTCCACATGCTGCGGAGAAAATATTGCCCTGCTTATGTTAGTATTGTCTGCAAATACTGAGATTGAGCAGTTTACCCCATCCTCCAGGTCGTTTATTAATAAATTAAATAGGATTGGTCCCAGCACAGAACCCTGGGGGACTCTGCTTTCCACACCGGAATGTGTGAATGGACACACAGAGCAGTGGCTCGGGAGCAAGCCTGCTTGGGTGCCCCCCATTGCAAGCTGCTGGCTCTGGGGGGCACTCGACAGAAGGGAAAAAAAACCATTGCACAGAACAGGTACGTATAACATGTTTGTTATTTTTTTTTTTAATTGCCTTTAATATCACTTAAAAGCCCCTTTTACACAGGTGTCATCTGTTCAGTTTAGTTCACTTCAGTTTACATCCATTTTACAACAGGTTTTACTTCCCTCCAGTGTTCAACCATGACTCAGCCCTACTGTAAGTGGGAAATTCCCAGTGACAGCAAAATGTTAACAAAGGTACCGATATAAAAAATGCATTTACCAAAACAGAGTGCCCCCCCCCCAATCCATTCTAGGCCCTTCGACTTTTTTATACAGCTTTTGACATATTTGAAGTGCCCAATGCTGTGGAGCGTGGAGACCTGGTGGATCACTTTAGCGGAGATTTGTCAATATATGTGTGTATATGTTATATTTCTGGTGAGTGCATAAAGGGTGGAGGCTTGAACTTGTGTTCATCTTCACGTGGTGCAACATCCTATTCAACTTTAGGAGATTTTCTACTATTTGCATTTATATGGTATATTTCTAGTGAGTGCATAAAGGGTTGTGGATTAGTGTCACCTTTTTTCCTTATGTGGTGGAGTATTTTATCCAGCTTTGGAGGATCATCAAACTCATAACATTTATTGGACTTTTTGATGGATTTCTTTGTCAATGTTAAAGCACTGTATATTTTAAGCGCTGCACTTTTAGCTGTTTTATTTTCACAAGGTATGAATAGTTACCTTGAAGGCCAGCTGCTTTAATTTCTAAGCGCTCACTTTTTTTTTCTTTTTGTTTATATGCAATAAAATAAATGTTTGCTTTTGGGATTAATAACCATTGATAGACTCACCAGCATTGAATGTCTGGTAAAATGTATATTGCCTCTTACAATTATAATAAAAATGAACTCTGCGAATGGCTTAACATTTACACAGCGGTCATAAATAATCGGTGGAATGTGTCCAGTATGTGTATATCCTACTATCATCAGCTTCATCTAGTGGCACAATGCTGTATTTTACTGATTGCAGTATTTCAAGAAAAGACTGCTTTATGGCCACTAGATGGAGCTGAAAATCATAATCAATACACATATTAGACACATAACTGGGGTTATTCGCAGTGGCTGCTCCAATGCTAATTCACTCACACAGAAAATGTTTAATAAAGAGACCCCTAATGCCCTGTACACACGGTCGGATTTTCCGACAGAAAATGTGTGATAGGACCTTGTTGTCGGAAATTCCGACCGTGTGTGGGCTCCATCACACATTTTCCATCGGAATTTCCAACACACAAAGTTTGAGAGCAGGCTATAAAATTTTCCAACAACAAAATCCGTTGTTGGAAATTTTGATTGTGTGTACACAAATCCGACGCACAATGTGCCACGCATGCTCAGAATAAATTAAAAGATGAAAGCTATTGGCTACTGCCCCGTTAATAGTCCCGACGTACGTGTTTTACATCACCGCATTTAGAACGATCGGATTTTCCGACAACTTTGTGTGACCGTGTGTATGCAAGATAAGTTTGAGCCAACATCCGTCGGAAAAAATCCATGGATTTTGTTGTCAGAATGTCCGATCAATGTCTGATCGTGTGTACGGGGCATAACAGTCCCTGAGACAAAACTAGTATGTTTGTGTGCCTCCCCTTCTCCTGTACTGCACCTGGCTCTGAGTCATGCAAAAACAGATTAAAACCAGCATTCCTTGCATCATTATTCTGTTGTTGGGTTTGTAGGTGAAACCTACTTACATACTGAGGCAGATCTCATCAGGTACACTTTATTATTACTACTATATTTTATAGCATAATCATACAAATGTGGGTCAGTGGGTCTCTACCCTGAAATCCTGTACATGTGCAGTCCTCCTAAGGCACTTCTGCTCACAAGAAAAGAAGAATACATGTAAGCTTTTAAAAATTAGATCATTGTTCAGAAGTAAGGTTGAACTTCTATAACATTTTGAAAAGTGACTTGTTCTAAAAAAAACTTCTCCATTTAGCCAAAGAGAATGTGTGTAGCCAGAAGGACAAATGAGTCAAAAGCTGGCCAAATATCTCAATATTTTAACACACGATGCTATTACACCTCCATTTCCTGTCGCATCATGGCAGCATACACTTTGGGTTGTGACTCCGCCCCTCACAACCTGATAGGACCACATAGCTATAAATTGCAGAGATGGCCCCCGCCCCAGTATTCTCTTATTTTTCCTCACCTGAAGGACCGAAGATGTCAGAAGAACCCTCTTACCGAATTCGCCCCAGCCAGGTTCTAGCCTCTCCTGGGTGGAAGTCCTTGCCTGTACATCCTCTAAACGAGCTAGATGGAAGGAACCCCACTCTGGTGATCTCAGGGGTATGTGCGGCTCCAGTATAAGCCTTAAATAGGCTTAGTTGTGTGCAGCGGTCTCCATTTGCCTTTTCCATCCTGTGGTGTGGCTTGCTGGGCGTTGTGGTTAATCTGTGTCTCCCCTGGTACGTACGGGCGTCTCGGCACTTCCGTGCATGCGCAGTGCACGCTCTCAGGGCGTCCTGGCATCTTTGCCAGGTTTCAAGATGGCGCCAAGCTCGGCTCGGCGCTACTGCGCATGCGCGGGCGGGACGTGACCCCGGCGGCCATGGCGGTTCATTTAAAAAGGCTCAGACTGTCATTTTCTGGTGCCTCCTGTTACCTGAAGATATCTGACTATATTATCAGCTCTGCTTCACTCCTGGCGCTCCCCCCTCGGGGTAAGTGTTTCTCCCTCTCTACTGGTACCCTTGATTGTCTGTTTGCTTGCTTATACCTGCCTGTATCCCTCCAGGTGTATCACAGTTTTCCTTTCCATGGAGACCACTGCCCCAGCAGATCACCATCAGCCCAATAGGTAAGGGGGGGGGGATGTTCATGGTAAGTAGTGAAGATTGAAAAAGAGAGCAAGATCCTGCTAATGCTGCCTAATTGGTCAGCCCTACCAGGTCATCAAGGTCGTCAAAATCAAGGCGAAGAGAGACCTCAGGAGAAGCTGCTCCAGTCATAGGCGAAGTGGCTCACACAGCAGAAGTCGCTCAGCCCACAGGGGAAGCCGTAGGAGGAGCCGTTCCTACTCTAGGCATAGACATTCCCATTACAGAAGATCCCCTGCTCGTAGGCGTCAGTCTCCTGCACACCCTTCCTGTCCAGTGGGGAATGCTTGCTGGGTATGCGGGGCCACAGCCCTACCAGACAGATTGGCCTGCCGCAGATGTATGGATGAAGCCACCAGGGAGAAAGAGCTGGTCACTATAGAACCTACCGGAGTCCCTGCTCTGCATGTCTCAACTCCAGATGTGGAGGCTACAGCCCAAAGCGCCTCACCATCTCATCCCAGCACGTCAAGGGAACAAGAATTCCCGTCAGACGATGAAGAGCTGGAGGCGTCAGCTGGGTTTGATTTCTCGCTCATAGGACCCTTTGCAAAGTCGGTCAAAGAAGCGATTAACTGGGAGGAACCCGAGGAGGTACAGCAGAAACAGAGAAAGTATTTCCCGAACCTCAAGAAAGTGCCTGAAGCCTTTCCATTTATAGAGGAGCTAGATGGGCTTATTAAAGAGGAATGGCAGAATCCGGAGAAGAAAATTAGTCTTTCCAACAGACTTGCTAAGTTGTACCCTCTGAAAGAGCCCAAGGTGTCTCCCTTGGTTTCCCCTCCAGTGGTAGACGCTTCTTTGATGCGCCTAGCCAGGCACGTGACGCTCCCCATTGAGGACGCAGTGACGTTCAGGGATGTATTGGACAGGAAGGTGGATACAGACCTTAAGAGGGCCTACATCTTCGCAGGAGGGGCCTGCAGACCAGCAGCGGCACTGGCCGCCATCGGAAGAGCTATTTCGGGTTGGTCATCAAACACCGCAAAACTTGTTGCCGAGGGCGCAGATCAAGACCAGATCATTAAAGCCCTACAAGACACCAATTACCCAAAACAATATTTTATTCATACCTCCAAATCAAACACTTCTTTTCTACCAAAAACCCCACACTATCTTTAGATAAACCTACCCAATTCGAAATGCTATGTGCTACAGGCCCTCATGAACCCCAACTGATATCCACCATTTATAGAATACTCCATGAGGCCAACCCCCTAAAAATAGATACGCATTATTATATGAAAAAATGGTCACAGATTCTCCAACATGACATATCTCTCCTAGACTGGGACAAGATTTGGATCTCCATCTCCAAGAGCTCCAGATGTATTTCCCACAAAGAAATAGGTTACAAAGTACTTATGTTTTGGTATAAAACTCCAGAAAGACTACATGCGGCGGATCCGTCCATATCCCAAATATGCTGGAGATGTAATAAGAAAGTAGGCTCCCATTTTCATATCTTTTGGGAATGCTCTTTGGTTACGCAACTTTGGGAGCAGATCCAAAAGTTATTAGAGAAACTGGTGGGAATCCTCGTTCCCCTGGATCCCATATATTATCTACTTGGTCTTCCCTATCAAGGTCTTCACAAAACAAAACAGAAACTGATGTCATACGTATTACTAGCAGCTAAAAAAACTATCCCCAAACTTTGGCTATCCACTTCCCCTCCCACCCTACCACATACTCTAACCATCTTAATGGATATGCGTAGAATGGAACATCTAACTGCCATTGTTGAAGGTTCCATACAGAAATTTTCTATCATCTGGCAACCTTGGGACGACTATGATGACAATAGTACGACAAATGAAACAGGATGAAATGATAGACGTCTATGGCAATAAACATTTTATATCTCTTGGGCTAACACACACCTTACCCCTCTGTTTGTGCAAATTCTCCTCAACAAGATTTCCTTTTCCTATAGGACAAGTAATGTAATCACAGTAGATTCGCCTAATTAATAACCAAAGGTTCTTATCACTTGTTATTCCTAACCTTACAGTTGTAGTGTAAGATATCCTATGGTTCCTGATAAGGTCATGCACTCTCGATAGACAGTATTGAAGCCTCATGTTTTCCTTTTTTTTCTGAATGTGACAACGATGTTATTATAAATGTCATGAAAAATGTTAAATAAACAATTTAAAAAAAAAAAAAAAAAAAAGCCCTACAAGAACTCAGCCTTGCAGGGGACTTTGTGGCGGAAGCCTCCGTAGATACCATCAGGTCCGCTTCAAGATCCATGTTAGCCACTGTAATGGCCAGGAGGGCGCTATGGCTTAAGCCCTGGTCGGCCGACCCTGCCTCAAAATCCAACTGGTGCCGGATTCCATATGACGGGGTAAACCTCTTTGGTGCAAAGCTGGATACAGCGATTTCCAAAGTGACAGGCGGGAAGTCAGGTCTTATCCCTTCAGACAGGAGACCGAAACAACAAAGAGCGCCTCCCTCCCTATGGGCCTGGGAAGGAGTACAGGAGAACTTGGAAGAACCCTCCTTCCTAAAATTCCAAAAAGCCAAAACTCCTGCCTCCAATGAGCAGAAACCTTTTTGAAGGTACGCCTGCCCAACCAGCGATAGTGGGTGCCAGGCTCACAAGATTCAAGTTGGTTTGGGCGGAATTGATAAAAGACCCATGGACAGTATCCACCATCCGCGTCGGGCACAGGTGGTCATTCAAAAACCGCCCCCCAAGGGGTCACTTCTGTGCAACCAAGCTCCCTCCGTCCAGAGAAAAAAGTCTGTCCCTGGTACAGTATATACAGGATCTGCTACGGAAGCAAGCAATAGCGGAGGTCTCACCATCTCAAAGAGGGCAGGGTTTCTATTCCCCACTCTTCCTAGTAAAAAAGAAGTCAGGGGATTTTCATCCTGTCCTGGACCTAAAAAACCTCAACCGGTCAATCCAGGTAGAAACGTTCAGGATGGAAAGCCTACAATCAATCCTCCAAGCGATAAATTGGGGGGATTGAATGCTTTCGATCGATCTTCAGGACGCATACCTGCATATCCCGATCCATGCAGAGTTCCAGAGCTTCCTTCGTTTCACTATAGACAACTGGCACTTCCAGTTTCGAAGTCTCCCATTCGGGATCTCCACCGCACCCAGGACATTCACAAAGGTTCTATTGCCCGTGATAGCCCACCTGAGAGAGAGAGGATTGAGGGTCCATCATTACCTGGACGACATCCTGTCCAGGTAAGTCGCTCATCCAGCATCGAGAAATCCTGGTCTCCACCTTACAGTCCCTAGGGTGGCTGATAAACTGGGAGAAGAGCAGTATCCATCCCACTCAGAGAATGGTCTTTTTGGGGGCCGAGCTAGACACAAGGGAGAACACGGTAGAGCTTCCAAGGGAGAAGATTCCTCCCCTAATTCAGAAGGTGAAGAAGGCCATCTCGGCCAAGAGGCTACCGGTCAGAGCATGCCTCAGCATCCTGGGCTCCTTAGCATCTACCATTCCGATGGTCCAGTGGGCGCAATGGAACTCGAGGCCTTTCCAAATTTCCTTTCTGCGCCAGTGGAACGGTATCTCAATGTCCCAGTCGATCTACATCTCTCAGGAAGGGAAGCAATCATTGCTGTGGTGGACACGACCTCGCAACTTGAGAAGGTGCAAACACATAATCACTCCTCACCAGGAGACGGTGACCTCAGATGCCAGTCTGCAGGGGTGGGGAGCCCACTATCAGGACTACGCAGCTCAAGGGCGCTGGCCGTTCAGGATACAGGATTCAGTGTCGAATGTGTTGGAGATGAGAGCAGCATTTCAGGCCCTCCTGTCCTTCAGCTCCCTCTTGAGGGGGAAGCATGTCCTTCTGAGGATGGACAACAAAGTTGCGGTTGCCTATATCAA
The DNA here is from genome assembly GCF_042186555.1 of Aquarana catesbeiana. Taxonomy (NCBI): domain Eukaryota; kingdom Metazoa; phylum Chordata; class Amphibia; order Anura; family Ranidae; genus Aquarana; species Aquarana catesbeiana. The sequence continues at coordinate 78,376,753 of NC_133330.1, read as the reverse complement.
CAGGCAGGGGGGCACTAGAAGCAGGTCCATGATGCAGGAGGTCCGTCCTGTCCTAGAATGGGCACAGCTGAACCTGTTAAGTTTAAGGGCAGTTTATGTACCAGGAGTCCAGAATGTGTTTGCCGGCTCGCTGAGCAGGAATTTCACCTCCAACCACGAGTGGTCTCTGAGCCCACAGGCTCTCATATCCCGGACTTGGGGTTCACCAGAGATAGACCTGGCTGCAACACCGGAGAATGCGAAATGCCAGAGATTCCTATCAAGGATACCATTCCCTTCGGCAAAGGGGACGGATTGTCTCCTGCATCCCTGGAATTTTCATCTAGGATACATCTTCCCTCCAACTCCACTCATAGCGAGGTTTCTCCTGAGACTCAAGGAGTCATCAGCACTGGTGGTGGCAGTGATTCCCTTCTGGCCAAGGAGGCCATGGTTTACCACCCTGATGCAGCTGAATACGGCAGATCCCCTGCCTCTTCCGTTGTCATCGGACCTGCTCTCCCAGGGTCATCTTCTTCACCCGAACCCAGAGAAGCTACATTTGATGGCCTGGAGACTGAAAGGGCTAGGTACCTAGAGCAAGGCTGTTCCCAGAGGGTGGTGGATACCCTACTCCAGGCCAGGAGGCCTACTACAAATAACACGTACAGGCGTGTCTGGGAGAAGTTTATCGCCTTCTCTCAACAGCAAGGTTGGGATTCATCCTCACCGTCGGTGTCACAGGTCCTGGAGTTCCTTCAACTATGCCTAGAGAAAGGCCTTAGGTCCAGTACCTTAAAGGTTCAAGTCTCGGCCCTGTCCCTAATGAGAACATATCCTTATGGGATCTGACGCTGAAAGTCTCATTTCTGATAGCCATAACATCAGCTAAGAGGGTGTCAGAGATGCAAGCTTTAATGGTCAGTGATCCATATCTGGTTGTCTTGCCAGACAGATTAGTCTTAAGACCTTCGGACCGGTTCATCCCCAAGGTATCCTCATCCTTTCACTTCAACCAGGAGATTAACCTTCCAGCACTCAGTACGGAACAGGGCGATCCTCACCCACTGGATGTCAAGGGTAATGTCCTGGAATATCTTTCAACTACTAGATCCATCAGGAAAACGGAAAGTCTCCTAATCATTCCGCATGGATTCAGGAAAGGTCAAGCGGCATCCTTACGCACCATTGCGTCATGGCTGGTGAAGACCATCAAAAAGGCCTATTCATTGAGTAGTCATCAAGTATCTGAGGGCTTAAGGGCACACTCGACCAGGGCAGTGGCAACCTCCTGGGCGGCATATTGTAGAGTCTCGGCGGAGACAATTTGCAGAGAGGCCACCTGGTCTTCCAGGAACACCTTTATGTCCCATTACAAGGTGGATTCCGCCTGCTTATCCACAGTGGATTTCGGAAGATCCGTTATCCAGGCCAATTCTTCTATTCTTTGTTAATAAACTTAGTTTGAATTCCCACCCAGTCTTTGCGAGTTACTCCCCAAAGTGTATGCTGCCATGATGCGACAGGAAAACGGAAAATTGTATACTCACCTTTCCGTAATTTTCCTTTCCTGTCGTATCTTCATGGCAGCATACAATCTCCCACCCTTCTAAGGTGATATATACGGAGAATACTGGGGCGGGGGCCATCTCTACAATTTATAGCTATGTGGTCCCATCAGGTTGTGAGGGGCGGAGTCACAACCCAAAGTGTATGCTGCCATGAAGATACGACAGGAAAGGAAAATTACGGAAAGGTGAGTATACAATTTTCCGTTTTATTTTAACACTGACCATGTGAATTTCTTTTTCTGAATCGAGATTTTTTTTTTTAATTTGTGGTATTTGTGGAATACAGAACAAAGCATACAAAGAAAAAGAAAAAGGAACAAAATAAAAGTAAAGGACAAACCATTCCATACAGAGACCATGAGTATTCAGAACAAGCTATATTAAATCTGGACAAAGCAAATAGGTTGTGATACATGACAAACTACAAGGTATAGAGTACTGGTGACCAAAGCTACACATAAACACAATTCTGGGCACAAGAAAACACAGAAACATTGTTAAATAGCTAGTGATGGATGAGACTAGAGAAGGAGAGGACAACCCCTATGCTTGTATGTAGGCTATTCTCTATCTAAAATGGCATTAACAGAGGCACAACATTGTGAAAAAGTAGGAGGACCAGGAGAAAGTCAGTGTGGTGCAACAAGCTCACAAGAAAGATAGAATAAGCGTATTATCAATAGTTTGGCTGTAGGTGGAATTGTGTCCTTGGGAAATATGCTCAAAAGGGCAGTTTTAGGGTTGAACACTAATTGCATGGAGCATAAATCTTGAATAGTTTGGAAAACTTAGAACACCTTCATAACATATGTACCAAATGTACCAACTCAGTCCCAAGAATATACATTCTGGGGAGTATAGTATACTAAAAAATTACAACTGCATTAGTCTGTGAGATGGAGATATACAGTAGATACGTCAGGTAGCATCTGTTATGGCCTGTACAGCTTGCCAAACTTTATGTACCACTGTAAAAGGAAGATGGCACTGTTTGATGTGGAAGTGTCCAGCTTGCAGTAAACTGATAATGGGATCTGGCAACATTTGAGAGAATATCCTCTGAATGGGATCATGTAGGTTTAAAGTTTACCATCCAGTAAGATGCTGGAGTTGTGAAGTTAGGAAGTATAATTATGGATTAGGGACTGCCAATCCCCCCCCCCCATCTTGAAGCACTTATAATCTAATCCTGGGCCATTGGTGAGTGTCACTATTAGAATACAATGGCCCTGTCACGATACTACTTACAGTGAGCCCACAGGCGAGCAGGTGACACGGGATCCCCCAGGGCATGGAGTCTAAGGACCAGCCAATATTCTGCCAGGGACCCCCTCACGAGGGTTTGGGCTTAGCTGTGTGCTGACCCCAGGTCACGACCCTCGGGTTCACCCCGCTCGCTAGAGAAGTACCAGAAGACACTGTCAGACAAGAATGGATGGATGAAGCAAAGGAGAGCTGGATAGCGAGCCAAGGTCAGGGCGGGCTGCAGACAATGTAACAAGAACAAGCCGAGTCGGTACACAAGTGATCAGTTCACGAGAGGTCAGGTTAAGGCAGGTTACACGAAGGAAGCTCAGAAACAAATGTTGCTCAAGCAACCAGAACTAGCCTTAGAGGGATTTAAATAGAGAAGCACATGATGTTGCTGGACAGGAAGTAGCAGGAAGGAATCATATATTAAGCAACAGGTGAGGCTGGCGACCCATAGCTGCAGAGTGTAGCAGAGCTGAACACAAGCTAGTGGAACAACAGGTGCCAGGTGGCCTACAGCAGTAAAGGTGAGACACAGATCAGCTCCGCAACTGATCTGTGACAGGCCCGATGGGGGTAATTCCTCAATCCACCTCGTTTGTGTGAATGAAGGAACCTGTCTGTATTTTTTTCCAGTCCATTAGTTAGTTTTTTCCCTCTCTCAGCTATTTAGGTAAATTTGCATTAAAAAAATCTACTCATATATTTTCTTTATTTAGAGGTTGTATTTTGCAGTTTATTTGGGATAGTTCCATTTATTTCATTCAATATTTGTTTTTGTGTCCTTTTCTATTTCTGACGGACCGCCTGGCACCCCTTTTGGTTGCTTCCCCCAAAATACAGCTCCCTCCACTCTGGAACCATTAATCTGGTATTATAGCTGAGAATTGCACCCAAGGACTAGACGACACTAGCTTAGGTGCAAACTGGAACTCTTTATTATAAACTTACATAGAATTTATACCACACAAAGTCAGATTGTCCTAAACAATGTAAATCCTAAACAGTAATATCATAAGTACATCTAATAGTAATCTAATGAACAGCTAACATAACATTAACAGTAATCTAATCAACAGCTAGCAACTAACAGCTAACGATGATCCAATTAACAGTAAGCTAATCCACGGCCAAGCACCCAAACTTTGATTAGTCTGGGAGTGCCCCCCCCCCCCCGACAATCTGGCAACAAGCCCACAGATACACAAAGTACATTACATATGCTGTCTGTCAGGTGTTTGGCTTTCACTTGTGTAATCTGTCCACTACAAAAGTCATCATAAGACAAAACTCATACAATGCTCCAGCAGTCTGAAAAAGCGGAATTAATTTATCTTCATAGATTTCTTGAGGGATATTGTTTATAAATATTTCTGTTCCAAGTGGAGGAGCTTCTCCAACCCAGTCTTAAGAGGGCAACCATATTTCCTCTGACCATTAACCTGTACAAGATTAATATTACACCCTTCTGTCCACTCCAGAAGGGAGGCTTTATTGTCTTTATTCAGAGAATTATTCCAAGCCTCGCTCTCAGCATTCATCGTCTTGTTGTCCATTATTAGAGAATGATCTGCGCTCTCCATGGGATCAGAGGCTGAACTGAGCTCTTTTCCATGCTCTGAATGGGAGAAGCAGACAATGTCCCTGGTCTCCTCCATGGGCCATAATCAATAGGTAGGAGGCTAGCTCCTAGTCCCCTCGAAAAGCCCCTGTCCCGGTTGTGTCTGTCACACTATCTAAGGGCATTTTTGGCACAAAACAGATCCACAATTGCTAAAAAGAGCTTCTGTAATCCATAAGAGCAATTTAATGCACATTGCACCATTAAAAACAACCAAAAATAATTTTCATTTCACCTTCCTCACCAACTCCAAAGCATTTTATTAGAATGGCTGGTTCAACTATGCCTGGTTGCTCTGTTTCAAATGTTGCTTCATGCAAAAGACATACATCCCCATGCAAGACCGCCATGAATATATCTATATTTTCACTATTAAAGCACAATGCTATACCTACAGTTTTCCACATTATTATTAACTAGGGATGAGCAAGTGTTCAAATTTGTCTTAAAAGTTTAGTAAAATTTCAAAACATATTGCAAAAAACACTTCAAAACCACAACCCCTCATTCCTCTTCCATCGCCATACCCAATTTTTATTCCAAAATATTCCAAATATAGACTTTAGGTATGTGTTTGGTACAAATTGGCTAGCAATAGATAGAAACAACTCTGCAGTGTGCACATGCATGAGGAAACACCTGGCTCCTCACCACATAGATGTGAGCAGCAAAAGAATCGCCCTCCTCCTTATTATTCACTTTCCTTCTTTCCCCCTTCTCCACAGCATTCTCCTGCTGCATCCACTGCAACATCTGCATTCTCTAGTGACATGGAGGAAAGGGGTATCAGAGGCTTAAGATACTCCTCATCAAGTGGAAAAGAAGATCATGAGGCAAATCTGAGGAGGGTCAAGCAAATGCTTGAACCTCTACAGAATTCCCTGATGGCTGAAGCAATGTCACCTATACCCCCTCTTCTCACTATCCTCATACTCCAACTTCTTGAAACCAATCCCCCCCCCCCATAAAGCCCCAAAGCATACACAATGTTCCAGGCTACGCAGCACAATGTTGCCACCATTACTATCTCCTGCCACCTCCCCTGGCCTATTCCTGTGCTGCAGCACTGTAAAACATGCCAAACACTGTTCTGGGGGGTAAAACCTACAGCCATAGGCTACTCACTTTTCCAGAAATCCTCCTTCAAGGTCAAACATATCAGACAGGCAGTCTGGAGCGGTTCTGGGGAGCTTTTTTTTTTTTTACCCCACTAGTAGTGAATCATGTAGGAGGCAGTGAAGTGGTTAAAAAGGCATTATGTTGCTCCTCCCTGGACCAGAGCAGCCACTTTAATTAAAGGCCTCATGCGCACAGAGCTTAAAAATGCCTTTGTTACAGCAATTTTGTCAACGTTTAGAACACCTCTATATAAGCCTATGGGGTTGATTTACTAAAGGCAAATAGACTGTGCACTTTACAAAGTCCACTTTACAAGAGCAGTTGCTCCATAGCTTAGTAAATGAGGTAAATGTTCACTTTGCAAAGAATACCCAATCACATGCAAGGAAAATTTAAAAAAAAGCGTTTTTGCTTGCACATGATTGGATGATGAACGCTATTAGTATTTCAGTAATAGTAAATCAACCCCTATGTGTCCATGCACACATAGGTGTTTACAGACATATTAGAAGAGGAGCATTTACAATCCCACCAAAGGTGGAAAAAAAATCCCACCAAAGGTGTGTTCTGGAGAAGCGCTAAAGAGCAGAAAAACGCAAAACGCATCTAACATTTGAACGTTAGTGCATTCCAATTTTCAAACCATTAGAATGCATTAACGTTCAAACATTAGACGTGCCTAAATGCACCTAAATGAGCCTAAATGCATGTGCAGTACACAACTTTTACAATGGTTTTTAAGCAGCTGTTTCCTGCCAGGAGCTCTGGCATTCAGAGGAGCTTAAACAGATTCCCTGTGTGCATAAGGCCTAAGGCAGCCCATAGGTGAGTCAGTTTTTTTCATTCGACCAACAAGCTGAACTAAAAAAAAAACGGACTCGATTTCCCCATCCACACACTTGAGGTGGATGGGAGAATCGTCCCCACTGAGCTATTGTATTCTGACATCTGGGAGACTTCCCTCACATCAGAATACGTTGATCAGCGCTGCCGGCTACAGCTAGAGCTAGAGACAGGAAACTCAAACATTTTATTAAACCTCACCTATTCCTATAAGGATAAAATAAAAAAAATGAAAAAAAAACAGGTGGGACTATCCCAGTACTCTAAAAGGATTTATACAACATGTCTTTACATTAAAAAGTATACCATTTTATTAAAGATAAATAAAACATTTTGGTCATGAACATCATAAAGCCTGAACACATTATATTCCACCCAGTATTAAAAGAGATGTATGTGAGTTTTTTTTCTTGAATCATACTTCCCTAGGTAGATGCAGCATTGGTCCGATGCTGAATCTGTCCTCCGTCAGCTCTAACACTGAGAACTGAGCGATCAAACACAGCAGACCGCTCAGTTCTCACTGCCGAAACAGATAACTGGTGACTGTCATTCACCGTTCTCTGCTCTGTCCCCCCCTCACTGGAGCACTGGGCTGCAGAGGGGGCAGGACCAGCTGGCTCAGGCTAGCCGAGTGCCTGAGTCGGGTGCGTGTCCAGGCATGTGGGCGGACCCTGACCATATGGTTCACAGGAGAAGTACAGCAAAACAAGCTTTGGCTGTACGTCTTCTTTTAACAATTTTCCTCCACCAGTCCCCAAAAGTGATGTCAGTTAACAATTGATCATTGACCATCAGGCTACATGTAGCACCCTGGTGTTTAGGCAGGGTTGCTAGTAAATTTAGTTTGTCAGGCAGTAATTGCCCTGGTTAATTGTTAGTAGATCCACTGATTCCTCGCTAGTTCTTGACTTGCTGCACCTTCTCTCTTCTGTCGCTAGGTGGCGTTATGCTGGTGACATTAGATAAACAAGGGCTTAGCAAGGTCAGGTTATGAATGGATGGGGTGTCTCAGCCAATTGCTGGGGGTTTCGTTAGCCCCTTGGCCTGCTGGGAGAGCCTATTTATTTGGGTGGAGTCAGGTGATCGGGGTTCTGTGCCACCTAGACGGCTGTCTGGGTGGATGTGTGTTATGCTGCCCCAGGCTGCTAGGCCGGAAGCCTGAGGCCTATCCCAGGGACATCTGGCTGCTAGGCTGTCTGAGGGCCTATCCAGAAGCAGGAGAAGCAGCACATGGTTGGGACTGCAGGATTGGAGTCCAACCGAGAGTAACAGTTCAGCTGAACGGGGAACCAGTTGTGGTCGGAGGTAGAGGGGAAGCTGTCGCCACTAAGGGACCATCCTCCTTGTTACCGGAGACCACTGTGAGTAAGCTAGAGCCAGTACCAGAGCGGTCTTCTCCCCAGCCGGAGACGGTGAAGAAGTGGGAAAACCAGCGGGACAGCAGAGGTGATGCTTGAGGAGCATCAGTGATTGCCAAGCTAGGAAACTAGCGGGTCAGCAGGAGTGACGCTTGAGGAGTATCTGTGAGGGCCAAGCCAGGGACCCAGTAGGGAAGCATAGGTGACGCTTGAGAAAGATACCGAGTTATGGAAGTGGAAGAGCTCCCGGGATCCAGTGGCGATTGGGTCTAAGAGTCTAGTGAGAGACTGGGAAGTCGTTGAGTGAAGACCTATAGTGAGAGACTGTAGAGTGCAAGGAGAACTATTTGTGTTACCAATAGTTAAATACAACTACCGTTAGTGACTGTTACACAAAATTTGTTGCCATAGGAGACAGCGGTCCTACCTATACAGAAGTGGTGTCCGGCTGGAGGCCTTCCACTGTATAGCTGTCTACCTATAGAAGTCTCGGAGTCTGCCAATTGTCTTTGCATCTACTTAAGGGTGTCCTGGCCCTAACCCTCTCTCCCACAGTTCTTGTTCAAGAGACAGTAAATCTCTTTGCATTCAAAAAGTGTCTAGCGACCATCACTTCAGTTTGTATTACACCCACCATGCCTTCTAACCCACTCTACAGAGAAGGATGTCAGCTCTCCCTGAATCTGGAGGTCACCATTAGGCCTCCAGAGGTCCGGAACCTTGCTACATTTGGTGCCCAACGTGGGGCAAAGGCATTGATCCTGCAGCAGTCGCCCATAGCAACCGGCTACAGCTACATCGGGATTTCACCTGGCTCTGTGGGAAAGTGGCAAGTAACATCTTTACTTCGTATAGACTGTGTTATTGTGCATTCCATCAAGAACCAACATGTCTCATTGCTCATGGGAGAGTATCAGCCTGTTTTTTTGAGATTTTACGCCAGCGATGCAAGGGTTAAAATGGACTCCATTAAAGTTGTAGCGTGCCATAAAAGGAAAAGAAAGTATGTGCACCAATCCTAAGGCGGGGGGAGGAGCATCCGCTCTGCAGAGAAGGATAAGGAAGTGCTGCCACATGTATCCGATTGTTGGGTGGAAAAGATGGTGCAGCTTGGAGATACCCTGTCGGATTGGAAGATGTATTTTCCCGGTGTTGGCCCTGGTCTGAGCGCGTCTAAGGGCATCCTGAATGACACTGGAGTGCGGTATACACCTAAGGGTAGTCTTACCCTGTATACGGCTGGAGGCTATGAAGCCTTGGGACTGATTTGCAGGAAGTGTTCCGGCTTGGCAATGCACCTGCAGCCTTAGATCATCTGTGGACGCTGCGGGGAACCCCTGCTTGAGGTAGTCTCACCAGCCCAACCTTCGCGAACACTACAAGCAGATTGGGACAAGAATGTCTCTGTACCGGCTGGGAATGGCATTGAGAGTCCCCCTGCTATCACCCGGCTTGTGCGAGAAGCTGCTCCTCTCGTCTCTGTGGCTGCTCCAGGATGCAACGCACCAGTTATCCCTCGAGGCCATGGACAGGCCCACCTGCCTTTGTCAATGATAGAACCACTGGGGCAAAAGACGCCGGAGTTAGGTAAGCCTGAAATGGTTGAAAGTAGTGCACCAGTGGGGGTGGTAATACCTGTGGCCAGTAGGGGAGACAATATTGTTGCAACAAATGCTGCTTGTTCCAAGCACAAGCTACTTCCGGCCGAAGAGTGCTCCACTATCCCTGATTTGGATGTCTGATCCGATCGGCTCCCTGAACTGTTTTCAGACAATTTGTTATGGACTAGAAAATGGGGTGATAGTGAAGAGGAGCAATTATGTGACCTGGAGGAGGATGAAATTCCTTCTGGGCCAGCTGCAAGTGTTACGATTGAACTGTCTGCCATTACAGCTCCAACTGTAGGTATCGCTAAATCCTTTGAGGAGGATCGCTGGGCAAGATGGATCCCTAAAGTTGTTCCAACCAAACCAACCCATGTGACTAAGTTTGATTGCAAACCCAATTTCATTGTTGGATATCCAGTCCAACGCGCACCGGATGCACAAGCACGGAGTTGGCCCACCCTTTGGAGCTATAACATCTTCAACTCTTCTGGGAAGGCTGTCCACCATGTTTAGGAGTGTATCTATGGGAATGTTTGACCATTCTTCCAGAAGCGCATTTGTGAGGTCAGGCACTGATGTTGGACAGGAAGGCCTGGCTCGCAGTCTCTGCTCTAATTCATCCCAAATGTGTTCTATCGGGTTTAGGTCAGGACTCTGTGCAGGCCAATCAAGTTCCTCCACCCCAAACTAGCTCATCCATGTCTTTACGGACCTTGCTTTGTGCACTGGTCCAAATCATTTGGTGGAGGGGGGATTATGTTGTAGGGTTGTTTTTCAGGGATTGGACTTGGCCCCTTAGTTCCAATGAAGGGAACTCTTATGCCCTGTACACACGGTCGGATTTTCCGACGGAAAAAGGGCGATCGGGTTGTGTTGTCGGAAATTCCGATTGTGTGTGGGCTCCATCGGACTTTTTCCGTCGGAATTTCCCACACACAAAGTTTGAGAGCAGGCTATAAAATTTTCCGACAACAAAATGCGATCGGTTAAATTCCGATCGTGTGTACACAAATCCGGCACACAAAGTGCCACACATGCTCAGAATAAATTAAGAGACGAAAGCTATTGGCTACTGCCCCGTTTATAGTCCCGACGTACGTGCTTTACGCCACCACATTCAGAACTATTGGATTTTCCGACAACTTTGTGCGACCGTGTGTATGCAAGACAAGTTTCCAACATCCGTTGAAAAAAATCCATGGATTTTAATGTCCAATCGTGTGTAGAGGGCATTAAGGTGTCAACATACCAAGACATTTTGGACAATTTCATGCTCCCAACTTTGTGGGAACAGTTTGGGGATGGCCCCTTACTGTTCCATCATTACTGCGCACCAGTGCACAAAGCAAGGTCCATAAAGACTTGTAAGAATGGTCAAACATTCCCATAGACACACTCCTAAACCTTGTGGACAGGCTTCCCAGAAGAGTTGAAGCTGTTATACTGTTATAGCTGCAAAGGGTGGGCCAACTCAATATTGAACCCTATGGACTAAGACTGGGATGCCATTAAAGTTCATATGTGTGTAAAGGCAGTCATCCCAATACTTTTGGTAATATAGTGTAGATGAAAGCATATGTAGTCAACACACCAGAGATCCATAGAATAGTCCAAGAGTACTTGAATTTACTATTATGGGATCACTTTGATACATTTTTTAACTATTATATGGATCCATGGCAACATGTGCTATCTCCATCTCTACTTTTCACTTTGGTCATCTCTTCTATCTGCCCAGTAAGGCTCGCCCACAAAGAACACATCCATTAGGAGTTCACACTGACTTCTAAAAGTTCCTAAGTATAGTGACTAGGTTAAAACTAAGACAAAAAACAGAAAGGGATTTTTGTTATGGTCGTAAAAACAGAGCTTATCAAGACAAATATGTTCATAAAAGATATTATATTGTGGTATAAAGCAGTGCAGCTAACTTCTGGATAAAACCTACACTGCCTTAACACTCTCCTTCAATAGTCAATGCATTGGAAGTAATTGCACTGGGTGAAATAAATTTCATGACCAGTGAAAGAATGCATACTGTATATTCACTTGTTTCTTAAAGTGAACATGTACTTGCAGTACCATGCTGACAAAGCCACATATACATTTAAAGAGGAGCTTCAAACTTTAAAAAACAAAATTACAATAAAACCACCTTTCAAAATGTTTAGTAATGCCAATCTACAATCAGATAGTTATAGATCGTTGCAGGCATTTTATTCTCCCTAGTCTTCTCGGGGTGGCCAGGCCATAGCTGGAACTTTTTTTTTTAGTTTAGCCCAGTGACGGCTGGTGCTCAAAGTTTTTTGGGGGGCACAAAAAATTTTTGAAAAAAAATCATCAATTGCAGCCACTGTGCCATGAAACGCTGCCATTGTGCCATCAAATGCTGCCACTGTGCCCCCAAATGCAGCCACTGTGCCATCAAACGCTGCCACTGTGCCCATCAAACCCTGCTACTGTGCCATCAAACGCTGCCACTGTGCCATCAAACGCTGCCACTGTACCAATTAAACCCTGCCACTGTGCCCATTAAATGCTGCCACTGTGCCCATTAAACGCTGCCACTGTGCCATCAAACGCTGCCACTGTGCCCAAACGCAGCCGCTGTGCCAAACGCTGCCACTGTGCCCATCAAACGCTGCCACTGTGCTCATCAAATGCTGTCGCTTTGCCATCAAATGCTGCCAGTTTGCCCATCAAATGCTGCCAGTGTGCCCATCATATGCTGCCAGTGTGCCCATTAAATGCTGCCAGTGTGCCCTTGAATGCCCCCGGTGGGACCCCCGTCCGCTCACCATCTGCCCAGCACTTACCCTGTCTTGGTGGGGCAGCGGGAGACGGCGACGAGCAGGGTCCTCCATGCGACTCCTGCCACCTCCATCTCCCTTCCTCTCCTCCTGATAGGCGTCCAATAGCGGTGCCTGTCGTTTCAGCCAATCAGGTGACAGGTAACAGACCTGAGCACCTGATGGGCTGAGAGATGGTTTAGTGTTAGGAACGCGAATAGTCATTCGCTTTTCTAACACAGCTGAGTGATCTGCGAGCGCCCAGCATGGTGCTCGCAGATCACCTTTTTTGAAGCATATTAGAGCCTATGTCTCTAATCAGGTGCTTCAAAAACACCCCCTGCCGCTGTAATTAAGGCGCCCTGTGCCCAAAAAGGGGCTGGGTGCTTGAATAGGCGGTGGCAGCGGCGGCCATAAATAGATTCATACAATGCATGAATCTATCTATTGGTGATAGAGAGGTTGCTGGAGAGAGGGGGTGGCGCCTGTGCGCCCTTAATGGACGGACCGCCACTGGTTCAGCCAGTGGGCTAAACAAAAAAATTGATAGAGATAGACAAATCCTCCCCTCTGAGCTGCCCGTTGACTGCAGCTGCTGATTGAGAAACATTTTCCATCATTCCTATTCGAATGAAGTCGATCATTAGAGCAACTTCTGTCGATCTGTTGATTGGAAGTAGACATACTTGGATCCAAATTCAGGCGGTCCCTGCTGAACTAGCTGAATTTTGATAGATCTATGGCCAGCTTTACTCACCATCCTCAGATATAGGCTTAGGCACCTTAACTCATTTTCCCACAGTTCCTTGCTTTCCTGGACATGCCCAGGGAGTAAAATTCTTCAGCTTCCCTCCCTTAGCCCGATGGGTCAGATGCAGCAGGGAAAGTGATCTGCAGCCAGGTGAGAGGTTCTCCACTGTCAGAACTGGTGTACAGCCAGGCCACAGCCCAATAGCACCCAGCTTCTGTGGGGTGGGGGGGGGGGTCTGTTGTTATAGAAGACAATGCTATGCAACCACGTATTACCCTGATTGACCCACAGAGACATTGCTGTGAAGAGTCCATGTTTGTGCAACTTTCATAATCCATTTTGTACTATTCTGCAGCGTATGTATCAGTGTTACCAACCGTCAGTATTTTTACTGGCAGCCAGTAAAAAAATGGGCACTTTTCTCCTGCCAGTAAATGCCAGTAACAGGAAGACTTTACCAGTAAAAAACATATCTGTGATGCTTGGCTCGCAACTGCGCATGCAGTACTTATGATATCGAAAATAAAATAAGAAATATGATTTTTGCCTTAATATCTAGCTTAACCACTTCAGCCCCGAAAGATTTGGCTGCTTAATGACCAGGCCTTTTTTTGCTATAAGGCACTGCGTCGCTTTAACTGACAATTGCGCGGTCGTGCGACTTTGTACCCAGACAAAATTGATGTCCTTTTTTTCCCACAAATAGAGGTTTCTTTTGGTGGTATTTGATCACCTCTGCGGTTTTTATTTTTTGCACTATAAACAAAAGAAGAGCGACAATTTTGAAAAAAACACAATTATCTTTTACTTTTTTTGCTATAATAAATATCCCAATTTAAAAAAAAAATAATAATTTTTTCCTCAGTTTAGGCCGATATGTATTCTTCTACATATTTTTGGTAAAAAAAAAAAAAAAATCGCAATAAGCGTATATTGATCGGTTTGAGCAAAAGTGTCTACAAAATAGGATATAGATTTATGGCATTTTTTATTATTATTATTTTTTTTTTTTACTAGTAATGGCGGTGATCAATGATTTTTATCGGGATTGCGGCGGACAAATTGGACACTTTTGACACATTTTTGGGACCATTGACAATTATACAGCAATCAGTGCTATAAAAATGCACTGATTATTGTATAAATGTCACTGGCAGGGAAGGGGTTAACACTAGGGGGCGATCAAGGGGTTAACTGTGTTCCCTAGGTGTGTTCTAACTGTGGGAGGGATGGGACTGACTAGGGGAGGAGAGAGATCGGTGTTCATACTTAGTATGAACACACAATCTGTCTCCTCTCCCCTGAGAGAACCAGGATCTGTTTGTTTACACACACAGATCCCGGTTCTCACTCTGTCACGAGCGATCGCGAGTGCCCGCCAGGCACTCGCATCGGCTTCGGGCACGCGCTGCGGGCGTGTGCCTCCTACATCGTCTTAAAGGGCCGATGTATAACTACGGCGGCTCGCCCAGGGGAGCCATCCTGCCACAGTATATCTGCGGCGGCCGGTTGTGAAACGGTTAAAGTGATATTAAATTCTTTTTTTTTTGTTTAAAAATAACAAACATGTTATACTTACCTGCTCTGTGTAGTGGTTTTGCACAGGGCAGCCCCAATCCTCCTCTTTTTGGGGCTCTCGCCAGCGCTCCTGGCCCCTCCCTTCTGCCAAGTGCCCCTACAGCAAGCAGCTTGCTATGGGGGCATCCAAGCCGAGCCGCTGCTCTGTGTGTCCATTCAGACACAGAGCCATGGCTCAGCCCCACCCCCTCTCTCTCCTCATTGGTTCATTGACTTTGATTGACAGCAGCGGGAGAGAATAGAATGCATTAAGATAAAAAAACCTTTTGCCTTTAGAACCATTGCTAATCCCTTTAAGTCACATTGCTAATTGCATATTGTACTTGTTTGTAGCCTAATTACTAAAATTTGCACTTAAAACTGTAATTTTGCAACTTTTGGAAATGCCAGTAAAAACTTGGCTGTGCCAACAAATTTTGGGTGTTGTGTCAGTAAATTCTAATCTGGTAGGTTGGAAACACTGGCATGCATTCAGATCCTGTTTTGCATTATTGTTTCTAACTTTTCACCTGTTTAGTACACTGCAAGTCATTTATACTACCCTGTTTCCCTGAAAATAAGACCTAGCGTGATTGTCAGTGATGGCTGCAATATAAGCCCTACCCCCCAAATAAGCCCTACCGTGTTTCCCCGAAAATGAGCCCTACCCTGAAAATAAGACCTACAATGACTTTAACTAGGGCTTATTTGGGGGGTAGGGCTTATATTGCAGCCATCACTGACAATCACGCTAGGTCTTATTTTCGGGGAATTCTAACTGTAGAGGGAGGGGACCGATCAGTGTTCCTCTGTACTGGGAACACAGATCGGTCTCCTCTCCCCTGACAGGACGTGGATCTGTGTTTACACACACAGAGCCACATCCCGGCTCTGTTACCGGCAATCTTGGGTGCACGGCGGACATTGCGGCCGCCCGGCATGTGCACGGGCTCCCGAGTGACGCGACGGGCGCGCGCCCCCTAGACGGCCAGGAAGTCCAGGACATCATATGACGCCCGCCCAGGATGGGAGATAAAGTTAAAGTGTTTCTAATTTTTTTTAATTAAAATAATACCCTGGTATACTTACCTGCTCTGTGTAGTGGTATTGCACAGAGTGACCCCCCACGTCCTCTTCTGGGTCCCTTGTTGGCGATCTTGGCTTCTCCTCTTCTCAGTGCACCTCCATAGGAAGCCACTTGTTGTGGGGCAGACATGCAGGTGCATTCCCAATCCTGGCTGTGTGCATGCATAGACACACATAGCATGCCTTGGCCTTACAACCTCTCTCTACTCACAGGGTTTGATTAATGGCAGTGGGAGCCATTGGCAGGTATTTTGTGGCCCTTAAAGAGGAAGTAAGCCCTGATGGGTTTTACTTCCTATTTTGCTCCCTGCAAAGCCTGCAAATTAAAAGCATAATGGGCTAGTATGCATCACATACTAGCCCATTATGTGACACTTACCTGCAAACAAATTCATCTCTGTCCCCTGTGCAGGCTGCGTCCATCCTTGCCCCTCTTCCTTCCTGGGGCCGCAGACTCCGGCTCTGTGACTGGCCGAAGCCACGTCATGTCACTCCGGCGCGCACGGGAGCCGTCAGTAACGGCACACGCTGGGGGAAGAAATGGCACGTAGGTCCGTTTCTTCACAGTGCATTCACCGATTACATCATGGGAGGACTACAAGTGAAATATCTCCTAAACAGTGCACGTTTAGGAGATATTTTCTCTACCTATAGGTAAGCCTTATTCTAGGCTTACCTATAGTTAAATTACAGGAGGGACGGTTTACAACCACTGTGTTTGTAAAGTCTCATTTTTTTCCTATAAAAATAGCAAACATGTATGTTATACCTACCTGCTCTGTGTAATGGATTTGCACAGATCAGCCCGGATCCTCCTCTTCGGTGTTCCTGGCCCCTCTCTCCTGTCGAGTCCCCCCCCCACCCCAAAGCAAGCTGTGAGTCTGCATGAGACTCTAGGGTCCCTTTCACACTGGGGTGGTTTGCAGGCGTTATTGCGCTAATAATAGCGCCTGCAAACCAACCTGAAAGTGCCGCTGCTTTGTCTCCAGTGTGAAAGCCCCGAGGGCTTTCACACTGGAGCGGTGCGCTAGCAGGACGGGAAAAAAAGTCCTGCTAGCAGCATCTTCGGAGCGGTGAAGGAGCGGAGTGTATACCGCTCCTTCACCGCTCCTGCCCATTGAAATCAATAGGACAGCGCGGCTATACTGCCGGCAAAGCACCTCTGTAGAGGTGCTTTGCGGTGGTTTTTAACCATTTCTCGACCTAGCGGTAGCGGCCGAAGACCGGCAGTAAAGCGCCGCTTACAATAGCGGCGCTTTACCGCCGATGCCGCCCCTGCCCCAGTGTGAAAGGGGCCTAATGCTTTTCTATGGAGTGTTTCAGCAATCACTATGCTGAGCTACAGTTGAAGGAGGGCGATCAATTTGTAGCAGAGCACAATCCAATTCTGTAGCAAATCGCAAGCGTCTCTAACAATGTAACCAATAGCAAAAAATGCCTTTTTTATCGAATTGTAGCAGCAATTATTCTCTGCAAAGAAATCGCCCATCGCTCAACATGTAAATTAATAATTCTCTTAGATTGTAAGCTCTTCTGAGCATGGCCCTCTTAATGTATTTTTTTGTATTATAACTCTATTGTCTCCCTTTTATATTGTAAAGTGCTGCGTAAACTGTTGGTGTATAATCCCTGTATAATAATAATAATAATAATTCTGTTTAATATGTATTGCCTATCTGATCTTCTACCAGCCCAGGAATCCTAGTGTCCAGCAGGTGGCAGTGTGACCCACAATCTGGTTCCATTGACAATAAATGATTGGACTCTGATTGATACATTGTATCAGTGAGAAGAGTGATCAGTGCTGCTCAGTGGGGATGATGGTGTCACGATTACTCTTTGCCACTCACACTGTGAAGGAGGAGGAGGAGGAGAGAGGGAGGATATGAGGAGGGAGAGGGCAGTGACAAGGCTCCTGACACAACATTACAGACACAGTGATGAGACACACAGAGACTTGAGTGGCCTCACTTCCATCTGACAGCTGTCACTGCAGCTTTAAAGGGACACTATCACCCCAAAGCCTGGGTCCTCCTTCCTATGGCACATCACTGAGAGCTGCAAGCCTGAACACTTCTCATCAGATTACTTCTCATCATAATACTTTTCATCAGAATACTTCTCATCAGAATACTTCTCATCAGAATACTTCTCATCAGAACACTTCTCATCATACTGTCACCCTGTACAGGTCAGTGAGAGCAGCAAGTGGGATCTCTGCAGAAACTTTCTGTCCATACTTTCTGAATACCTAAGCGGTCATGGTGATGATGTTACTAGGAGATTGCACTAAACTGGACTGTCAGATCATCCTTTACCAGCAACTGTGAGCTCTGCCAGGAATGGATTGTTTGTTATTTACTTCACCATACTGCATAGTTGTTGGTAAATAGATCTAATTTGGCAGATCAAAATCTGATTATGTGTGTCCAGCTTTAAGGTGGCAATCGATTTACATGCAAGCATTTTGTCATTGAGCGATGCACACCCGTTTTTTGCGATGGGCTGAAAATATTGATCAAAAATACGATCTTTTGGCTATACATGCAACTGATCACTTAATTGATCTGAATTGCAACTGGTTGTCCTGAAAACGCAGATATTAGGCAATCAATGAAATTCTGCCATAGCCATTCGACTTATCAGAGTTGAAATTGATTGAGGGTTTACAATTGGATGCAGCATCTTTTGGTTTACAATCTTTATTTGATTTAATCACTTTAGTCGCATTGAATGAGTGATTGTATGATCATATCAATATGTGTGTGGCCACCTTTAAACAACTGCCAAGTATGGTGTATTGAGCAGGCAGATTACTAGTCAGTATATTGCATGCAGGAAAGTTTAGACTAGTAGGCATGTATTATTTAGTATATGATGTACATCCTTAGACCGATCACTATATGATGTACATTATTAGACTGGTCAGAATATGATGTACATTTTTGGACTGGACAGTATACCTTTTTTTTTGGGCTGGAAAGTATGTGGCATACATTTTTAGACTGGTCAATATATGATGAACATTTTAAGACTGGGCAGTATATGGTACACACTTTTACCTTGGTTATTTTGTGATGTAAATTATTAGACTGGACAGTATATGACATACATTTTAAGACTGGGCAATATATGATGTACATTATAAGACTGGACAGCACATGGTACACACTTTTACACTGATTATTATATGATGTACATTATAAGACTGGACAGCACATGGTACACACTTTTACACTGATTATTATATGATGTACATTTTAACGCTGGGCAGTATATGATTTACATTTTAGGACTGGACAATATTTCATACACACTTTTACACTGGTTATTACAGTATATGATGTACATTATTAGACTGGTCAGTATATGATGTATAATTTTAGACTGGACAGTATATGACATACATTTTAAGACTGGGCAGTATATGATGTACATTATAAGACTGAACAGAATATGATATATACTTTTACACTGGTTATTGTATGATGTACATTCTTAAACTGGTCAGTATATGATGTACATTATTAGACTGGACAGTATATAATGTAAATTTTAAGACTGGACTGTATGTGATGTACATTTTAAGACTGGACTGTATGTGATGTACATTTTAAGACTGGACAGTATGTGATGTACATTTTAAGACTGGACAGTATGTGATATACTTTTTTAAACTGATCATTATATGATGTACATTTTTAGACTAGACAGTATACAAAATGTTATACTTTCTTAGACTCAAAAATATAGGAAGCACATGATGTATGATTTTAGGCTAGTCAGTCTATAACATGCCAGACATTTTAGACATGTGCAATATATTGTACAATCTCAGTATAAGATCTGCATAAGATAAGATTAGCATAGATGGCACAGGGGACTTTGGCCTGGGCTGCATGCAGTGTACAAACTAGAAATAGCAGCCCTTATGTACATTGATGCGGATGTTAGAGGTTGACTTTATGGGCCTGATTGACCAAAGCTGAGCTCTCCCTTCCAGTGCAGGTAACCAAAGTTCACTTTCACTTACCAGTAACACAAGACTTGTATGCTTTGGGGGGGAAGTCCATGCCCAGGTGAAATCTCTTGGCTCTAGCTCACCGGTTGCTGTTGATTGCACAGAATCCGAGACTGAGCTCTGTAGACAGGTTAGAACCTTGGATGGTACTCATTGGAAGATCCACTTAGATATTAACCCAAGGCAGTAGGCTAGGTTCAAACTGGACTATGTGCGAAAAATTTGGACCTGTGATATTTTAGCCTGAAACACAATCTCTAGGATACAAGAAGACTTACTATATAGCATAGCTAGACTGAAGTTCAGTGTTTGATGTAGTAGAGCCGGCAGCCAAATCAATTAAATTGGTGATGTATTAGAACCGAGGATGTAGACTAGTTACTGCGCTATGTACTATATGTAGATTAGGGTCTTCAGCTGCATAATGATATTGTATGTCAAATTTTATGGTTTACTACAAACTATTGCTTTTTTTAACTGTTGCGTAATATAATGGGTCTTATTTAAGGCATAGCAGCCCGCAAAGTGCTTTTACACATTTTAATTTATAGATCAGAATGGCGTTAACTGAAATTTTATTGTTGCACTGTGATTAGTGATTACTACTCTTTAATAAGCCTGAAAATGTATTAGTAGATATTTATGAGGCTAAATAAGGTATTAAAAAATCTAGTTTACTTATCTGTGAATAATAAATAATAATCTTAAAACTTTAATAGGATTACTGTTTTTAAATTGCATTATAATTGTAACTTTTAATTGAAATCACGATGGTAGCGCAGAATGCTGCAACTCTGTTACAAAATCTGACACAAGAATTAAAAGCCTTTTTGTGGCTGTCGTCACAGATCACACTCTTGACATGAGTCAGCAAGACTTTCTTTGCAGAGCTTTCATTTGTCAGGTCACATGATGTGCCGTGATTTGGGAAGTAAGTGGTGTTGGGGAACCCACTTTTGCATCGTATGTGCAGTGTCAGACAGTCTGCTCTCAGGACACCGTAAGGTCCCATCACGAGATGTTGCAATAAAATATCGTCGGGCAGGAAATAAACGACGCACTGGGTTCACTGACTTGTTAACCTGTAAAAATGTTGTAATATGTGAAAAGCAAGTGGTTTATTCATCCACCACAAGCTTCATGTGTAATTTGTAAAATTTGGATTAAACACAGAAGTCTGTGAAGCTTCCAATTGTCAAAGTCCATTTTGTGGAGCTTGGAGGACAGTGTGTGTTGACTTAATGCAGGGGTCGCCAAACCTTCAAAACAAAGGGCCAGTTTACTGTCCTTCAGACTTTAGGGGGGCCGGAATGTGGCCAGTGGGATTAGAACATTTTTCTGGCATCAGTGTGGGAGTACATAGTGCCCTATCTTTGGTATTAGGAGGAGGAATAGTGCCCCATTGATGGTGTCAGTGGGAGAAATGGCACCCCATTATTGATGCCAGTAGCAAGAATTTTGCCCCATTTTTGGTGTCAGAGGGCAGAATAGTGTCTCATATCAGGGGGATGAATAGTGCCCCAAGGGCCGGATAAAGGCAACCAAAGGGCCACATCTGGCCCACGGACCGCAGTTTGGAGACCCCTGGCTTAATGGATCCCAATGGGTAGACAGGGGCTGTGTAATGCAAGTGAATAGTGTTAATAGTCACCGGTGGCACCCAATACACCAGCATTCAGATAGTTACAAGTAAGATCTCAAGATCTAGTACACACAATCAGAAAATTGGACGAAAAATACCACTTTCGATGCGATCGTAACATAATCTGATTGTTAGTATACAGCTTTTGAGAGCCGATCACAACAGTTTATGCAACATTATCCAAAAAAAATTTTCTCGTACAATACCAGAATGTATGATATTCGGTAAGGCCTGGTTCACACCTATGCATTTTTTAGTGCGTTTTCAGTTTTTCAGAAAAGCACTACAGTTCATTCAACATGGTTTCGGGGTCACGTTCACATCTGTGCATTTTATGGAAAGGGCCAGGGACTTTTTTCATTTTTTTTTGGTTCCATAGACTTCAAGGGATCAAAAATGTGTATTGAAAAAAGCAAAATGGACCCGGAATATGCAAACTGCAACCTACATAGGTGTGAACCAGGCCTTAATCAGTAAAGTATTTGTGCAAAAAAATTTGGAAGACCTTCTCAGAAATGACAGAATACATTACAATACAATACAACACATTACATCACTTCCAAAGTTGTATTCTGTCGTACCAGAGTTTTCGTAATGTAAATAACCCTTTTCATTTTCGATATGAGACTAACATGCAAAAAAAGAAACACGCGATCGTACCTAATTGTTTATGTTCAGTTATTAACCCCTACACTCCTTTATGACACTACCTTAAGAATGCCTAAATCATCAGCTGATTGATCCATCAGGGAACGCATACATACAAGATTAGCAAGAGACTCGAGCAGTTCAACGATCTCATTTAATAGTTGTCTCTTGTAGGAGAGTGATAATCAGCACTTGTAAGGGGCTTTTATTATTTTTGGGATTTAAGATGTGGTGGTCTACGGAGGTCAAAGGGGTTCAACCGCAAGATGCAGCTGGATGCAGGTCCATGGGGCAACTTGTGGTGTCCACCGGAGAAGAAAGGTGGGAGGTGGGAGACTACTTATAATGTACGAAGTGACTCAACTATATTGAAAAAGAAAACAAAATGACTTGCGTCTGCTTAGGTTGCAGTAATCCTGTCCCCACACAGGATTTTAAAGGTCGTTGTCAATACCATGGGGTCCCCATCCTGGACCCTCTACGAAATTCCCAGGAAGGTGCTGAACTGGATGAGTTAGAAGAGGTCTAAAAAAGTCAGTCGGTGGCCCAAACGGCAAAGGCGCCCATTGTTGTGCGTCTAAAGATGCATAAGAGTCATCTGGTTTATCGAAAATCAAATTGCTTTATTTTCATTATTATTCATTTCTATAGCACCATCATCTGCCAAGGTGCTCTACAAAGTGTTTCAAACAAGTACACACATAACAAAAACAGATATGATGGGATTATTGTCCGAGCTGGGCTTACACTCTTATGCCCCGTACACATGATCTGACTTTTCGCCAACAAAACCGTGGATTTTTGTTCGAAGGATGTTGGCTCCAACTTGTCTTACATACACACGGTCACACAAATGTTGGCTAACAATTACAGACGTAGTGATATACAAGATGTACGTGATATCTCCATTATGTTACTAGTTTTACAAGACCGAACGCTTCCGGCTTGTACTTGATTTCGAGCATGCGTGAACTTTTGTGCAGCGAACTTGTGTACACACGATCGGAAAGTCCGACAACAACATTTTGTTGGCGGAAAATTTGAGAACCTGCTAGCCAACATTTGTTGGCGGAAAGTCCAACAACAATTGTCTGATAGAGCATACACACGGTCGGACTTTCAGCCAACAAGCTCACATCCAACAATTGTTGGCGGAAAATCCGATCGTGTGTATGGGGCATTAGGGTATATGGATAGGAAATAAGTAAGAGAACAAGGATGCATTTAAACAGTTGAAGAGTGCATGTGGAAGGGGAGAAAGCACCTAAGAAGTCCAGGGGTTGGTAAATCCCTTTGGCCACACGTTGATCATTCCCAGATTGTGTCAGTAATCCATGAACAGAACAAGGTTAAGAAAAACGTTTTAATTCCTGACGCTCAAAAATCCGCTCATGTTTGGCCACTGTTATTGTAGGAAATACTTGTTGGCAGTCATATTAACATACATGACCTATGCTGCCAAAACAAAATCATGTAAAATCAGGAGTTTTGTATATATTTCCTTTCTTTAGCTGCGGATGTCTTGAAATTGAGACGTTCTCGAGTGGTTGCAATGTCACATTCTTTTCTGTACTGAATGATTAGGATGTCGAGCAGGTTTTTTCCTTGACAGTCAGGTTCGTGTTTATTCTAGAAGTAGAGAGTGAGCAAACAGGTGCACCGGCTTAGATCCATTTATACTGGTGTCTAGGAATAGGGAGCGGGAGCACAATTAAATCATGAGAGTACACACAAGCTAAGTGCAGGTTCTTTGTGTCACTGGGGTTGACACCTTCATTTTTTGTAATATTAGAATAATGCCTTCAAATACTGTACATTAATCTAGTAATGCATCACAAGGAGTGATAAGGATAAAAGAGTAAAATACAGCAACCCATAATAATCAGATTTTACTTTAATGGATCAGCCCTCTTTAAAGATGATTGATTTATATTTGTCAATATCAGGTGACTTAATATAGATGCACATTTATTGTTTTAACATGATGCCTCAAAGATAACATGATGACATGATGAGCTGATATTAACCACTTCAGCCCCGGAAGGATTTCCCCCCTCCCTTCCTGACCACAGCACTTTTTGCGATACGGCACTGCGTCGCTTTAACTGACAATTGCGCTGTCATGCGGCGCTGCACCCAAACAAAATTGACGTCCTTTTTTTCCCACAAACAGAGCTTTCTTTTGGTGGTATTTGATCACCTCTGCGGTTTTTATTTTTTGCACTATAAACCAAAAAAAGCGTCAATTTTGAAAAAAAAAAAGCAATATTTTTTACTTTTTACTATAATAAATATCCCCAAAAAATATATAAAAAACAAATTTCTTTCTCAGTTTAGGCCGATATGTATTCTACATATTTTTGGTAAAAAAAATCGCAATAAGCGTATATTGATTGGTTTGTGCAAAAGTTATAGTGTCTACAAAATAGGGGGTAGATTTATGGCATTTTTATTATTAATTTTTTTTTATTAGTAATGGCGGCGATCTGCGATTTTTATCATGACTGTGACATTATGGCGGACACATCGGACACTTTTGACACTATTTTGGGACCATTTTCATTTATACAGCGATGCTGTATGCTATAGTGAGTGCACTGATTACTGTGTAAATGACGCTGGCAGGGAAGGGGTTAAACACTAGGGGGTGATCAAGGGGTTAACTGTGTCCTAGGGAGTGATTCTAACTGGGGGGGGGGATTGTCTCACTAGAACATGACAGAGATCACTGCTCCTGATGACAGGGAGCAGTAGATCTCTGTAATGTGGCTAGGCAGAACAGGGAAATGCCTTGTTTACATCTGCCACTCCATGACACGATCACGGGCTTCCGGCAAACATCGAGTCCGCAGAACCCGCGGGCATGCTCACGGAGTACGCGGCGTGCACGTGCCCACTATGCCACGAATTAAAGGGGACATACCTGTTTGCCCAGCCCATACCCATTTGCCCAGCCTTGCCATTGTGCCGATGTATATCGTCGTGCGCTGGTCGGCAAGGGGTTAAAGTGATTCAAAAAATATCGTTATTCTCCAAAAATAATCCATACACATCCACTACTTGATGGCCCTATAATCTATTTGTAATAAAATACTGTGTTTTCTGCCATTTTGCAATGTTCTTCATGAGCTCCTCAACCTTTATATTTCCCTCTCACTTCCATTTGTTTGGAACAAGCAAACAAACCTTTCATGTTGCCCCCCCCCCCCCCCCCCCCAGCCTGCCTAAATACTTACCTGAGCCTGAACTCAGTCCAGCATTGTATCCGAGAGCCGCTTTAGTAACGCTTTATACTAGAGATTATTGTTACTTTAAGGCCTGGTTCACACTGATGTGATTTTGGATGCGTTCCAGAACACACTGAATTACATGACAAGTAAAATAACATGCGTTTCTATGGAGGCCGTTTGCATATATGTAGTACAAATGCCCTGTGATTTGAAGTCCTGTGCATGTTTGGTCTGATGCGGTGCAATTTGGAGACCCATATAGTTTAATGGAAGCTGCATGGAAAAAGCATAGGTGTTCAAATGCAATGTGATTCCAGTGCATTTTCTAAGACTCTGTGTTGTATTTCTCAAGTCGTTTCCAGAGAGAAAGAGAGAGAGAGAGAGAAAGAGAGAATTGCATTGCATTCGCATTGAAATTGCAGCTGAACGTGCATGAAGTCACACTGCCTGTGATCCTTCAAAGCGCACTACAAAACTCACTGAAATCGTATCGCATCAGTGTGAACATAGCCTTAGGGCTACGTACAGAAAATGCAGCTTTGTAAAATTGTAATTCATTTAATTGTCAAACCTATGGGCCGTTTGAGCCCCCATGGAAGCCTTGTCAAAAAAACCCACACCCTGCCTCATTGCTAGGATGTGAAAAATATTGGACGCTCGCTCCCAGCACTTAAGGAGACTAAATGGTTTCTACGTCGTAGCAACAAGGCAGGATGCAAGGAATTTTAATCGAAAGTTTTTCCACCAGGCTTCCAAGGGGGGCCCAAATGACTTATGGGTATGACAATAAAATAATGAACATTTTACAAAGCTGCACTGTTTTTAATATCTACTGGGACCCCTTGACTGAATTTTTTTCTGTAAAAGATGAATTTAGCCTTTAAGTGCAATATGCAATGCCTTAGCAATGTTAATCTATATTTAAACAGGAACTTGTAATATGATTGGGTGCATTGCGTTTGTGCACTTTCCTAATTCCTGGCGCAATGATAAATAAGCCCAAATTTAATCTCATCTTATAGGTAGTGATGATATAGATAAAAAATATAAATTAGATTACTAATATACTAATATGCAGACTGCATGTGGGCATGCTAAACAAAAGTTTTTTTGTTGTGGATCTTGAGATGCACTGTGCACAGAACCATACTCCGTGTGGATTATAGTTTGAGTTTACCAGTTTAATGTCTATACCAGGGGTCTCCAAACTTTCTAGGCAAAGGGCCTGTTTACTGCCCTTCAGGCTTTAGGGGGGCCGGAGGGTGGCCAGTGGGAGTAGAAAATTCCCCTGGCATCAGTGCCCCATCATTGGTTTTGATGGAAGGAATAGTGCCCCATTGTTGATATCAATGAGAAGAATAGTGTCTCATTGATGGTGTTAGTAGGTGGAACAGTGCTCCATCATTGGTGAAGTAGTGCTCCAAGGGCCAGATAAAGGCAAGCAGAGGGCCACATCCGGCCCCCGGGCCGCAGTTTGGAGACCACTGGTCTATACAGACGTATGAGTGTTAATTTATTGGTGGTCCTGGGGGAAGCCATGGCTCCAGAAGATGCATATAGAGTCAGACTATCCACAAGACATCCTAGTCCAGGGATCCAAGGTACAACCTTCATTCTCCAGCAGAAAACCCACGGGAAAAAATAATTGACAAGGAATAATGCACTTGTAGACTGTTAGTGTCTGATGGGGTGAGCCACACCAGTACAGACAATGTAAATGGGGTCTTTGTGTCAACTGTAATCCTTATTAGTGTCAATCAAAGGCATGTGGGGGAATAAAGGTGCTACCTTGCAGGGGGGTCCTATACTCTCTTAACTTGACTCTGGATGAATATATGTAATGAACCCAAAGAATTTGTCAGTAGATGAGTTTGAAGGTCCATTTGTAGTAGGTCCCATTGGAGTATCAGATTTATATGTCCACGAATACCTGTAAAAACCATCATGTAGCCATCTTCATCTGGAAAAAAATCTAGAATACAAAACTTTTGTATACGTGCAGGAATGTTCCTCAAGACTGTGTTGTAATCCGAGAGGGTGTGTGGTTTGACTTCTCCACTCTATGGGAATAAGACCACCTGAACAGACCTGTCCAAAATAATCTTAACTTCAAACATCGGAATGTATACATATTTGTTTATCCTTCTTCTCTGTAGAGATTCAATGTAACACTTTATTTAGGAGTAAACATTGTTGTATTGCAAGAACAATGTGAGGTACATAATATCAAGGATTTCTGCACACCTTTTCATCCCTCTGATTCCTCCTGAATTGAATTGTATTGTAACTGTACTGTCTGCCCTCATGTTGTAAAGTGCTGCACAAACTGTTGGTGCTATATAAATCCTGTATAATAATAATAATATCCTATGGCAACTGTTTTCTGCCGAGCAATGTTTGGTGCATGTTAGTATTTGATCGTTGGACAGGGCTATGAAAAGCTATCCAGGTAGACAAATTGAGACCTCCTTGTAATGGCTGCAGAAAGTAAGGAGGTTTAACAAGATGATGTAAGAAGCTCAGGTAATATAGCTTAGGCTGGGCATACACTGAGAGGTTTTTTTTTTTTTTCGTTCAAGCTACAGATTCCAACTAAAGCTGGCCATAGACGGTAGAATTTCAAATGAAAATTCTTGGGAAAAGAATGTTCTAATGCCACGTACACACGATCGGAAATTCGGCCAGCAAAAGACCGATGAGAGCTTTTGGTTGGAAAATGCGACCGTGTGTATGCTTCATCGGACTTTTGCTGGACGAATTCCCGCCAGCAAAAGATTGAGAGCAGGTTCTCAATTTTTCGGTCGGAAAAAGTTTTGATCAGAAATTCCGATCGTGTGTACCAATTCCGACACGCAAAATTCCTACGCATGCTCGGAAACAATTTGACACATGCTCGGAAGCATTGAACTTCATTTTCTCGGCTCATCGTAGTGTTGTACGTCACCGCACTCTTGCCGGTCGAAAGTTCATCGAATTTTTGTGTGACCGTGTGTATGCAAGCCAATCTTGAGCAGAATTCCGTCGGAAAAACCATCCAAGATAAGCTTTTTTTAATTTTTAAAAATCCGCTCGCGTGTATGGGGCATCAAAGTGTGTTTGCTTTTCTAATCATTAGTGGGGTCAAATCGACATTCGTTTTCAAATGCAGTAATGAGAAAATTCGAACGAGCAGAATGGAAAATGTTTCTTAAACTCTTCTAATGACGGCTGGGCGGCGTGGCTCTCGTTCCTGGGTGGACGTCATATGACAGCCCTCCAGAACGTCCGCTCTCGCACGCCCCCGGGGGCGTGCAGCACGGCAATCACGGCCGCACCGTGTTGTTAGGACACGATGCGACCCCGATTTGTGTAAAGAGCGGCAGCCACAGCTCTTTAACCATGTGATCGGCTGTGTCCAATCACAGATCATTAGTGTCCTGATTACAATTAAGTGCCAGCAATGGCAGCAATGCCACTGCCAGAAATCAGTGCCCACAATTGGCACCAATCTGTGCCCACAAGTGCCAGCAATCAGTGCCCACAAGTGCCAGCAATCAGTGGCCATCAGTGATGCCAGTCAGTGCTGGCTCTCAGTGCTGCCCATCAATGCTCATCACTGCTGCCCATCAATGCCACGCATCAATGCCTATCAGTGCCCATCAGTGCCACCCATCAGTGCCGCCTATCCGTAAACACAGAGATGCCGGTAATCGGCACTCCTCGCCTCACACTGACAGAGAGTCAGAGAGCTCCTCCCCTCACACTCCTCGCCTCAAACTGAGAGCCGATCAGCGGCATCTCCTCACAGAGGACATCTAGTGATGTAATCAGGGCACTGATTATTAGTGCCCTGATTACAATTAAGTGCCAGCAATGCCACTGCCAGCAATCAGTGCCCACAATTGGCACCAATCAGTGCCCACAAGTGCCAGCAATCAGTGGCCATCAGTGATGCCAGTCAGTGCTGGCTCTCAGTGCTGCCCATCACTGGTGCCCATCAATGCTCATCACTGCTGCCCATCAATGCCACCCATCAATGCCCATCAGTGCCCATCAGTTCCGCCCATCAGTGCCATCTATCCGTGCCGCCTAGCTGTGCCCACCAGTGCCACCTATCTGTGTCCAGTGCCCACCAGTGCCACCCATCAGTGCCGCCTATCAGTGCTCATCAGTGCCACATATCAGTGCCCATAAGTGCAGCATATTCGTGCCTCCTCATCAGTGCCACCTAATCAGTGCCCATAAGTGCCGCCTCATCAGTGCTGCCTCATCAGCGCCCATCAGTGAAGGAGAAAAATTACTTATTTACAAAATTTACTGACAGAAACTAAGAAAAACTTTTTTTTTTTCGAAATTTTTGGTCTTTTTTTTTTCAAAGAAAAAATAAAAAACATAGGAGTGATTAAATACCACCAAAAGAAAGCTCTATTTATGTGAATAAAATGATAAAAATGTTACATGGTTACAGTGTAGCATGACCGCGCAATTGTCATTCAAAGTGTGACAGCGCTGAAAGCTGAAAAATGGCCTGGGCAGGAAGGGGAAGTGCCCTGTATTGAGGTGGTTAAATAAATACATTTCTAACAGTGTATGTGGTTTTCGATTGGTAAAGTCCATTCGTTCCAAAATCAAATGTTACAAGCAAACAAAATCTTTTGAACATCAACAAATGTTCTGAGAATGTTCTGAAAATTTTGTGCAAGTTTTCCTAAGACTTTTCCTAAGAATTTCTATCTATCTGTGGCCATCTTGACACACTATACAGTTCATACCGATGAATCCCTCTGTTGGGCTATAATATTCTTCAGAATACCTGAACAACGCATGCTTCTGCTTTAATACAGCCACTCTTCAGCTGGCAAGGTTCCTGTCTGATTTCTTCGATTTTTCAGTCCAAGGACATTGGGTGGTAGCAGGCTAGCAAGGCCATACACATAGCGTATTTTGTCTGGTTCATCAGGAAAAAGCCAAAATGAGTTAAGTGTATGGCCAGCCTAAACGTGGATTGCCTGTTGTGGATGGACTGCACCATGAAGAAAAGCTCAATATACGGCAAATGTTGGCTAAAAAATATTAGCAAAGTCCATAATAGGGAATTGTGTTCAAACTAAACTCCAGGCAGATATCAAAAGCACAAATAATTAGGTTTTGTATTCATTTTTACATCTACGGGCTTGTGCACACGGACACAATCGAGCGTACATTGCCAGAATTCAGCATATTTTGTGTCCAGAACTGCTTTTCTGTCCCTGTGTGCATATAAACACTTAGATGTGCACTTACAGGCATACAGCCATGGTATCTGTCAGCCTGTCATTCATTTGTAAAGGCTGCTGGTCAAGGCTTAACGCCAACATCTTTGAGTCCTGGGTGCAGAAATAGGCGAAATTCTTTTTTTAATGCAAATAATTACCGTATTTATCGGTGTAGAACACGCACCCCAATTTTAGGAGGGAAGTTTAAGGAAAAAACTTACTTTTTAAATAAAGAACTTTGAAGCAAAATTAGGGGCACAGCTCATCAATGCACCCTGCTCAGTGCCCATTTGCAGCCTCTAAATTGCCCACAAATGCAGTTTGTTCAGTGCCCATCTGCAGCCTATAAATTGCCCATCAATGCAGCCTGTTCAGTGCCCATCTGCAGCCTATAAATTGACCAACAATTCACCCTGCTCAATGCCCATCTGCAGCCTCTAAATTGCCCATCAATGCACCCTGCTCAGTGCCCATCTGCAGCCTCTAAATTGCCCATCAATGCACCCTGTTCAGTGCCCATCTGCAGCCTCTAAATTGCCCATCAGTGCACCCTGTTCAGTGCCCATCTGCAGCCTCTAAATTGCCCATCAATGCACCCTGCTCAGTGCCCATCTGCAGCTTCTAAATTGCCCATCAATGCACCCTGTTCAGTGCCCATCTGCAGCCTCTAAATTGCCCATCAATGCAGCCTGTTCAGTGCCCATCTGCAGCCTCACCTTTCCCATCATTGCAGCCTCGCCAGTGTTGGATTATCCCTGCTGTCTCCGAGGGAAGAGGAGTGCCGAGCGCCGCTGAATTACACAGAGCCGCGATCTCCTGTGTACCCGGCGCTCCGTCACTCACAGCCACACCTCCTGGCCCTGCTCATATTATAGACAAAACAGGAGGCGTGGCTGTGCGTGACGGAGTGCCGGGTATACAGGAGATCGCGGCTCTATGTACGGTATTTCAGCGACACTCGCTCCTCTTCCCTCAGAGACAGCAGGGATCGTGTATAACACTCTCCCATGATTTTCCCCTGATTTTAAGGGGAAAAAAGTGCGTGTTATACACCGATAAATACAGTACTTACCTAAAATTGACTTTGTATCACCCTCTTGCAGTCCCTGTATAACAGAACTCTGGCTAGGGGAAGAAGGATTGGTATAGGGGGCCAATGAGTTTTGCTGCAGTTCAAGAAATCTGCTGATAGTAGATGAGAGCAGAGTGACAAATAGATGAGCTGATCAGTCTGCTGTTTCTCTTTCTGACCATTCACAGGGTTGGGAGAAGGCCTGTTGGTGTTATTCAACTGCAACAGAGAAAAATCAGGTCCCCTTCCCCTCAAGGATCTCAAAATTGGATGGACAGAGGTAAAAACTGCCAAAGGATTTGCCTGGAGTTCAACTTTAAACTATAATACTGCGTTGGACCAGGTTGGTAAGTGTGAGATTGTTTCTTCTGGATTGCTTGGAAAAAAGAATAGGATTGTTCTTTTGTTTTATGTAGTTGGAAAGAAAACTAAACCCCATTAGTGATGCAGCGTCTGCAAGGTCCCTCTCTGATGCCCACATCTTGTCCTAGGCTTCTTCTGGGTTTGGTGTCTTTGGCCATCTTATTTGGCTGGGCCAGGATAACATTACTCTTGCGCATGCGCACAAGCGTTCATTCCCCCCAGCGGTGACGTGTGCCGAGGATGTACAATGAGCTGTGTATGTAGCCATCTTGTGAGGAGGAAGGTTAAAGAGACTTTATTGCAGAAGAGACATAGTGGGCTTGAATTACTAAAACTGGAGAGTGCAAAATCTGGTGCAGCTCTGCATAGAAACCAATCAGCTTCCAGTTTTTTTTTTTTTGTCAAAGCTTAATAGAACACGCCAAAGTTAGAAGTTGATTGGCTACTATGCACAGCTGCACCAGATTTTGCACTCCAGTTTTAATAAGTCAACCCCACAAGTACTTAAGGTACATATTTTATTCTTCTAGCTCTGCTTTCTTTAATGCAGAAAGTACACATATGCCTGTGTGAATTAGTCCTTAACCACTTCAGCTCCGGAAGGTTTTACCCCCTTCCTGACCAGGCCATTTTTGTGCACTATGGCACTGCACTTTAACTGACAATTGCGCGGTTGTGCGACACTGTACCCAAATAAAATGTATGTCCTTTTTTTCCCACAAATAGAGCTTTCTTTTGGTGGTATTTGATCACCTCTGCGGTTTTTATTTTTTTGCGCTATAAACAAAAAAAGACCGACGATTAAAAAAAAAAAAAGCAATATTTTTTACTTTTTGCTATAATATATATCCCCCAAAAATATATAAAAAAAAACAAATTTCTTCCTCAGTTTAGGCCGATATGTATTCTGGTTTTTGGTAAAAAAAAAATCCCAATAAGTGTATATTGATTGGTTTGCATAAAAGTTATAGCGTCTACAAACTATGGGATATTTTTATGGGCTTTTTAATTTTTTTTATTGTTTTTACTAGTAATATCGGCGATCAGCAATTTTTAGCGGAACTGCGACATTGTGGCGGCCAGTGACACCAATACTGTCATCAGTGCTAAAAAAAAGGTACTGCCCCTGTATAAATGACACTGGCAGAAAAGGGGTTAACATCAGGGGCGCTCAAGGGCTTAAGTGTGCTCCTAGGGAATGCTTTCTAACTGTGGGGGGACAGATACACTGGAGGAAAAGAGAGATCCGTGTTTCTGATTAGCAGAAACACAAGTTCTCTCTTTTACTCCCTTGTTTACATAGGCAGACCATTCTGCCTGTCCTCCGAACGATCAGCGAGTCCAGGCGGCCATCGCAGCTGCCAGACCCGCTGATTGGCTCCCGCTGTGTCCAATCACATAATAGCAAATTAAAAAAAAATAATATAGTATATACAATTGTTACACGAGTCATATTGTAAAGGAATAGCATTAAAATTACCTTTCCATTTCAATATGCAAAGCTGTCATTTTCTGTGAAATGCAATGCAATATGGCAACCAAGGCATTCTGTAACCCCCCCCCCCCCCAGAAATGTTATTTTGTGCTTGTGTGATTGGCTTACTGATATACCCAGAAGTCTGCATTAAGCTACAAGACAGATTTTGGGCATCCCCCGCAACAAAAATGTAATTTTGTTGCAAAACTCCCATAGGCAAATCACCTCTAATACCGCGTACAGACGAGCGGACTTTTTGACCGGACTGGTCCGACGGATTATCCGACGGACTTTCGGCAGACTTCCAACGGACTTTCCCAACAAACAGACTTGCCTACACACGATCACACCAAAGTCCGACGGATTCGTACGTGATGACGTACGAACGGACTAAAATAAGGAAGTTGATAGCCAGTAGCCAATATCTGCCCTAGCGTCGGTTTTCGTCCGTCGGACTAGCATACAGATGAGCGGACTTTTTGATAGGAACTGAGTTCGGCGGAGTTCCGATGTAAAAAGATTTGAAACATGTTCCAAATCTAAAGTCCGTCAGATTTTCGACCGAAAAAGTCAGCTGCAGGTCCGATGAAGCACACACATGGTCTAATTGTCCGCCGGACTCGGTCCATCGGACCAGTCCGGTCGAAAAGTCTGCTCGTGTGTACGCGGCATTAGGCTGGCTGGCCATAGATTATACAATTTTCTTGTTCAACTTTCCTTCAGATTTACCAAAGCCATATAATATGAGGTCAAACCTAAACACTTTCAATGTGTATGCAATCAGGCAGGCCCTTGCACTACATAGTTGAAGGTAAATCTGAAGAAAATTGAATAAGAAAATTGTATGGTGTATGGCCAGCTTAAGAGGATGCAGACCCTGCCACTTTCCTTATTAGGACCCTGCAAGTGCAGCAGCTGATTGGTAACTATAAAATCACTACCATTAGACTCACTTTGCACATGAACACAGAGAAACAAAAAGCAATTTCTTCAGAGCAGAAACAGGTAGGAATCTGCAACAAAGTTTGTTAAAATACCTGCAATGTACACAGATCACCCAAAGGGGAATGTTTTTTTCTCAACAATACTGGACTTACTCTTTAAGGGTTTCTACAAATGCATGCAGAATGCAGGAAAGCACTTAGCACTTGCGTTAACATAGGAGGAATTTTCCTATTCTCTGAATGCTCTCTCTGCAGGCAAGCAATGAATTTATATGGCCAATTGCAGCCCCGTTCAGGCCAATGCAATATAAAGCAGGCAAGTATGAGCTGGCATAGCACAAAGTTTGTATTTGGCTGTGGTCTATATCACACATGAAGGTCGCTGTTTCATGCCCGCCTGTAGGAGCCCCTTCTGTCAATAAATAATTAGCATTTAGAATATAGCTATTTTAGACAAGTCGTGGGACCACATGGTAATGGCTTGTGATTGCAATTTAGTGCGTGTTACATTCAAAGTGTGTTTTTTCCTCTTGTGTCATATTAAGGCATAGAGATTCTGGATAAAGTACAAATCAAATCTTCCTGTTACAGTCAAGCATATCTAATGAGTTTATAAAGATGCAAGAAATCAGTAGCTCACATGGGTTTAGTGGAACTTAATATCTGAAAAGATCATGTGCCAGTTCTATATCTTTGCAGAAACGATCTTATTTGAAAGAGCAATGCACCTAGAGACTACATCTGGTCAGCGGCGGCCAGTCAATAAGGGGCGCAGGGACGCCTCCCCCCCTAATCTCCATTGAGCCCAGGTGCATAGATTTCTATGAGTTTTTTTTTTAATTTTTGAAGCACATGATTGGAGCCTGAGGCTCTATTTGGCTTCAAAAAGGTTGGGCTCGGGGCACAGAACACTGCACCCAGAGTCCACCCCCTTGTGACATCAGCAAATCAACATTCACTGTTGTCTTCCTGCTTCACCTCCTGGCCAATGAGGACAGGAAGCGGGTTTTAGGACCGGATTGGCCAGGAGGGGAAGCTGCCGAAGCCGGGGAAGCCACCCGCAACCTGGATAGGGCAAGTAAGGACCTGGTGGGGTGGGGGGGTTTGTTTGCCCCCTATCAAAAAATGGAGCACCAGCCGCCAATGCATCTCGTCTTACCATATATCCACTGGTAAGCTACTTTATCTGACAGTGCAGGACGGACAAAGTAGCTTAATATGCATATCTAGTGGTGGGTGGGGCTAATAACATACAATATACATGCACACTGCATACAACATACATGCAATACATAATCAAGACTAACAAACAACAAGTACGTAATTACTTCATTTCTTCTTTAAATATAGTTGCACACCTCTTCATTTCGAATATTCACAACCAAGCATTTAGCCCCTTGGTGACACCTTCAGTTCCCTGTGCTCCTGCTCTTGCCAGCAGAAAAGCCTGGGGGTGTCAGTGACGTTTGTTTCCATAGTGGGGATAGTTCACCCTCGCCTGGTCCACTTTGCTTCTACATGGGCACAGCTCCTCTTTCTCCTCTCCACCGCTCATCCTCTCCTGGCAGCTGGTAAATGCAGGACCCAGCGTTTGTGACTCCGAAAAATGAAATTTCACAAGATGCACATTCGAGATGTAACCATTCCAGGGATGGCCTGGCAATTGGAGCAAAATTCCGGTATTGCCAGGTAAAATCCGGTCAATTCCCAGGTATGAAAATTTGGGATTCATAAACAGAGAACAATTGCATATCAATTTGTCCATCGTGTATAGGAAAAACGTTTGCACAACACAAACACTAATTCTCTCAAAATCTCATGGGAATCATACAAGGTCATGATTTGGGGCCAAAACACATGACTCAACCCCAAGACGTTCATGGACTTTTTTTTTCTTTTCAAGCGATGCTCATATATAAACTGGCACCATTGAATATATAGAAAATCTTAGTGTTGAGCGTTAAAGTACTTCAACACTTTAGATTGCTCACATGTGAACGGGGCATTTTGGAAATTGGTCAGAATAAAAAATTGAGGCAACCAATCAAATTCCATTAATCATTTCTAGGGAATGAAAGGGACTATATTTATAGTAGCAATAGGCAAATGCACTTGTCCTTGAGATGTTCAAAAATGTAACACTTATGCTGTGTGTACACGAGCGGACTTCTCGTCGGACTGAACTCCGAAGGACTTTTTCGACAGAGTTCCGACAAAATGGACTTGCTTACACACGATCCCACCAAAGTCCGATCATTTCAAACGTGATGACGTACGACCGGACTAGAAAAGGAAGTTCAATAGCCAGTAGCCAATAGCTGCCCTTGCGTTGTTTTTGGTCCATTGGACTAGCATACAGACGAACGTTTTTTTCGATAGTAATCAAGTCCGTCAGAAAAATTTGAAACATGTTCTATTTCTAAAGCCCGTCTGATTTTTCAACAGCAAAGGTCCGATGAAGCCCACACACGATCGGAATGTCCGACGGATTTGTTCCGTCTGACCTTTTCTGGTGGAAAGTCCGGTCGTGTGTACACGGCATAACTGGTCCTGAGGTGTTTTTAACTGGCCCAGCTTACAACATTACGGAATAAACAAAATGTAATTTGGAATAATGCTCTTACACAGCTCTTATCATCCACACTCATAGAATATTTTTCATTCAGTTTAAGCTAGAAAATAAAATATATATAATATTTTCACTTTTACTAGTTAGACCACTCCTTATCTTTCCAACCTCTTTCTTACAAACCAATACACCGCCCCCATTCCTTGATGATCCAGAAGTTTGAACCCATGAGTGATAGTTTCTAAAAATTGGAAGTAACAATCAACTACACAACATGAAAAAATGACATTAGAAATATATTTTTTTCAGCTTTATTAAATACTTCTGAAACTATCATGCACATTTTCGTATTTTTTTTTAAAGAAAATTCTTCTTGGACTGAAAAATCCTGTTATACTAGTTGAGAGATCGATCTATGTTTATAGTCACCGGTGAAAGCCTAACAAAAAACAAGTATCTTTATGAATTTAAAAAAAAGGTATTTTATGTGAGCTGATAGGTGCAAGATCTACAATTGTTGGGATGTTATTCTGTAAAGAGCCAGGGAAGTTAATTGTTACAGAAAACTGCGAACGTTGTGCCAAAAAAGACAAGCAAAGGGCAGAGGACTAGTCACTAGTATTGGCTGCAGTCTCTCTGCAGCTGGTCAATTTCCACATTACTGTCTTACCATGCTGTCTTCTACACTTTGTTGCTCTGTGGAGGAGGCCATCTTTGTGCTTCCTCATGTCAGAGCTGCCCCTTTGATGACTAGTAATCTGATGACTGGCAGGAAAACATTCAAGAAATATCAGTTGAGGTGTATGATGCATAGATCAACATAATGCATGAAACAGAAGCAGGGAGGTTCACTGCAGCTCCTCAGGTACAGCTTCCTCTCCAGCAAGGAGAACAGTTAGCAGTACAGTAGTGAAATAAAAAATTCTCACTCCAAATTCGGCAGTCAGAGGCATTGGTGCCTTAGATTCATGCAGCAGATATACAGTTGTGAATTTCTAGAAGAGTACCTAAGCTCAGTCACATGTCAGAAAGTGCTCTGCTGTTTTTTTAAGAGGAATTCAAGACAAAAGGTAAATTTTTCAAGGCATTGTTTAGAGACAATAACATTAAGTCATATTTTTTTACAATGGATATCATAACAGATCAGTGCCACTCCAAGCTCCAGGTTTACACTATGTATTCAGGTGCTGGCAGAGATAGAGCACATCTAGCTCCAAAATGTATTATGACATACAGGTACTGCCGCACACTGTATTCAACTCCAATGTAAGGTTAAAGGAAGACAGGCTTCAGCTCAGATCCCAGCCCATCAGTCATGCCCTTTCAACATGTTTTACCCACATTAAGCTTAATCGTAGAGGTGACTTCTACATTTAAGCTCAATGTGGGTGAAACATGTCAAAGGGGCATGACCAATGGGCTGGGATCTGAGCTGAAGCCTGTCTTTCATTAACCTTACATTGGTGTGCGGCGGCACCTGCATGTCCCTTACAATTGATGCTGCTGTAACATTTTTGTTTACTGCCAAATTAGCTGGTCTTCTGAGTGCTGGCCCTGATATCTAGTCCTAGGGTGGCACCTTCCCATTGCAGGGTCCCACGGAGCCTCACTAAAACCAACGTTTTGTGCATGCTCTTATGATTGGCATGCCTGTGGAAAAAAGCATAGAGATTACCGAGATGAGAAAAAACACAATAGAACCGCCTTTGGCCCACCTCCAGGTGACAGCAGCTATTGGTCCTCAGAACAGCAAAACCATCCAAATGATTGTGCATGCAAGTGCATTTGTACAAGGCATAATGGGACATGTAGTCCCAATTGAAATATTGTAATAAAGGGAAATTATGTTATAAGTGCCCTGGCAGAAAGTTCAGAGAAATGATGCACAAGAAGAGGGAGGATGTGGTTACAGAATGACAAAAAAGTGAGTGTTTATGAAGCCTTCATAGGAACTTTTTACTATACAGTACTATGCAAATTAACTCTGATGTGTTTGTGTTACATAAAAAAGGAGGCTGTAGTACTACTCTAGGTCTACTTTAATCAGAAGAGAACATTGTGGTCTTCAGATAATCTCTGGATTGCGTTAGCGTTTTGCTTTATTTAAATGTATTTTTAGCGTTATTATTGTACATAAAGGAATTTGTTTGCTTTGTAGCTAATAATTTGTCAAATGATACCATGTTGTATTAAAAACCACAAAAATGCTCAACTTAAAATGTCTGTACAAGAGGTTAAAAAAAAATCTAATTTAAAACCTGCAAAAAACGAGTGAAGTGTGAATGCAGCCCAAGGCAAATTTTCTCTCCTTCCTTGTAGGGTGGGGCAGTGGTGCTCCCCCTTATTGTGAATGAGTGAAGAATACCTGGCCTCCATATAGGCAGTACCATGCTTGAGAACTGATTAGTAGGAGTACGAAAACTGTGCAACTTTATTACTGGAGTTAAATCACTAAAGGAATAAATAATGTCCACTTACCTTCAAGAACAAAGTACAGTTAAACCTTGGATTGCGAGCATGATAGGTTCCGGAAACATGCTTGCAATCCAAAGCACTCGTATATAAAAGTGAATTGTCCCATAAGAAATAATGGAAACTCAGATGATTCGTTCCACAACCATTTATTCATTTAAGTCCTTCAGTTTATAGTCCATATAAAAAGATTTTAGCAATGTGATAGGTTGTGAAACCATAAAATGTCCATCCACAAATGGAGGCCTTCACAAGGGGATTAGAAGCAAACTCCAGCAGGAGCTACAGAGTATAAAAGAGAAGAGAGGTGCCGGCGAAGTTTAGCAATATGGTTACAATTAATAAAGGTACAACATTTAACAACTCACATGGTTGATGATTAAAAGAGACACATCTAAGTATGCAGGCATCTGGGGTAAAGCTGTCCACATAGACCATCCTCCACACCGCCGTCTCTCACCGCTGTCAGTCTGAAATTGTGATCG
Source organism: Aquarana catesbeiana (assembly GCF_042186555.1). NCBI lineage: Eukaryota > Metazoa > Chordata > Amphibia > Anura > Ranidae > Aquarana > Aquarana catesbeiana. Next base: position 78,337,061 of record NC_133330.1, on the reverse strand, counting down.
GGAAGACTACCCTGCAGTAGAGTGATCTGAAAGTGAGGCTTGAAGTGATCGTGGAGCGCAGCGTGCAAGGGATGATATTGATGGCAGTGTGGAGGATGCCTGCATACTTAGATGTGCCTGTTTTAATCATCAACCATGTGAGTTGCTAAATGTTGTACCTTCATTAAATGTAACCATATTGCTACACTTTGAGGCGCCACTCTTCTCTATTACACTCAGTTGTGACATGACGCTACTTGTATATCAAGATATCACGCATCAAATCAGAATGTATAAACAAAAATTAGCTTGTCTTGCAAAACACTCTCAAGTTACTCTCAATCCAAGGTTTTCCTGTAATGTTATGTTACCTTTAAATAAATACTCAATTATGTGCGGTGGAATTTATATTACAAAGCAGTATTGATGATTAAAGTTGACTTTTGACTGTTTTAGTAAATCGCCCAATCTTTTTCTTTTACCAAATCAACACTGTCACCTTGACCATCTTTTTGTAAAAGGAAATCCTCTGACCCCTCTACACTCCACCCTTCTTGTGTTCCCTTGCACCTCCTTGCTCCTTGGCAGCTGGCAATGAGATCAACTGTGTTGGCAACCTTGAAGAGTGGTGACGTTGCTTCCGCAGCCATGTGACCATACTTCCGAATGCTGAAGCCCCGTACACACGATCAGAATATCATACAAAAATACCACATTCGAAGTGATCAATGATAATCTGATCATTAGTGCACAGCTTTTGTCTTAAATTTTAGACATTAATGGCTGTGTGTTGAGTTATTTTGAGGGGACAGCAAATTTACACTGTTATACAAGCTGTACAATCGCTACTTTACATAGCAAAGTGTCATTTCTTCAGTGTTGTCACATGAAAAGATATAATAAAATATTTACAAAAATGTGAGGGCACACTTACTTTTGTGAGATACTGTACATGAGGTTATAATGTAAAACTTTTTAATTAAAGTGGTTGCAAACCCTTGTGTTTTTTCACCATAATGCATCCTATGCATTAAGGTGAAAAAACTTCTGTCAATGACCGGCCCCCCAGCCCCCCCATTCTACTTACCTGAGCCCCTTCATTCCCTCAGCGGAGACGCGCTCTCCCTCTCTGCACAGGGTCCTGGCTCTTGATTGGATAGATTGATAGCAGCGCAGGCATTGGCGCCCGCTGCTGTCAATCACATCCAATGACGCGGGCGCCGGGGGGGGGGGGGCGAGGCCGAGTCCGGCATTCGTGTCTATGGTCGCAAATGCCGGACTCGGGAACTCACCCGCACGGTAACCCCCAGGGAGAGTGCTTCTCCTAGGGGGTTATCTGATGCGAGGAGGAGCCGCGAGAGCCGCTGAGGTACCCCAGAAGAGGAGGATCGGGACCACTCTGTGCAAAACTAGCTGCACAGTGGAGGTATGACATGTTTGTTATTTTAAAAAAATAAAATACGAAGATTTACAATCACTTTAAATCTGTCTCTTATAAAGTTGCAGAATGCAAGCAGTTTAAGGTGGTATAAGTACCGGAAGCCGAAATATCCATTTTGCATCAATTGAAGCAATTTTTTTTTTTTTTTTAGTACATTTTGTTTTAAAGGATTGAAAAACTGATCAATCAATTTATACCAGTAGAATGCATGGGAACGAAAGAGTGATTTACAGACTGTAATATATAAATATACCACCTGAAAACTTTTCATTGCTATCTCCCTTTCCACTTCTCCTAAGCACAATTCCTTTGTACATAGCTTCAGGCACTGAAAGATTGTGCTTTATTGTATGAGGATTTTAGGATTACTGCCACCGAACCACTAGATATAGGAAAAACATACTTCTTAATTTTATAAGTATAATACCTAATTTTCTTTATATTTGTTTTTACTTACATGGACTTCTTTAAATTGTGATTACTTTCATCTTTCAAATTTGTAAGCCATAGAATTTTTTTTTTTTTTTTCCATTTTAACAAACTTCTATTCTTTTATTCCTATACTCATAATGTGGTTTTGTTTGTATAGATTGTAATACTTAAGCATTTTAATAGATAATCTCTTGCTACATCAAATTTTAAATATTTTATCTGCCACTTTGGATGAATAATTAAATATTTAATCAACATAGCTTACAGCAAGGAATACAAATTAACACAAGATTAAACCTGTTGACTGATTATGCTTATAAACCACAAAGTGAATTAGTCATTAACATCTGCCTAGATTATAATGCCTTGCTCATCATTTGTGGATTGCGATAGATTGAGCAAACTCCAGAATCTCGGATGCTTCTCTTTACGAATACTTTCTGTGGGAAGTTACATCAACTACATCGCATCCACGTTATTAAAAGGAAGTTATCCATGACACATTCTAGTGTGTAGGTGTTTGTCTGGTTTTAAGGGCTTAAAATTAATTGGGTAAAAGGTTGCGAGAGGTTGATTATAGGTCATATGAAGATACATTGCGAAATGGGAGTGAGTGAGATTCCTATGCCATGTTAATTGAGATTAGCAAATATGGGCTCAATTATAAATAGTTACATTGTGGTTGAATAATGTGGGTTGTTTTGTGTGGGCTCCATCGGACATTTTCCATCGGATTTTCCGACACACAAAGTTGGAGAGCAGGAGATAAAATTTTCCGACAACAAAATCCATTGTCGGAAATTCCGATCGTGTGTACACAAATCCGACGGACAAAGTGCCACGCATGCTCAGAATAAATAAAGAGATGAAAGCTATTGGCCACTGCCCCGTTTATAGTCCAGACGTACGTGTTTTACGTCACCGCGTTCAGAAAGATCGGATTTTCCGACAACTTTGTGTGACCGTGTGTATGCAAGACAAGTTTGAGCCAACATCTGTCGGAAAAAATCCTAGGATTTTGTTGTCAGAATGTCCGAACAAAGTCCGACCGTGTGTACGGGGCATTACTGTCTCCTACAGCTTGTCTGTAATCTTAGCATATCCACAGGCTTTGACCATCATTTCCTGCACTCTTTGACAGTCCCTTTTTGCATTGTGTATCCTAAACAATATTATAATAAACATTATGTGTGACTTTGATCAAATCAGAGGCCACAGTTGAGCCGCCCTAGACCATTGTAAATTGATAAGCACTGCTGTACAGAGTGGTGTGGAGCACATGCCTTACATTATGGAGTACGAAGTAGAGAGATATGGAGTATGTGTCATATAGAGCAGTGTACCGTACTCAACCTACAGTGCAAATTATTATGTTGCAGGGAACGGTTCCTGTGGCAAAATGAAGGTGAACAAGAAGAATAGAAGGAATGGTAACCTGGAGCACTGCTGACAAGGAAATCCTGAGCAGTTCCCTAATTTGCCACCCCTTACCCCCCAGACAGGCTCTCTGAGACAGCTGAACATAAGACATAGGTCTCTCCAGTCCACCCTATGTGTGTATTATTTGAAGTTTTCTATTCTACGAGTATACATGTCCCTGTTTATTGTGCTATTGTGCTCATTGAGGAAGACATCTAGAAGTTTTTAATTTGTCAATACTCCCAGCTGATATCACTTCCTAAGGAAGGGAGTTCCACACTTTTGCTGCTCTAAGCGTAAAAAAAAAGCCTCCACAATTTTAGATTAAATCTCCTTTCCTCTAACTTTAAATTTAGTCTATTTAGCCCTAAAGGAAAAAAAACATAAATTGTGTCTGTGTCAGTGACCTAAGAATAATCAAGTCAATATTGATTAACTTGTAGATAGTAGGTTCTTATCAATATAAATGAAGCACCAGAAGAGGCAACAGAGTTCAAGAGAGTGAAGCAGCAGAATGACATTCATATTACTGTACCAATGAAAACCTATTGGCGTGCAATCACTGGGGGAAGCCGGTGGTAAAAGAGGGACAGTCCAGGACAGTGCAATATGTCCTGTGCAATATAATGGACAAGAGAATGGGAATAAAATGTGCCAGAGGAGAGGAAAGTACTGGGAAATGAACACAGGGCAGAGAGTAGACTGTGTAATAGAGTCCAATCCAAGAGTTTGCTTATGCTCCTTTGAGCTAATGTCATCACTAGCAAAATCCTATAGCAGTGATAAAAGAACTTACACACTGGCTTTATACTACGTAGGATAGGTAGGTCATTCAACATATCATCTTTCCTCAGTTCATGAACTGGAACTATGTATAAACAGAAAAAAAGGAGAGAAAAGCACCACTACCTAAGTGTAGCATTTATTAAAACATATTGATAAAATGAAAAACAATAAATGTGCACTCATGTTTAAAAGACATTAAAAGCGTATCAATAGGTCTCCAGCTGGTGGCAACCTTCCAGGTGGTCAATGGTGAGCAAGTCCCTCCACATGGATTTGCTGTAAGGTGCTTAGAACCAGGAAGTTGACCAGGGAACACCAGGAAGAGCAGCAGACTTAGTGCGTATATCACATGGATAAGAGCCACTGTGGACAGCAAGGAAGTGTAGCATGCCCAGAAAATGGGCGTAATGATGTCATGTGTGATAATGTGGTTATGCATTTCAGGGTGTGGCTCCCTTTGTCAAACCCCCTTTTGTTTTATCAGTTGCACCAGTGCCCCCCTTTTTTGTGCCTGGGTACATTTAGGGTACACATCTCTTTCATGAACTGGAACTGTATAGGACAAACCTGAGTTTTCCCATATCAGCAGCTTTAATCCTGACCACCAAAAGATGTTCAATGAGATTGGCAAATTTACTGAAAATTGAGCTACCTTGACTCCAATTGGTAAAATCAAGGCACATGTGAATTCAAATACTGTAGGTTGGCTCATCTCTGGATCTTACATTCATTTATTAAAAAAAAAATCTTCAAAGAGTTCCAGAACACAACATTTTATTAGCACAGAACAGTAAAACAAACTGTGAAAACTAAAAGATGTCTTTGCAAAAATGTGGTCTGGTGGGTTTCATTCATATATTTTGAGCCTGAATCAAACTGACTTTCTATGGCTCAACTACAATGCTTCCTTTGATCTATAGTCTGTCTACATTCTATTTTTTTCAGTATAGTCTATATGTAATGCTTTAATGTTGTCCCACCATGTTTCCCTTTTTATCATTCATACAATTTTGTTTTATTTTATTCATTAAGGCCTGGTTCATACCTATGCATTTTTTAGTGCTTTTCAGTTTTGTAGAAACACATGACAGTCCATTTAACATGGTTTCCTATGGATGTAGTTCACATCTGTGCATTTTATGGAAAGGGCCAGGGATTTTTTTCCTGTTTTTTGGTTCCATAGACTTCAATGGATCAAAAACATGTATTGAAAAACGCAAAATGCACCTGGATTATGCAACCTGCAACCTGCATAGGTGTGAATTAGGACTTAGGCTCGATTCACATCTATGCATGTTGCTTTTCAAAAACGCAAAACGCATCAAAAACGCTGCAAAAACGCTGCAAAAACGCTGCACTTGTGTTTTTGATGCTGGTCCATTGAAGTCTATTACATGAAAAACGCTGCATTTTGCATGAAAAAAAGTCCCTGACCCTTTCCAAAAATGCAGATGTACAAAAAGGCATTGATGTGAACATGTTCCATAGGAACCCATGTTAAAAAATTCCCATGCATTTCTGCAAAATGCATCAAAAAACGCGCTAGTGTGAATGGAGCCTAAGGCTCCATTCACACAAATGCGTTTTTTGATGCATTTTGTATTTTTCAGAAATGCAGGAAAATTTTTTAACATCGGTTCCTATGGAACATGCTCACATCAATGCATTTTTGTGCCTCTGCATTTTTGGGAAGGGTCTGGGACTTTTTTTGCATGTAATAGACTTCAATGGACCCGCATCCAAAACGCAAGTACCGCGTTTTTACTGCGATTTTGCGTTTTTTATGTGTACATTAACTGTATATAACTGGTTGCTATGGAGGGGGTAGGGAAGCCAGCCGCCACGTCCTTAACAACCGATGAGCCATCAGCTGTCAGCAGGCTAACCCGATGAATGTAAAAAAAAAATTGCTGGCTAAAAGAAAATTGTGACAAAAAAACTGCGTGGGGTCCCCCCTCAGGTCCATACCAGGCCCTTGGGTCCCTTGGGTCCCCCCCAAAATCCATACCAGACCCTTATCCGAGCATGCAGCCCGACAAGTCAGGAAAGGGAGGGGACAAGCGAGCACCCCCCCTCCTGAACCATACCAGGCCACATGCCCTCAACATGAGGGGGTGGGTGCTTTGGGGCGGGGGGCTCTGCGCCCCCCACCCCAAAGCACCTTGCCCTTATGTTGATGGGGACAAGGGCCTCTTCCCGACAACCCTTGGTCGGTGGTTGTCAGGGTCTACGGGCGGGGGGCTTATTGGAAACCGGAAGCCCCCCTTTAACAAGGGCCCCCCCAGATCCCGGCCCCCCCACCTCTTATGTGAATGAGTATGGGGTACATTGTACCCCTACCCATTCCAAAAAAAAAAGTAGTGTAGTGTGAAAAAATACAAAAGACAGTTTTTGACAAGTCTTTTATTAAAAATTATCTTCTTCCTCGCTTCTTCCTCTGGTCTTCCCCCATCTTCTCCCGCATCTTCCTCCTCCGGGCTTCTCCTTCTCCCGCTGCTTCTTCTTCCACTCTTCTTCTTTCTCCTGTCTTCTTTGTCCAGTATTCTTCTTCCTCTGCCGCCACCAACCCTCCTCTGGTGCTGAGTCCCGCTTCCACTGACGACCCTCCTCCGATGCTGCTTCCCGCTGATCTGTCCGCGCTGATATCAACCATATCTTAGATAACAATGGGTGCGTGGCCATCGTATGATGTCACCCAGAGGCCCCACCCCCTGTGATGTCACGGACCCATCATGCCCTGGGCGGTGACGTCACAAGGGGCTCGGCCTCCAGATGACGTCATCCGATGGCCACGCCCCCTTCGTTATCTAAGACATGCTTGACATCATAGGAGGGTCGGCGGCGACAGAGAAAGGAGAACACCAGACGAAGAAGACAGGAGAAAGAAGAAGAGCAGGAGAAGATGGAGGAAGACCGGAGGGAGAAGCAGGGAAGAAGATTATTTTTAATAAAAGACTTATCAAAATCTACTGTATTTTTTCACACCACACTACTTTTTTTGGGGGGAATGGGCAGGGGTACAATGTACCCCATACTCATTCATGGGGGGGGGCTGGGACCTGGGGACCCCCTTGTTAAAGGGGGCTTCCAGATTCTGATAAGCCCCCCGCCTGCAGACCACTGAGCAAGGGTTGTCGGGAAGAGGCCCTTGTCCCCATTAACATGAACATGGGGGCAAGGTGCTTTTGGGTGGCACCCACCCCCCCATTTTGAGGGCATGCGGCCTGGTATGGTTCGGGGGGGGGGGCTCGCTCTTCCCCTCCCTTTCCTGACCTGCTGGGCTGCTTGCTCAGGAAAGGGTCTGGTATGGATTTTGGGGGTCCCAACACCATTTAAAAAAAAAGAATTGGCTTAGGGAGGTCCCCTCTGATTCCATACTAGACCCAAGGGCCTGGTATGGACCTGGGGGGGACCCCATGGTGTTTTTTTTTCACGATTTTTTTTTTTTTTTTAGCCGACAATTCTTTTTTTTTTACATTCAGCAGGGAAGTCCACTGACAGCTGACGACTCATCGGTTTGTTAAGGACACGGTGGCTGGCTGCCCGGCCCCCTCCATAGCAACCAGCTATATACAGTATAAAAAAAACTCAAATCACGACAAAATCGCGGTAAAATCATGGTAAAAACATGTGTCCAAAAATGTGGCAAGCATTTGGCCTAATGACTATTATTTCCTGCTATGAGTGTCTATAAAAAATCACATAGCTGAAAATAACTAATGTTATGGTAAATAATGCTTAGCCAGTTAAGCCTGTTACTCTTGGTGTGAATTGGACCCAAAGCTCTGTATTGTGATATTGCTAATATTTATTAGCATATCATATATAATGGATCCCACCTAATGATACAGTGCCTTGAAAACGTATTCATACCCCTTGAAATTTTCCACATTTTGGCACGTTACAACCAAAAATATAAATGTATTTCATTGGGATGTTATGTGATAGACCAACACAAAGTGGCACATAACTGTGAAGTGGAAGGAAAATGAGAAATGGTTTTTCAAATTTTTTACAAATAAAGATGTGAAAAGTGTGGCGTGCATTTGTATTCAGCCTCAATGAGTCAATACTTCGAAAAACCACCTTTCAATGCAATTACAGCTGCAAGTCTTTTTGGGGATGTCTCTACCCACTTTGCACATCTAGAGAGTGAAATTTTTGCCCATTCTTTGCTAAATAGATCAAGCTCTGTCAGATTGGATGGAGAGCGTCTGTGAAAAAGCAATTTTCTTGTCTTGCCACAGATTCTCGATTGTATTTAGGTCTGGACTTTGACTAGTCCATTCTAACACATGAATATGCTTTCATCTAAACCATTCCATTGTAGCTCTGGCTGTATGTTTAGGGTCGTTGTCCTGCTGGAAGGTGAAGCTCTGCCCCAGTCTCAAGTCATTTGCAGACTTTCTTCTAAGATTGCCCTGTATTTGGCTCCATCCATCTTTCCATCAACTGTGACCAGCTTCCCTGTCCCTGCTGAAGAAAAGCATCCCCACAACATAATGCTGCCACCGCCATGTTTCACGGTGGGGATAGTGTGTTCAGGGTGATGTGCAGTGTTCGTTTTCTGCCACACATAGCGTTTTTCTTTTAGACTAAAAAGTAAAATTTTTGTTCCATCTGACCAGAGCACCTTCTTTCACATGTTTGCTGTGCCCCTCACATGGCTTCTCACAAACTGCAAACAGACTTCTTATGGCTTTCTTTCAACAATGGCTTTCTTCTTGACACTCTTTAATAAAGACCAGATTTGTGGCGTGCACAACTAATAGTTGTCCTGTGGACAGATTCTCCCACCTGAGCTGTGGATCTTTACAGCTCCTCCAGCATCCCCCTGTCAGAATTCAATAGCTCAGTGGGGGAGATTGCTGTACTAACATAGGGTTATTAGTACAACTTCTCCTACCAGAGCTGACAGTTTTTTTTTCGTTCAACTCGCTGGGGTGAACAAAAAAAACTGATAGTGTTTACTAGGCTTTACTCTTTTATGTTAACACTGGGACCAACACAATGTTCTGCTTCCTAAGGTATACCCTTCTTTGCTGTCACACTTCATATACAGTAGCAATTCCATTTTTAACAAGATTCTCAAATCTACTTTTTCTTACATAGATTAAAGGTTAAAGTAATTCTGACAAAAGAAAATGGTGGGAGGACTAGGGGTTGGGGTGCAATTGTTGTCTTTTCTGAATCTCTTTCTGAAAATGCTCATTGTCTACTACTAATACTGACTCTGATAATAGACAATTCAGACAAAGTTCCGTTTCAATTTAGAAATCCTTATCCTTAGACTTGTTTTGTGTCAATGACTTAAGTATTTAAACAAAAGGGTCAGCCTGACAGCCAGACAACTAGCAATTTAAGAAGGAAAGCAGTGAACACTTTTTGTGTTACTCTCCTTTAAAATTATTTTTTATTGCATATCCAGTGAGGTCTTAACTGCTCTGCTTTGACATGTTCTTTGGTGTCTCATACTTTGAAATATTTCCTAATTCCCGTTCACATAGGTGGTGTCCATTCAGCTTAAGCGTGGGTTCCTAGACTGAACCTCTGCTGAGTTAGATCAGAACGGTACAGATGTAACATTTGTGATATCCATGTCTGTTCTGAATGTTCATCCATGGAAAAAATGGACCCAAGTAATCCCTACGGTTGTGTTGTGTCTACTTGTGTCTGCATATATGTGCCCTCTTTCAGGCCATTCAGTAAAAGCGGACCTGAATGCAGACTTTTCCTGGTCACTGTAATGGATCTGAATGGACCAGGAGGTGGGCAGATGTAGATGGAGACAAGTCCACTTACATTTGTACGCCCATACGGCTGTTTTGTCATCCGTTTTAATTTTTGCAATCAAGGGTCAAAAAACGGACACTCAGACCAGCCATATGAAAGGGTCCTAAGTCTTCAATACTAGCCTTTTAAGTCCATGTCAGTTCAGGAGCCCCACAATGCCTGTTTTCTTACAGATATAAATGTTTAACCTCCTGCTATCTTGATTGCTGTTACCTTTTAAAAATCAACAATGTATTCCAAAGATTACCTGTTGTACTATGCCTTTGGCTCATCTGTTCTTAGAATTGAGCTAAACTCTAACTCAAAATGCTTACATGGTTGTCCATCTGTACCACACTTAACAATAGGAAATACTGGAGAAAATCAACAGTTTTTATAGTAATCTGATAGAGGTGCCTGAAATGTATATGTTATTATTATTAAGACATGTATTTTGAATGGGAACAGGATCCTCTGAGAATTTAGAAACAATGATCAGTATTGCTTATGGAATACTGAATTTGGACTAGGAGTTTGTGTGTGGCCATGGCACAGAGTACTGCTGAGTCCAGAAGCAGAGTTTAGCTAAATTTGAATGCTGCAGTCTAGCTGTCCATATGAATGAGCCCTAAATAGTCATCCAGCAGCCAGCCTCCGATGGTGGTAATAAACGCAGCTGACTGCTGGGAGATACCCTCTGATGGATACCAGGATTTGACCATTTCCCCCTATGAACTACCGTGCCACTAGGAGGTGCCTTGGCTGTGTTATACAGTATGTTCCAGACAACAACATGCAACAGTTAATAAATTAGATGTACACAGTTTAGTCTCCAAAAGTGGGGTAACTGAATCAAGTGATTGCCAACACTATCCAGGGCTGGTAGTTGTGGCTTGAGAATGATAATGTAAGCTTAAGATTTAAAAGGGGAGTACAAATATTTCAGTTATATGTTGAGTCTGGTAGGCTGAATACAGTAATGTGCTGGATTTTTATACTTAGCGGGAAGCTAGCAGTTAGATCAACATACCATTGTCCTTGGCTCTATTCCCATTCAAGTTGGAGTTTTGGATGTTCACACTAGGGATGAGCTTCGAGTTCGAGTCGAACTCATGTTTTACTCGAACATTGGCTGTTCGCAAGTTCGCCGAACAGCGAACAATTTGGGGTGTTCGCGGCAAATTCGAATGCCGCGGAACACCCTTTAAAAGTCTATGGGAGAAATCAAAAGTGCTAATTTTAAAGGCTTATATGCAAGTTATTGTCATAAAAAGTGTTTGGGGACCTGGGTCCTGCCCCAGGGGACATGGATCAATGCAAAAAAAAGTTTTAAAAAAGGCCGTTTTTTCAGGAGCAGTGATTTTAATAATGCTTAAAGTCAAACAATAAAAGTGTAATATCCCTTTAAATTTCATAGCTGGGGGGTGTCTATAGTATGCCTGTAAAGGGGCGCATGTTTCCTGTGTTTAGAACAGTCTGACAGCAAAATGACATTTGGAAGGAAAAAAGCCATTTAAAACTGCTCGCGGCTATTGCATTGCCGGTCCGACAATACACATAGAAGTTCATTGATAAAAACGGCATGGGAATTCCCCACAGGGGAACCCCGAACCAAAATTTAAAAAAAAAATTACGTGGGGGTCCCCTAAAATTCCATACCAGGCCCTTCAGGTCTGGTATGGATATTAAGGGGGACCCCTGCCAAAATTGTTTTAAAAAAATGATGTGGGGGTCCCCCTAAATTCCATACCAGACCCTTGAGGTCTGGTATGGATTTTAAGGGGAACCCCGCGCCAAAAAAAAACGGCATGGGGTCCCCCCAAAAATCCATACCAGGCCCTTATCCGAGCAATTTAAAGGGATATTACACTTTTATTGTTTGACTTTAAGCATTATTAAAATCACTGCTCCTGAAAAAACGGCCGTTTTTAAAACTTTTTTTTGCATTGATCCATGTCCCCTGGGGCAAGACCCAGGTCCCCAAACACTTTTTATGACAATAACTTGCATATAAGCCTTTAAAATTAGCACTTTTGATT